>NC_091126.1:64892291-65219291 GCF_040183065.1 Periplaneta americana | reverse complement strand
CAATAGTGTTCACTGGTTGGACTGGCCTGCACAGAGTCCTGATCTCAATTCCATTGAGGACCTTTGGGACGAATTGGACCGGCGATGGAGGTCTCGGGAGATGCGGTTAACTTCCATTGTCCAACTGAGTGCCATGTTGCAAGAGGAATGGCGACGCATTCCAGTGGATATCCTACACAAACTAGTGGAGAGCATGCTTGACAGGGTGGCTGCTGTTATAGCAACAAGAGTGGTACCACGAGGTTCCAAATGGGCAAAAACAGTGCCCAGTTACTTTTTGGTAGATAGTGTATTTGTCTTGTGCAAACTTTGATTATTTTTGTGTAAAAGGAACTATCCGTTTATAGAGGATGATTTTAGACAAAATTAATAACTTCTCTTTTGTCTAACAGATATTCATGAAACTTTGTACAGGAGTTTTAGGTAGCATACATTTTTGTGTCCAAACTGATTAACTTTGTGTAAGAGGAAATGCTCCTGTATATAGGGTGGTATTAAAGTTAATTAATAACATTTCTCCTATATAACAGATTTATATGAAAGTTGTAGGCTACAGGAGTTATAAGTAGTAATATATTTTTGTGTACAGTAGTGGCAAAAAAACCGGACCGACCCTTGTAGCTGATTTCAGAGCCTTGTTCACTCCAGAGCACAACAGACTGGTAACTAAGACTTTCGTGGTTCGAATCCTGCCTGGGAAGGAAGTTTTTTTTTTGTTTCTTATTCAAATTTATTCCCAATACTTTTCGATTGCAGCGATATTTTACTACTTAATTAACTTATTATTCCCAGAACATGAATTTTACCACAATCGAAATGTATTGGGAATAAATTTGAATAAGAAACAAAAAAAGTTTCTTTTCCAGGCAAGATTCGAACCACGAAAGTCTTAGTTACCAGTCTATCGTGCTCTGGAGTGAACAAGGCTCTGAAATGAGCTACAAAGGTCGGTCCGGTTTTTTTGCCACTATTGTACAAGCTCCAAGTCGTGAGCACGAAGTACAAATAACTAAAATACAGTTCCGGTAAATATTCTACGGCCGTTCCTAGCTGACGTCGAAATATGGAAGAACACTGGGTCAATATGAAGTAAGCCTGCTTAACCTTGTCACATCCTACATCCGTAATACTTAAAATACCATACAAGCGTTTGAAAGGACTTAAATTCCCAACGTTTTCCAGCTACTTACAGATTCAAACATCAAGATAGTCTAGAAATAACCAATGTAAAAGAGTAGGCTATTCAGCAGGTCCGATAATATTACATTTACGATTGAAGAAGTTATTGCAGAAGACTCCCGATAATTCGCGCACGGTTGATTCACTTTTCGGGTAATTTGCGATCCTTTTTTTTTTTTAGTGGGAACGGTTGGGCGGAGTAACGTCATTTCCGCTTTTACTCGATTTACACTCACTGCCTATCTCTTAACAAATTTGTTATCTAAAATGAGAAAAAATGTACGATGCACTAAGAAACAAAACAAAAAAAAATCGATGACATAATTTTTTTAATTATGTCTTCTGATATTTTGTAAAATTTGTGTTTCTTGTTTTAAGATTCCATCCCACTGCAGCACTGTATAATATTTGAGGAGCAACAAATCAACACGTAAATTATCCATCTCAGGTCAAAATTTAATTTGGAGTCGTTTTCAATAGAAGTCAGTGTTGTCAACACATATGTGCAATCAGAATTCTCCAAATCGTAACTTGTCACATCCATTTTAAAACAGTTACACCAACATTCGCCTTGTACAGGGACATCATTTTATTTTTACTTCAATTTTATTGTGACTTAGTTTTTTTAATGTACTTCACTCTCATCCCTACTATTAATGAAGTTCAACCGTCCTCCACACAGAACCAAGGCTGCATATGCAGTCAAAGTCGCCTTACGTTCATAGTAAACAGTATTGAGTTAATGAGTATAGTACGTTCCAGAAATATGGTCGAGTTTTCCAGTGAAGAAGGAGCTTTCAATATTAACTCATATTTTTGCACAAACACTGTGCGTCTGTTTACTTACGTCGCATTCCGGTTTCCCCCACCCGCTTCTGCTCCTTTGTAAAGACTAGTGATTGGGCAGTCTTAGTTCTTTTCTGAAAAAATATTTCTGTTAAGAATTGGACGTCTACGTAATATTACACAACTGTTTAAAATAATTTAAATAAAAAGGGCCTCGTTAAGTAATTAACTGTGACGTGATTCCCCCCTTTCTACGATCCTGTGACATAACCACTTCGACGGACAGTAGATGGCATGTCTGTGTAATTTTATCTTTTGGGATCGGACAGAAGTGAAGATTGAATTTACAGTACGTAAGGTACGTACTCTTTTATAGAGTAGATACAGAATTATTTCAACATGAGTTACTAGAACGAAGGACGAAACTGGAAATTGGAACTAGGTACAATAGTCTACAGTGCGATAATATGCACAAAAGAACTGAAGCCTCTATCGAAATGAACGGCCACCATTTTCAAAAATGTGTTTAAATATCCATATTATGATTATTTTTCAATTTAAATGCATTCTTGATATTGTACGCTAATGTACTGTAGACAGTATAATATATACACAGCATAATGAATACGTCCGCATGGATAGCTCAGTTCTTGAGTAAAATAGTACATTATGCAACGAGCCTATAATGGTAGTAATTAAGACGCGAGTATGTTTATGAAACGAGCACAAGCAAGTTTCATAATTTTCATACGAGCGTCTTAATTACCATTCTAGGCAAGTTGCATACGACTTTTTAAGCTCGATCATATTTCTAACTTGAAATTATTCATAAGTATTCATATTATTCTTATCTGACTGGGGAGCGGAACTGAACTTGTGCAATATCTCGTAAATTGTGAGATGTGCGCAGACGCGAAAGTATTGATTTTTTCCTAGAAACAAATGTCATTGACCTTGATATAATCTAGAGAGTAAAATAAAGATTAATCTTGATATAACCTTGGAATTGATTGACATTGAGAAAGGAGTTGACAAATTGAATTTATTTGAATATTATTTACAATTAACGCTAATTATTATAGTAACAGAACATAACCTTCTGCGACAGTATTGGATTTCCAGCCTCCGTGACGTTTCGCTAGTTGTCTTTCGTTTGCATATCCGAGAATAATCGATACTTGCGCTTTCATAATGCTACAATGGTGTTTTTTGATTGGTTGAACACCTGAACTTTAATGAATAGGTGTACTTTAACCTCTTCCCTTACTATTTATTTTACCAGTTTTGTGAAAAAAAGTGTCGTATTTTTTATTTTCGTAAAGAGGTCATTTAATATTTCAGAATCAATTGTACATAACTATTTTTCTTACATACTTAAAAAATCACTAAGCAGTAGACAATGGGACTCAAACGAGTTAACTCGGGTTAATAAATTTTGACACATGTTAGCAACCCGAGTTAACTCGGGACAATAAGGGTAGTAGTTAATGAGGTCCATTAAAGGGCAGCTACCAGATGTATAATTACTACATTTCAGCTTGGTCGAGTATAAACACTTATTGTGAAGACTGTACTTATTTTGATTAAAGAAAAGCCTAATGAAAATTATCAAAGTCAAAATCGTGATATTTCATAGTTTACGTAAATGGATGAACTACTTTTCTTCCCTGCTATACCTAGTAAAGTGATATGTTTGTATTTTATGCCAGTATCATCAAACTCCGGTCGTGGAAGGGGGTAGCAAATAGTGTATCCGGTTCTCAACCGTTAATCCAGTTGTATAGCCAGATTAATATTAGAAATGTTGGTAAAATAAAATGATGTACCTGTAGTAAATATTATGAATGTATGAGTGTCCTTCCGCAAGGTTTTATCAGTTCATTTTGAAGAAGTCTATCGAAAAATAAAGGAAAATTATTATAGAAATATGTTTCCAAGATAACAAAACAGGTAACACACTGCGGTGCATCTACCACACAAACAACACAGCAAACATTAATCACCAACACAACATAAAATGAGCAGAAATTCACTTTTTCTTGTTAAATTAAGATTGTCACAGTAATGTTGCATGATTTCGCTAAATGTCCACAATCCGAATCAAGACATAAATTGTCCAAGTTAAATAGTGTTATAATTCTACACTTTTCAATATGAGACAAGAGATTGAGCTCCAATGTTTGGAAAAGTCCTCACTACATTTACAATCAGATCTCATGCTTAACTAGGGGAGGAGTGACTACATAAATTCTTGCAACAAAGACAGTAGAGCAGGTTTAGCGTGGCTAAGATTGGGGGCATGGTAGGGTAATAAAACTGTCAACGAAGAAGGAGAGCGCCTTTTCCACTGTGCAGAAAAAAAGGACTCCTATAAACATATTTTATTACACTGTGTCAAATTGGAACATGTACGGAGAAAATATCTACCATCCTCGATGCATATCTTGACTCATAAGTAAATGGAGAATACGAACAAAAGACTGGATTGTTCCTCTTGAAGGCGAGAGAGATTATAACTTCAGCTATTGAAGTTTGTGACACGAACTGACGAAGGAATAATGGTATCTACCCAATTATAAACTTTTATGTCTGTTTTAGGTTAGGATATATTATATAATGTGTTTTGTTGTGTAATTTTAATTTTAATGTGTCTGTTCTTTTAGAGAGTGGTTGGATATAATCATAGGTGAGGGGAGTGAAACCTACAAAGTAGGACTTGTTTTAGGTACGAAGCACGTACGTTTAGAAGACCCGTGCATTGGATTTTAGAGAAAATTATGATAATATAAAATCTGTATGTGTAAAATTACACAATAATCCATCTATCTATCTATCTATATTTAGTGAGATATGTGGTTGTTTTACCTTCATTCATAGATTCAAACAAGATTTTATTGAAATATTACAAATAGTTTGGAAAATAGGCATTCTTGTCTCTCCTAAAACTTTTGTTTTATGTGACAATTATTTACGTTTTGATTAGGTTTCGAAATGTTTTGCACCCTTTAATATTTTGCATTTGATTTTGAAGTGAATTGTAGTAATTAAACCTGTCAGAGTGATTTGTACTAGACTTCAAACAATAATAAAAGAAAATTGAGAATAATTCGCTATTTTCGATATTCCGCGGAAGTTCGTGCACTAATTACCGCGAATTATCGTGAATCGAATGTAGTTGCGAATCGTTAGACATATGATAATCCTACTCAAGGAGGAAAGCCCAAAATTTTTCTTCTGAACATAACAGTGAAAGCTTAAAAAATTCTTATCATTAATCTAGCTCACTCAGAGTTTAGAACTTGGTAATTTTTTACGTTTCTGCCATCACCTGACATTTAATAGCAGCATTTTCCATCATTCCAAGGAGCATCCTCTCTGAATTCCTCGAAATCACTGCAACACCTTTCAGATGCCGTCTGCTGTGTCTCTAATGGCACCTAACATCAGATCGTCTTTTCACATCTCTCCGATCCATTAATGTCCATTGGAAGTCCATTAGTTCTTTCACTACGTCATTTATAACCTTAATGTGAACTACATTCACTGCACGAAGCATGAATTCATTGATTCATTCTCACTGTTTGCACCGTTGAGGTCAATTGTAGTCACACTTTATAAACAAGAGTTAATAGTATAATAATAATAATAATAATAATAATAATAATAATAATAATAATAATAATAATAATAATAATAATAATAATAATAATAACGTTGGGGCGGGCAGGAAATGCAAGTACAGTACTGTATTCGTTGATGGATAACCAATAAGAAGTTGTATTCATTTCACCCGCCACACCCACTAACCTTATTGAACTGAACTTTCAGTACTGTTCAGTCGAACTTAGGAGAGTCTACTGTAATGGAAATTTATTTTACTACATTTGAAAAAGTATGCCTCTATATGTCTATGAAAATACCTACAAAATTCATTTTCAAAATGTAATTGTTTATCTTAAAATTTTGAAAGCCAGTATAGAAATTGTGCTACAGATATTTAAAGAACGTACTTAAGGAGTAAAGTGCCGCATAATGTTTTTCAATTTATCTTTAAAAATGACTGAGGCATATCCATTTTAGTAAATTACTGTTTCCTGATTTCCTTTTCCAAAAATTTGGGCTCCAATATTTTTCAAAACTAATCTCGAATTTAAGTTTATACAAGAATTCTATTTCTACATTCAAAAATAAAAACGTTCATTAATCAGGAAATAATTAAGAAAATACCATAATCTGCCCTTAACTACTGCATAGGATGAATGAAATGAGGACAAGATGAAGAGTGTTATGGAACTTTGAAAACATAAGTGGAGTGTCCCGAGAAAAAAACATGCTATGATTGCTATCAGTGCTGCTCATCGGAGTGACTACTACCGCGGAGGAATCGGAGATTACGAATAAAGCTCTCCACCGGTGATCTCCGGTACTACCGTAGGTGGAACAGGGGACATACGGAGGGATGCGGGGGTTCGGAGCGAAGCGACAGTTAGCTCAAGGACGACCGGCGCGTACGGACTGACGGTAGTTGTGAGTGGAATAAAATGACACCAAATCGGATATCCGTCGCATGGAAATTCTTTAATTTAGTTGAAGGTAATAATAAAGTCGTACACTGTAAACTTTGTGGGCGAATTTACTCTAAGGGTGGTGGAACTTCGAATTTGTTAGACCATTTGAAGCGATCGCACAATCGCGAACTTGATGAAAACAATTACGCAAAACATTTGATACGATTTCTTTTTAAATTGTTTTAATGCTATTGTTTCCAAAGGCTCACAGTCTATGAAAAAGTCTTGAAATTTCTCTAAAACGTAACTTTCGAGGAAATAAAAAACATATTAAATATTTACAAGACGACTTGACTTATATTTTACTGTTTAGACAACTTGAGTTATATTTTACTGTTTGAATTAAACTATTTCTGAATGAAACTAAAGAAACATCTGGTAATAATATAATTACAATTATCCTTAAGTTGATATCCACTTATATTTTTATTACAGAGCAAGCGTGGCGCGTTTTAGAAAAGGCAGTTCAAATACTGACACCCTTTAACACAATAACCACAATCCTGTCCTGTGAAGAATCTGAATAAATTATGTTGGACAGTAAACTTTATCCCATTGATAGCCCACGTTTCTTTTGTTCCATTCTGAAACTTCCTCAATATATTTTACGTTAAAATAAACCGATTAGAATAATAATTGACAAACCCTGTTTGCGATTAAACGAGAGTTTCTAGGAGAATTAAAGTATAAATGTTTACATTAGCTACTGAAAAGCTTTACTTCTGCGTTAGTTTTGCAGTTAGATTGAATGTTATTAATTTGATCAATGACATAAAATTAATACGGCTTTCCACAAATATACTATGAATTTCAAGACTAGAAAAAAAAATCTGTCAGCTAACGTAGCACTTTAACCAACAGAAAAAAAGAGCCGAAGAAAGAGAGAGAGATTAACATAAAAGAGAGATTAAACAACAACAAATTAGAACTTATTTTAGAAGATACGCGGACGTCAGCGGACTCGAATCACTACCTGATCCGATTAAAGGAATGCTCAGCGGAAAGTGTATGTCTGCGCCACAGCACATACACAACCTGCGCGGCATCAATCAGAGGAAACCGGAGGTCTCCGATTGTAAGCGTGCAAACAACCGCTCCGGAGAAAACCTAATCATAAGCAGCATTAATTGCTATGTCTGCTTTGTTCATCACGAATTCCATTATGACCGTTTCGTGGTATGAAACACGGGTCGCCTGAAGGGAAGCAGTGTGCTACATATGGCACAGACTGAAAAAGGGTTCGTTTGACTTGTGGCTAGAAACGCTAAAGCCCATAAGGGACTTATTACAATTAAACATACAAGGATGAATAATTGTGTACACTTGTGTACAGTATGTTTATGAAAGCACACGTTGCGATGAAGGATCAAAGTTCTCTGAACGTATTTCTGTTCATATTACGTTTGAACGGCAACCAAAGGCTGTATTAATGCATAGTCACTCTATAATGGCAAATGAAGCATCGGTATATGCGATACTAACAAAATAAACATGTGTAAATTTACTATATAATGTGGATACATACGGATATGAACTCTAACGAAAAATGAAATATATAAAATTAAAGTGTCAGTAGCATTTGTAAGGCAGAGAGAAGATTCTAAATGCAGCTTAAAACTAATACTCTCTGTTGTTCATCTTTTATTATCCATTACACCTGAAAGAAGATTTCTGCTTGTAAGAAATGAAGAGTACACGGGAAAAACGATCAAGGTCCATGAAAAATCGAAATTGAGTTAATAATGCTATCTTATAATGGAAAGGAAGTACTACCATGTGGTCTAGCTAGTAATAAGAAATAATCGTTCTTGACATTCAACTACGTCGATTTCTATTAAATACACACATAACAAAGTATTAAGTGCTTAAAGTTTAAAATTCCTTTTTCTCGAAATTTTCTAAAATGGACCTTGATCTTTTTCCCGTGTACCCTTCAAATGATTTAACTATAAACTGTGGTTATTTATTTTATTTTGACATATCTTCAAAGTTGTCAGTGTTCATTATTTATAAGTTATATAGCCTAAATTCGTTTTATATTTATATGTAAGATTCACATGTGTCGATGGTAACTGGAATCGTATAACGAAATTAAACACGAATATTAATAATTTACTAACATGCAATAGAAAATGAAACTAATAGATTTACCATGAAACTACGTTCATTTTCAGTGGCAAATGTAAAGCAATCCTTGGCGTGACATCCCATGATGATAACACCAGCCATTATTGCTTGTTTTAGAAACCGGATTTCGCTGCTTAGCTTAGGTCACCAAAATTTGTCACGATACTGAGTGAGCACCGGTTCCATACACTGGGCGAAATTTTATGAGAAAATTTCTTCCTCATGAGGACTCGAACTAGCGCTAATGCCACAATACGAATCCAGGCTTGATTTTGAATAGCTGAGAGGTATACATTTATGAGATGCGTCAGATAATTTTTGTAATCCTTATTCATCTATATCAGCCGTGGCGAGAACGTGACTCGCGAGATATTGTGGCTCGCAGTGATAGCTGCGCATTTCGCTTGCTTCTAACCTCCGCCAACCCCCACCCTCTCACTCACTGGAGTCAAACTCCGTTCCATTTATATTTGTCTCTCACCTGCGAGTGGCATATGTCTCTCTCGAAACCATGTACGAAAGTTCCAAGTAGGATGGGAGGACGCACTTTTTTGCTGTCAATATGATGAGAATATTAAATGTATGATTTGTTCGTAAGTATTACGAGGAAAACGGTTGTATAACATAAAACGGCATTATACATGTTACTGATGAAACATTAAAAGGTTAAGTGTTATTGTTATTATCATCATCATCATCATCTCTGTACGTCGACCCTTTTTCAGCAGATGTACGAATAATGCGGTTAGCTCCTCAATTTGAACTCAGGGATTTACTATTTGATGTCAAATGAAAGCTAGATGTAAGGACTTGACAAATGTTGAACTTTCAAATTTTTGCCTAAAAATAAATATCCGAAGCTTCGTTCTTTCGCTTCCTCTGTTGAAGCCATGTTCGCTACAACTTACGTTTGTGAAAAATTATTTTCAACAATTAAAATAGTGAAAACCAAATTTAGATCACGACTGACAAATACCTTCGTGATCAACTACGACTGGCAGTAAGTGACATAATACCTGATTTTGAAACTTTGTCGCAGAGACAATCTGAAGGCAGTTAATTTTAGGTTGTGATATTGTTCATTCATTGTTCATTTCTTTCTTCGTACTAAACATTATTTTGTAGCCTTGTACTGTATAAAATTATATTTAAGTGCTTGACGTAAGGAAAATGAAAATCCGTTAATAAGTGAGACAGTTGCTTCACTTCCCCTTCGGGTGTCCGCCTCCCTTCATAGGTGCTATGCACGTTGCAGGTTACACATTGGCTCGGCGCACGATTACATTTTCGCCACCGCTGATCTATATACAGAGTGGCAGTAAAATAACATTGCAAATTTTCAGAGCAAATAGCTAATGTCATACGTAACAAAAAAGTGTAATATCATATTGGTAGATACTCCATTGTCTTCTAAAGTAATTTTTTATATTTAACACACTCTTATTCGGTAACTATTGCGAGTAGGATCGTGAGTTTTGTCCATATCAATAGAAAATCTAATAAAGAAACCTTTATCTCTCTGACGTATTTCAATATCGTGGACGGTTTTCGTATAAATTTAATTTAAAACGACTAATTTGAAGCCACTGACCGATGCGACCAGCTTGCAACGTTGCAGCTAGAAAGGTAGATAGGAAATAGTTCCCTAAGACAGACAGACCTGAGTTCGTTGTCTTCTTACATTTGTATTACCAAAGGATAGAGCAATGTGTTAGCGGCGATGTTGCTAGACTGCTAAAACTACCAACTCAATTTTGTAATTAATCACAAAACGTAATATAGTTTTTTCGCACTATCGTGTTTTTTTACTGTATTTACAGCTATTGTTGTCAGGATTTGAAATTTAAATTCCCACACAGAAACTTCTTAATAGGGAAACCATTCGTCATAACATAAAATTATACTGAAATAGACTCATTACTAGGCTTCTTATTGCAGCTACCTAAAGACTGAAGTTAAGGACACATTGGCTATAAAGTACGCCGAACACAGGTGATGCAACAGATAAGGATATAAACAAACAGATCTTCGCTTCGTGTTCGTGGAGTACAGTTAACTCTCGACATTCTGAAGCTATACTAATAAACAGGCTTCGAGACTTGGGACCCGATACAATAAGTTTAATGTGCATGTACTATAGGTTGTTGACTCGCTGCAGGTAGTGAAAGGTAGAGATGTGTTGAGGTAACAACGTTGCTGTTTAGAATAGAGTATGGTAGTATGGGGAAACACACATATATGTACAGTTGTCAAAAAAAAAAGTGGCCGCACTCGTGAACAGCGAATATTTTCAAAGTCCACTTCGGGTCGCGGCGATGTTACACGATGCATGTGCTTGTACAAGCAGTTCCGGAACTATGAAAATGTTCCATATCTGCGCCTCGTAGACCAGCGGTAGAGTGCTTGTTTAATGATTCAAAGGTTGTGGGTTCGGGCCTTCTTCAAGTTTTCATTTTATATTTTAATCATTCTTTAGCGATGTAAATGATATTCAAATTATCATTTATATCCATTTATCGTTCTTTATGGATATCACGTTATTTATATTTTGTTATCATTCTTTAGAGATATGAATAAAATTCAGGTCATCATTTGTATTCTGTTATCGTTTTATAACGATATGAATAATAATAATTATTATTGTATCTCCAATGGGGGGGTTAGCCCTATTTTACATATGTACTGTATGTTAGGGCTATAGTTTTATACACAGAAAAGGTAAGCATAAAGAGAAATGGAAAAGAAAATTAAATTAGCTTGCGCGATGTAAACAAAACATAAACAATCCCTAAATTAGGCATTGCGATTGCAAAACAAATATCAGTTATCAATTTGAAACATACAAAAACATTAACAACACACATACGTAACACTTCTATAACACAAATATGCAGCTTTCCGTACCATACATCATAAATTAATACACAATAGTCACACAAACACAATCAAACTATAATTACGACATTGCGACGACATCAAGCATCCCATAACTGACTCACATACATAACAAATCAAGCATCCGTTGCAACACATACACTTCAACATAGTAACCACACTTTTAAAAGTTACAAATTTGGCTCCAAGAAGAATAAATAGGACACTGTTACTAATTACTATTCTTCTACAATTTCTTAAATACATCTGTAATAAATCTGTGAAATTCCGATATGAATCATATTCACGTTTTTTTATATAGTTATCGTTCTTTAGATATATAAATAATATTCAAGTTATCATTTATATTCTGTCTTCCTTCATTAGCATTATAAAATAATATTCAAGTTATTTATATTGTTATTGTTCTTTCGCAATATAAATAATCTGTATTTTATGTAAGTAATTATTATAATATCTTATATTAATTAAACAAACCGATATTTATCATTTATATCTTGTTATTGTTCTTTAGTGATACTGTATAAATAATATTCAAGTTATTTATATTGTAATCGTTCTTTAGCGATATAAATAACATAAATTTAATATTAGGTTTAGAAAAATCCAGTTGCATAATACTGGTATTAGTTTTTCTTTTTGTATTATTACATTATACTTTCTTGAACCACAATAAAATGAAAAGGAGTAACGAGGAATTGAACCTGAGACGTTGACATCTAAATTCCGACGTTCGTCCGCTGAGCTACGAGGGCAAAAGTGTGGAAACATTTTCGGAAAAATTGGCCCAATCACACTCTAAGATTTTCTGATGATTCGTAGAAGCTAGTCCAGGATGCGGGGGGCAAAGGCTAATAAAATTGAGATTTCCCGGTCTCTGATCGGGTCAAACATCCTGATAGAATTAATATTTAACTCTTGCCGTGACTTTCGGTGAAGTCCGGAGGGCTCAATTAGTCAAATCCACTCTCCTCATCTCCACGCTTGGGCCCCCTGGAATTTAATAATATGCGAAAGAGATAGTGGCGTGCGGAAAGCAACGGGATGTTACCGCATTTAGGCCTATCCTTCCCAAGAACAACTGCAAACATGAACAAAGGAAGCTTTTAATAGAAGAAGAAGGATCTTCTGCGGACCTCTGGAAAAAGAACTAAGGTAGAGACTAGTGAAGTGCTTTGTGTAGAGTGTGGCATTGTATGGGGAAGGAACATGGACATTACGACGAAATGAAGAGAAACGAATTGAAGAATTTGAAATGTGGATGTGGAGAAGAACGGTGCGTGTGAAGTGGACAGACAGAATAAGAAATAAAATTGTGTTTAAAAAAGAGAGTGAAGAAAGAATGATGCTGAAACTGATTAGAAAGAGAAAAAGGAATTTGTTGGGTCTCTGGTTGAAAAGAATAATAGACGACATTAGGATATGTGGATCATATGCGGAGACTAAGAGGAAGGCAGAAAATAGGAAAGATTGGAGATTGCTGGGTTTGCAGTGAAAGACCTGTCCATGGACAGAACACCTATGTATATGTATGTTCAGAATGCCTGGAATATCGTGTCTAAGAACAGTCGCTATTTGCAAAGACTAGTCAATTCCATGTCCACTCGACTGCAAAATGATCGAGATAAGAGGAAGATAGACTAAATATTGAATTGTGGCTTTTTGTTTTGTTTTTTGAACGCTTAATTGTTTGTTTTGAGGCCGACGCCAGTAAATTTGTTTTGTTTATGCCACGAAAGATATTTTTATTGGGAATAAAATCTTTTCTTTCCATTTGCAGCCACAATATCATAATGATAAATTCATGGCGTAATATATTAATGAACCTGATGTTAATTACTAAAATAATCGTAAAAGAGAAAGGAGCCATTATGTATAGTTTGTCTCTCTCAAAAACAGAACAAAAAAGGACATACAAAGCACGATGTTGTAGTCGAACGCAGGACCTCATGAATAAGAAGCCTGAACGCTACCATTACGCTATCGAATAACACACAGAATACTTCAATTATAACTGTAGATATCAGGCAACGTGGTCCAACAACATGTAACATCGCCTGTCTCCGAATTATAGCGAAGATACCCGAAGGGAACTTTGTTTCAGGAGAGCGGCCACTTTTTCTTTTGACAGCTGTACATTCTGAAAGTAAATATACATTACACAATGACAATGTCAAAAGAATGTGAAAAGCATTTAATCTCCTGTCTTTTATAAGCCTTTGTGTTTAATTATACAAAGTATTAATGGTGGAAATAAACATGTAGCAATTTATTATTTCTTCATTTATCCTATTGGTCGTCTTCAGGAAGTGCAGTTACAGTACCGAATTGCAATGTACTACAAAATACATTTTGAATGTTTCAAACGTAAATCTCTTTCGGTTATTTGCCAAACACAGTTTGTACTGTGAAAAGCTGCGCTCTACATCGCATGACGTGACAGGAGCAAAACGAAAAAACCTTTATTCTCGGGTGGCTCTATGTCCACTAATTTGCTGTTTATATTACACAGTGATCCAGATCCGTTATTTTTACATAAAATTGATTTCCACTTCTGTTTTACACGTTCAGTAACCGGTGTATCTGGTGCCTAATTAATTCTGTGTCATTTCCTCAACTAATTTGAGGGCTTCCGGCATCTCCTGCTCTGACTTTTCTAACCGTGTAATAGTTTCAGACACAGTTTGAAAATAGGTTTATATGAAAACCAAATTATTCGTCAGAACCTTCAAATCCAGAGCGTTTTCCTTTGCGTATTTGTTGGCATTCATTCTACAGTACCCCCACCCACTGTACGCTTTACCACTATACTCAATACGCCGTTATGCGGATTTCCCACTGAACTGCTCTATCGGGTCCGAAGTCTCGAAGCCTGATAATAAACTAATGCTTGAGCCGTGATGTTCATTTTCGTCGTGATTTTTGCAGTGAATAATAACGTGCATTCCTACGTTACGGAAATTGAACATATGCGGATGTCACTTGAAATGATTTTATATTGTAAGAAAATCTTTCAATAACACATGGCGTTATTGGTGCATGATTTAATACAAGATATTCCTATTGATATTTTTTTCGTGTTTCATTAGGATATTGAATATGTCGCTCATCACTGAAAACCCACTAATTTTCTGTGTATTTTTCTAGAAATCCCCTAAAATGTAGATTATTTAACTTATTAATTGGGATGTGGGCACTGAATATCATTGTAGGCTACACAAATCCATTCTAAACGTCGAGTTAATATCTTCATAATTTTCAGATTTTGATGGTACTGGTTCTTTTGGATTATGTTCAACACAAATTCGTGCCTTTTGATATAATTGCAGTGTCTTTAAGTGCACTGTTTTTTGTCACTTTTACGTTTATTTTACAGAATGTATATGCAATGCTCTCTATATTGACAGTGAAAATATTAGTTCAAATATCCTCAACTATGGCCTGCAATATTACATACTTGAGCGTATTACCTAAGGCATTTTATCTCTGCAATGAACCTTCAATCAGCTACAAAGATGTAGTTATTTAAATAATACGACTAGTAAGAGCAGTGACCGATAAGACTACTCACTATGACTGCGTCCCGGCTTCGATTTACTATAGCGAAAGGCAGAGCGTGCATAATTATTTTGTATAATAACATACCTATATCTGCGCTGTGACGTCACATATACTTCGAATCAAGCAACTTCATTCCAGCTTATTGGTAGCTGAATTACGAAGCATATTCATTACAGTACACCTATTGTTCCTTAGTTACCATTACAGTGCAGTTTTTCGAAGGCTTTGGAATAATAGTGCTCTAAATTTTAAATGCTAAATATATTGCATTTGTAATTTTGAAAATATGATCATGTAAAAAATGTTGTGCAATACACGTTTGTGAAGTGTATTACAAAATCTCTGAAACTAAAGAACTCGCTCTGCTTCTTTTTAAAACTTTTCCTCGATTTTGTAGAAAGCACTTCCTAACCTTGTATTGTAGACTGATATACTATTTCTATTAATTTAAGTGTAAACTATCTTCCTTTTCAATCTGCGGGATTATTTTATTTCCACCCAGAAGAATGTTTAATTTTCTGTCCACTAAGTTTATATCGGGACACAGACGTAGTCCAACAGGTGTTACATATATAAGTATCGGATGAGTATGGTTTCGAGCCGCGTCTGGATGAATTGATAATCTTTTACGTATTTTACTTGGTTTTTCCAACTTAAAGAGAAATGTCGGCTAGTATAAGGCCAAACCCCGGTCATTTCCTGACGGAATAACATTCCGCTATCACAAATTCTACGGCGCTAAAAAATTTATCTCCCATTTCGTAGAGCGTTTTTGAAAACCAGATTTCTTGATAATATCTTTTTTTTTCTCTATGAGGCCGGGAGGGGAACATCCCTATGCACGCGACCTGGGATGAGTTGTAGCCCAACGACCGCATCCACGACGAACCGACCTAACCCCCAAGACCCTAACGACTAGTCCCGCCATCCTTCCAAATCCGTCTACCATTCCACACCAAAAGTCCCCCCCACATTCCCCCATCAAACGGTCTGAGGTGTACGCCACCCTATCCGTCTGGTTAACGGTCGGAGGAGTCGGGAGGGGAGTGGGTTCCGCTGCTAGATCACCAACTACCATGCTTTGGCATATCCATGGAGACCGGCCGAGAGCGGCAGGAGCTTCGGAGGGGAGGAAAGGAAGTGGCGAGAATGAGTGGGGTTGCATACGACTGATAAATTTACCTGATATTCATCCATAGGCGTGAGGGGAAAAACACCGAAATAACCTCACCCTCGCAACTCGTCCCAAGCGGGGAATCGAACTCCGGCACGCTACCACGAGACCACAGCGGTGGACTTTGATAATGCCTCATTTCTATCATTTATCGTCATGCGTATCATTACCTGTTTATTCAAATTGACTACTGTTATATATTCGAGGACATAAGATGGATTTATTTATTATATAGTGAAAAAGTGTTGATTATTTCAAACGATTTCGTCAATTGTGGTAGAATAAATTATTTTTCAATTTGATTTGTCCGTTGGTGTAATTATTTGGAATAGCAGCCTGCCACTCAGTGATAATAAGTTGAATTCCTTTCACCTTGGCCCCGTTTCGTAAGTAGAACACAAATGCGTTCAGAATTGCATAATGTCAAAAGTTAACACAATGCTTAAACTTTTATTTACAACTTGAGAAAAATATGAAGACTTTCTGAACATGAACTAAAGCACGGTTGCAGAACTGGGAAGAGAGGGGTGGAAACATGGGGAAAGAGTTCGTTACCCCATCCAAAAGGCCGGAGCCTTCAATGACATTTGTGTGACGTTAGGTATAAAGACTGTTCTCTCTTTTCCTCTCCCCCTACAGTGCAATGACGCGAGAATTCAAGAAAAGGGGTGAGTTACGTGTTCCGAGGTATGACGCGTGCTTCAATTGTAGCAGATTCTGCATCCTTGAACTAAAGCATGATGTTGGGTTTACGTTGCATATCGTACTGCAATAGGAATCAATGCGAAAATCCGCGAATGTTGGAGAGACGTTTATAATGTGATGCATCAAATAACTTTTTATACCACTACCATCCTATTAGTTATTGGCTTCTAATATTAATTAGGCATTCCTTGTGAGCGAAATATCGGACTACATTTAAAAGGAGTCAGACGGCGCTAAAATTATTACATTTTAAGCGCATTATTTCAAGATAAATTGAGTCCCAGACACTTTGAATGTGAACAAAATCCATGCAGTAGTAGAGGAAAAATCGCTGTACACAGGACTACTGCAACGGCATATCCGAAATTATTCCCTCGGTGCTAGTAACCACAGAGTTGAAAATTGAAGTGTAGTGATCCCAAAACTCACTCAGAGCATTTGACAAATTTTATGGTTTATACATATATACATATATATATATATATATATATATATATATATATATATATATATATATATATATATATTACTTTTTTTAGACGTCTATCTTTATAATTTAAGCATATTTTCTTCCAAAACAACGCCAATTCGTGTCTATAAGTTTGCTATTGTGCAAGTCACCTGAAAACTCTCTCAGTCCGAAGACCAATGGATAAAAAAACTATCCCAATCCTTTCATAAAAATGGACTGAACGCGTTTTGGAATCACACCCTACAATTTCACTAATTCTTAGTTAACCCTCTTGCTATCAAGATTTTTACAACATAAGGCTGGTCCACAATAAACCGGGAAATTGCCTTTCTCCATTGAAGTCATTTAATTTTCACTGTATTAAAAATTATTTCTAAAACACTTCGTTATAGAGATTTTTTCACATGATCAAATTAAATGATCCACATATAATAAATTATAAATAATTAAATGTAATGTGATCATTAAATGTCAAGATGGCGACCGATTAGCTCAGTTGGCAGAGGAACTGGCTGTGAACTGAAAAGTACTGGGTTCAGACCTGTTGGTGACGGGATTTCTGTCGTTACCCAATCTTCCAGAATGGAACTGGTGTCTAATCTAACTTCTTTCAAATTGAGTACCGGGTCTTTCCGGGGGATAAAAGTCGGTCGAGAGTGATGCCGACCACACCATCTTATTCTCATATCGAGATCATGGAAGCATGGATCTCTATATCCATTGCCTCATGCGACTTTATGGCGTATAAAGGGGATACTTTTTGGCATATAATTGCGTCTTCTCACTAGGTATGCGGTCCCGCGCCGTGGTGTCGTGGTCTAAGGCATCCTGCCTAAGACTTGCGTTACGGAATGCGCGCTGGTTCGAGTCCTCGTGGGAGAAGAAATTTTCTCATGAAATTTCGGCCAGTGTTTGGGATTGGCGCCCCCCCCCCCACAGCATCGTGATGCACTTGGGGAGCTACGATAGGTAGCGAAATCCTGTTGCCAAAGCCAGCTATAATGGCTGGGGGGGATCATCGTGCTTACCACACGATACCTCCATTCTGGTTGGATGATCGTCCACCCCTGGTCGGTTTGGGCCCTTCGAAGACTGTAGCGCCACGGATTTGTGTACTAGGTATGCGAGACTAACTAAGGAACTGACCGTGACAAAGAATTCAACCCTTTCATGTATTAAAAATTGAATCAGGATAAAGGAAATATCACAAAATTAGCAAAAACAAAGTCATAAATGGACTTCCCTTATTACTACTACTACTACTATTACTACTACTACTACTACTACTACTACTACTATTATTATTATTATTATTATTATTATTATTATTATTATTATTATTATCATCATTAACTTATTATCATTGCTGGTGTTGGTCAACTGTTCGAAGACAGGGCTGAACCTGACAAGTGATACCAAGAGGGCACCACTTATGAGGCAACTAGGGCAGGAGATAATGGGGTAGGGTGGTCAGTTCCTTTCTCCCTCCTTTGCATAAATCGCCGACTAGCTATTACACTATTTAGACTTCAGATGCATACATTTTTCTTCCTTTGACACATATTGTCAAGTGAGATGAACTGCCTGATAATAGATTTACATATCAGCCAGAACCTCAATCAGAGGATTTATTATTATTATTATTATTATTATTATTATTATTATTATTATTATTATTATTATTATGACTATTATTACTATTATTTTTGTTACTGTAATTGCTGTTATATATTTTTCTCTTTGACTTTTCGTCTCATTTCGTCTGAAACCCTCCATCGGGGACAAGATTATTTTCGATGTCTAAATCTAAAACAAAAGTCTCACAGTTGAACTTTCCCCATGGAGGAAAATATGTTAATGGTTATATAGCCATTTATAAAATCCATCACACTCCATCGGGATTCAAACCGCGAACCCTGTATCAATTAGCCATCATGGAGACCGAAAGACAACCTAGAACGTAACGCCATGCGGTCAGTAAGTATAAGTCTTAAGTGTATGGGAAAAATCTAGTGCATATATTTTATCTTTCCACGGTCACATGTCTGCGTCTGCGCTGTGCACTGCCGCGTCTACTTCCGCGAGAGTGGAAAGATAAAATACCTGCACTTTAGTCGGCCTCGGTAGCGTAGTTAGTATAGCGCTGGCCTTCTATTCTCGAGGTTGCGGGTTCGACCCCGGCCCAGGTCGATGGCATTTAAGTGTGTAAATGCGACAGGCTCATGTCAGTAGATTTATTGGCATGTAAAGGAACTCCTGCGGAACAAAATTCCGGCACTCAGGCGACGCTGATATAACCTCTGCAGTTGCGAGCGTCGTTAAATAAACTATAATTTAAATTTTTTACATGCACTTTATTTCAACTGAGCTCCTGAGAGCAGAATAAACGCAACATGAATTACACACAGTCCGTCGCCTTCATAAGGGAGTTGAAGCTTCCACTTTTCTGCCGTAAATGGAACAGTGACCCACTGAAAATGTAGCCAGAAACCCAAGCATAAGGATTAATGGACACTAATAGGAATGCTTGCTGTAATCAGATTATATTTCTGAGTTGATGGCTATCGCTGAACTCGGTTAATAATACCCTATTTACGCCAAGGCTTACAACTCTTACATATGAGACGTGAATAAAATTGGGATTATAAACTTCGAACTTGTGAAATAATTAATTGTGAGGCCCTTTATCCCGGAGAGAGAGAAAATGTTGCTTGAAGTCTGATGTTAACGGTGGTGAAACGCACAGAACGTTGTTCTCTGTAATATGCCAGCATTCATTTTCAGACCCGCCTCGCTTCTTCATTCTGTCTTCACAGCGGGAACCCACAGAAAGAGAATGCCACGAATTAAGCACACAGAATTAAGTTATTTCCTCTGTATTCATGAACTATTTTATGTCTTTTTGTCTCTTATCCCTTACTCCCAAGTTTCTAAGTTGCCAAGAAGAATTCTGAACACAAATTGTTGTGGCTGGTTAGCAATGAAGTAACTGTTTTTGAAATGCTTAAGGATTGTGCTTATTCAATTTGGTACTGAACACTCATTGACATAGTTTGGATTTCAATGTACCATATGACATTAAAGTGTAGTAGATTAAATTGGAAAATTATTTATTACAAAGTTCATTGTAGTGTGTTGTGTTAGATTAAAGGCATTTGAAAGTATTTATTTATTTACTTTTTATGTACAGTACTTTTCTACTTACTTCTGTATTTACTTATTTATGTTTGTTTATTTTGTTATTTATTTATTCATTCAGTAGCTCAGTCGGCTAAGGCGCTTGCCTGCCGATCCGGAGTTGCGCTTGTGCGAGGTTTCGATTCCCGCTTGGGCTAATTACCAATTTGGGTTTTCTTCGAGGTTTTCCTCAACCGTAAGGCAAATGTCGGGTAATCTATGGCGTATCCTTAGCCTCATCTCGCCATATATATCTCGATATCACCAACTCCATCGACGCTAAATAACCTCGTATTTGATACAGCGTCGTTAAATAAGCAAGTAAAAGAAAATAAAAGAAAAAGAAAAAATAAATTCATTTCACAATATGCTACGTCATCTATGTTAACGTTGTATCAGATTCACTTTTTATAATGAATTGACAACTCTCAAATACCCATTTCCGTATGATTCCATTTTTTACTGTCCAAAATATTCCTTGGCTTTCATGCTCTATTTAATATGATGCTTTCCGATTGCAGAGGACTTGCTCCGTGTGTGATGTCTAAGTAGGTAAACGTTTGCTTTCTTCTATTTCGATGGAGCAGTGTACAGAAGTAGAGTAGAGTGACTCAGACTAGAAGTAGTCTAGAATGAAGTAGAGTAGACAGAAATAGACTAGACTGAACTAGGCTCTAATGAAGCAGAATGGACTCAAGTAGACTATTCTGAAGGAGACCAGAACGATGATACTGGAGTAGACTATGTATCGAGGGCATCATACCAGAAGGGCGTATCAAAATATTTTAAAGAAACCTATTATGTTTGAAAAGAAACTACTGAGAATTACAATGAACATGAAGGAGAATCAAAGAAAGTACCTTGTTTTGTAGTCAGGGATATTTATATGGCTGTAATGTGAAGCTTCCTAAGCTGTTGATAAAGCGTCGTAAAATAACCCACTAAAATAAAAAAAAAGTAATGTGGAGCTTGAAGTTCATTCTGACTGACACATCCCTGAAGACAAGCCTGAAAGTGGAGGTGTTCGAGAAATGTGTACTTCCTGTGCTACTTTATGGCTGTCAAACATGGTCTTTGAACGAGAAGCTGAGACACATGGTAAAAGTCTGCCAGAGAAAAATGGAACAAAAAATAATGCAAATGACGCTAAAAGACCGAATCCGCAATGTGGATCTCAGGAAGAAAACGGGCATGAAAGACGCAGTACATGTTGCAGACGAACTCAAATGGAAATGGGGAGGCCTCGTAGCTAGGATGCGTGACACCTAGTGGATATACAGAGTGACCATGTGGGACCCCAGGATAGGGAAAAGGAGTGCAGGGAGACAGAGAACCAGATGGCGCATACATTCACACAGAGAGCGGGGAAGCAGTGGACGAGGCGTGCAAGAAAGAGATCAACGTGGAAAAAAACTGTCGAAGGAAACGTCAATCGGTGAAAAGTGAAATGTGTTCTAAAGTGCCAGCAGCAACGGGAATGAATATGTGAATAGTGAAATGATGTAAAGTGCGCGGCAGAATCAGGGAATAGTGGCCTAAACCAGTGAAAGTGCTTCACACCCAACACGAGAGACGATGAACAAGAGAACAAAGTCGAATACTCTTTAGGCTAGCTACCCTGTCTACGTGCAGGAGGCCTTAGCTCTCAAGGGATGTCATAGGCTAAATTCTAAATTCTAAATTCTAAGGGCCGTATTCATAGACATTTTTAGCGCGGGCTTCCGATGGATTAGCAGTGTTTTTCGTATTCATAAACCAGTGTTAGCGATAGGATATGATTTGAATTCTGTACTAGTAACCAGTGGATAGCCGGGGCTCGCTTAGTACTCTCGTAGCGCGTGCTGCGAAATGTCTATGAATAGCACCCTAATTGTAAATTTGCAGTTTTGTTGATACATCCTTCTGACATGATGCCCTCAATATATTATCGATGTCTACAATATATTGTATGGCGTTATATGTTGTGTTGATTATGAAGTGGTGTTGGGAAATTTTTCAAATTCTGGCTGAGGAAATAAAGGTGCTTCTGTCACACCTGACTTAATAGTCTTCCTCCGTACTGATTTTAATTATACTTTTCGCAAGTTTAAATTATATCTCATGATTTTGAAAACCGAGACTGTTTTCCTTTCATCTTCTAACGTTATCTCCAGACCGAAAGCGTTGAGTTTGACGATGATGGTGTTCAAATATGTAAAAATATGAGCAAGACAATGCATTCTGAATTAGGTTGGAAATCTGAATGAACTACCACTGAAGAGATCAGGACCAGGAAGGATAATACGGGAGTAGATTTAACAAGAACGGGCTACGTGACGGGAAAGGGGATAGAACTGCTCAGAACACAGCAGAGAGCTGCATACCGGCTCATGTGAGGGTGTTGGAAGCAGAATATTTTAAAGGAAGTCCTGCAATGATAGTAAATGTCTGCTCTATCGAGCGTCATAGAACCCTACCAGAAAACTTCGCGACGGAGTTTCTAGCACACTTCCCTACTGAAACCAAGCGTTTCTTAAACAAACTCAAGTACAAGTTGAAATCTGATATTAGAATCAAACTCAAAACTACTTTTAGTGTTTTAGATATGGATTCCAACATATCTAGGTCATAGACATAGGCCTATACAGTCAGCAGTTCATGTTTGGTGTTTACGCTTTCCATTAAACATGAACACCACAAGCGAAATACTTGAGTAAGTTTAACAGTGACAGACTAGCGGGCATGAGATCATTGGTCTAAATACCCATATTTTAAATCTGTATTTTCCTTTGTACGAAATACAAAAGAAGCTATCGTGATACTGCAAATAATTCATTTTGATACTGTCGCAGAAATACAAGTTCCCATCATCACAGACAACGAAAAAGTGCTTTTAAACAGGCCTTCCTAAGAGTGGATATTTTAACGCTAGACAAGCACATTGAAATTAACTATTGTAAGGTAGTGTGGGAAAAGTACATTTAATAGTAGTGCTGAAATATTTTTAACACTGACTTTCAACTCTTTTCACCAATTATTGTTTTCCATTAGTTGTCACACACCAGCAATCGCAACCGATCAATAACGTTGTCCAATCAATGTCAGGCCTACTTTTAAAGACGTGTTTGTTTAAAGAACGTACACAAATAAAATAAATTGCTTCTATAACTATTTTATTTTTAACATGAAACAATTATTAAAAATTACATGTAATCATAAGAAGTTAGGGAGTACTCAGTTTTTAACCGAAGAATCTTGATCTATAGTCGAATACTCTACTACTGAGCTATACAATAACCCATCTTTTCATGTGGCAAAGTTTCACTATTACAATGAGGGTGAGCAAAAACGTGGAGAAGTTAGGAGAATTGTCTTTATACCAGCACGGACGAGCGGGTATCTGGAAATAGTGTACGACACAAATGTCAAAAATGATTTCATTTTATTTGTAGGTACTGCTACTCTTTTTCTATGACCTCGTTTAACTTGTGTTGTGGGATTTAATCGATTAATCGATCAATTTCTGTTGTAAGATTAATCGATCAAAAATATTTAATCGAATAATCGAGTCGATTAAAATTAAACGGTTGTTGTTGATATTAATTATTATTTTTAATACAAACTCATACTAAAAATTTCGACAATATTCCTCTCTCGGAAATTGCTTACTTAAAAGCAAAATAGTACTGTTATTTTCTAACTGCAAAGCAGGTGGGGTAGGGAATATCTTTGCACAAACACTTCAGAAAGAGATGAAGATATGAGGACAGTGACCTAGTCTACCTCTATTGAAAGTTGAAATAGAATGCGAAACCCTTATTAAGTTTTATAGTTTTCCAAGAAAACGTCCACTTTGTTGTCAGCTCATCTTCCTAGCATATGAAATAAATATTTTTCTGAGATTCGTCCCCCTCATCCCTTATAAAATAGCCATGTCTACACTGAGTGCAAGTGAGAGCGTAACTATCTTCTTCTCTTTCTAAAATTGGTAATTCGATTACAATAGGGGCCAGTCTTCTGTTTCGACCGCTGTACTTTTGCAGTTGCAGTTTCTGTACTGAGTTTGTATATGAAGGTTGTGTGTTTAGTTTGATAAAGAAAAAAAAATCTATTTTCTGTGGTCTGTGAAAAGTGTGAACTCAATTATGTCATATGAGAATTTGAGAGGTAAACCCGGTGAAACGTTTGGATTTAAATTGAACGATCGTGGAGAAGTGCTTGATAGAAAAAAAGTTTTTTTCGTGTCTAGTGATGCAGGAAACATTGTTACTGAACGTAGAGCCGCACTTAATCATCAGCAGGCTTCGAGACTTCGGACCCAATAGAGCAGTTCAGTGGGAAATCCGCGTAACGGCGTACTGAGTATAGTGGTAAAGCGTACAGTGGGTGGAGTACTGTATAATTAATGCCAACAAATAGGCAAAGAAAAACGCTCTGGATTTGAGGGTTCTGACGAATATTTCGGTTTTCATACAAACCTATTTTCAAACTGTGTCTGAAACTATTACACGGTTAGAAAATTCAGAGCAAGAGATGTCGGAAGCCCTCAAATTAATTGAGGAAATGACACAGAGAATTAATGAGACACCAAGTACACCGGTTATTGAACGTTTGAAACAGAAGTGGAAATCAATTTTGTGTAAAAATAACGTATATGGAACACTGTGTAACATGAACAACAAATTAGTGGACATAGAGTGGCCCGAGACTGTCTCTTAGAGACTGCAATGATGTTAGGTTTTTTTATTTTTTCTCCTATCACGTCATGCGACGTTGAGCGCAGCTGTTGACAGTACAAACTGTGTTTGGTAGATAACCGAAAAAAGATTTACGTTTGCGACACTGAAAATGTATCTTACAGTACACTGCAATTCGGTACTGTAACTGCACTTCTTAAAGACGACCAATAGATTAAATTAAGAAATTAAAACTGCTACATGTTTATTTCCACCATTAACAGTATGTATAATTAAACACAAATTCTTATAAAAGACAGGAGAATAAAAGATTTTCACTTTCTTTTGACATTGTCATTGTGTAATGCATATTTACTTCTAGAATGAACATATGTGTGTGTTTCCCCATACTACCGTACTCTACTCTAAATAGCAACGTTGTTACCTCAACACATCTCTACCTTTCACTACCTGAAGCGAGTCAACCTTTAGTACATGCACAGTAAACTTATTGTATCTGGTCCCAAGGCTAATCATCAGCAAACATTAAATTTAATCATTTAAAAATATCTTAAAACATTTACTATGCACCTAACAAAACATACAGCATTTTTATTCATGAGTTGAAGAGAATTCTGTTTACTTACAAAAAAATAATAAGACTCCGTTCATAAATTGTAGGTCCGGCGTCTTAGTACCGTTTTCTAAGGCCTTAATAATTATTACTAAGAAAACTAATATAAAAATGCTTTATACTCATCTGTCCGTATTACAGTAATGTAATTGATTAAAGCTTCAGAATAAATAGTATAATGTTGTAATTCATTGCTATGGGTAGATCATAGATGTCCAATTGTAAGTCGTACGACGTAACTCCTGGCGTAAGCAAACCGCAGCGCATATCCTTTAAGATCGTTTTTCCTATTTTATATAGAAAGTTATTGGCCTTAGCAGAGCATGTTTGACATGCAATATCTCCTGGTTCTGTAGGCGTTTGGACACCCATGGAGTAGATTGTTATGAAGAGAGAGAGACGATATGTCTATGCAACACTTAATATTTCGCGATGTATCAGTGGTAATTAGAAAACTTTTAATGAAAGATAAGACGTGAGGTGCAGCTTAAATTTAATGAGGTTTTAGCAGTTTCTACTTTAATGAGAGAGAGTGGGAATTTGGCAATTAAAAGGTAAAGATATGCGCGATAAATAGAAATGGTGACAATTTGTCTTCGTTGACTCCAGTTACTGTTTAAGACGATATGTACATATAGCCTATATACAGGGTGTAACAAAAATGTCCGTCAAAACTTTAGGAACGCATTCTTCATATGTAGGTAATGACATTATTTGATATGAACATGGGTTCGAAAACACTTTATTTCTTCGTTAGAGCGCTAGCTAGTTAATGTGGAATGCCATCGTAGCTGTCGTGTAACAACTCACACCTTAACAGTCTGATTACATGTAGATGCTCTTGTTTACCTCTGGTTAGAATGTAATTACACATGGAGTGGAGTTGGAGTGGGGATGATGTACCGGACATTCTCTTTCTGTGTATTTTCCACAGTTCTGGTGTTCAGTTATAGGGTGTAACGTACACGATAGCTATGATGGCATTCCACAAAAAACCAATATGGCTTGCGCATCATATAATGTAAGGAGGGTTTAGAAAAGGAGCTTTAACAAGGAAATCAAGCAGTTACGAACCCATCCTCATATGACATATATTCAGCCTCTACGTGCGAGGAATTTTTCCTAAAGTTTTAACATATAATTTTGTTACTCCCTGTATATGAACCGTAAGTGAAGTCATTAATTTCAGGGAGTTATTTTCATGATACTTCAAACAATAAAGTTTAATATAATTTTGCTTGTTTTGATACTTTTTTCGAGATAAAAATTGTTTCATTTAAAACATTTCATAGCCTGTTTTGGGAAAGCTATTGATTTAATTCCCAATATGCTCAGTTAATTTAAGAGAGCAGGGCATTATGATAATAAATGATTGTAAGAATTTCAGTTTTGTCCTTTAAATGTGCAGAAATTTGAGCTGAACAAACGTAACAATTTTTTTTTTCAGAACGAAAAGTTACATTTGTTCATATTGAATTCCTGCATATTCTTTCAATCATTTATTAACATAATACACTATTCTCTTAAATTTTCTGAGCATATTGGGAATTAATTCAATACCATTCCAAAATACGCTATGACTGAGCTCTAACACTATTATTTTACGGGCGTAAATAGTCGATATTTGAATTAAAAACGTTTAAAATTGACGCTGACAATTGAAAGATACACAGGGTGGAAGTGAAATAACCCTGCAGATTGAAGGAAACGATAGGATACACTTAAAGGAATGGAAAAACTTATGTGAAGGATCAGAGGAAAAATTGTCGATGTCCATTTTTCACATCTTTCAGTTGTGTAGTATACTCTGTTGATTTTCAGGTGTACTACGAGCCTGTCGAGTCACCACGCGCTAATAAACAACGTAGTCCTTGTAAAACAGTTTTGAAGATGAGTACTACGAGGAAAGAACAGTCTATATCCACGCGTTAAAACGTCATTTTCTCGAAACTTCTTACTATGGATATCGACGTTCTTTCCCCTGACCTTTCGTATTACGTTTTGTGATTAAATGCACGGTTAATTGAAAAATTAAGTTGGAAGTTTGAGCACCCTGGCAACATCGTCGCTAACATAACCGTCTTTTTTCTCGCAATAAAGATGTAAGAGGTCAACAAACTCAGGCTTGTCTCTGTACTCGAGCCTCCCTCTCTCCTACGACGTTGCAATCTGCTCGTATCGTTCAGTGGTTTAAAATAAGTGGTTTTTAAATTAAATTTACACGAAAACCATCCACGCTATTGAAATACGCCAGAGGAATAAATAATTCTTTATTAGATTTTCTATCCACATGAACAAAAAAGGCGATCCTACTCTCAGTAGTTCCCAAATAAGAGGGTGTTAAACATTTTGAGAAAAACATTTTTTTTTCTGAGAAAACTATTAACTTTCCACGAATATGGTATTACACTTTTTCGTTACATAGGAAATGAGGTGTTCGCTCTGAAAATCTGCAGGGTTATTTCACTTCCACTTTATATTTAAGTAATAGACGTGCTTTACAAAATCAAGACGAGAAATTCTACTTCCGCTGTAGTTTTTATATTGTTTTCTACCTGTAATAAATTGCATTTTTCCAGATTTCCTTCTCTTTTTAAACGGCATACACATTCCACTAGCTTCAAGGTAAATATGTGATTGAATATCATTCAACGCTGTAATGGTTTTGAAAGTATCAGGATGTGAGCTGTGAAATGAGTTATTGAATTTGCTATGAAATGCCTGGCAGGCGTTGGTAATGTGAGTGGTTCGAAATTGATGTTCTGCCCACGTTGTTTTTGTAACTCCAGCGTATTCTTTGATCTCCGTAAGTGGTTTATAACCTCCTGAGTCCTGAGAGTATAGCATACTATACCAGCCATACCCACTGGGGGTATTCAGCTCCCAGGGCATATAGCGAGAGACTGCATGCAGAGAAGGCAAGGGGTGAGGTACAGCTTCCGCGAAAGATCTGAAAGCTTCGAGACCGTTGAGATTTAAACGATAGACAACGGTTTCTTGTCAGGCGTATATTCCACTTGTAAAACATTTCTATCTTTGTCAGTCAGTCACTTGCTCGCTATAATATGCGTTATAGTGTCTCCTTGTATTATATTACGGAAGTATTCAGTTGTAGCACTTTTAAGTGTATGTACGTAATACTGTATCATAAAAATCCGTATCTAGACTTAAAGTGCGTGTGTGCGTGCATATATGGTATTGATATTTGAATTGTGTATATGGATTATATAGAGTTATTTAAATCGTGTATATAGAATTACAGTGTGTGTGTGTATACAGGGTGTTTAAAAATACGGGGCATAATTTCAGGTATGTATTTCCCACATGTAGACAATCAATATAGTTCATTACAACATGTGTCCGGAAATGCTTTTCTTTCCGCAGGTCGTTGCCGTCAAAGGAGACATTAAGAGGGCACTCCGACAGTTCATTCCGAGGCGAAGGTTACATTCGGTGTTGTGTAGGCGTTAGACTGTGCGACATGTATTCAAATCAAGAGCTGGAAGAGACACACTTCATGTACGGTAAGGCGGACGGCAATGCTGCGCTGGCTCGTCGTTTGTACCAGGAGAGGTACTCACAGCGACAATGTCCAGATCGGAAGACATTTGTACGTCTCCATTACCGTCTGTGCGAATATGGAAAATTTAACTCTCCTGGTTTGGGAAGGGGACGACCAAGATCTACAACTCCAGAAAAACAGCAGGAGATTCTGGAGGCTGTGAACATGACTCCTTCTATCAGCACACGAAGGGTAGCGTTGCAAGTCAATGTTCCTCATACGACTGTCTGGAGACTGTTGAAAGAGTATCCTTATCATTTGCAACGTGTACAGATTACCCTGCACGAGTTAGGTTCTGTCAGTGGTTGTTGCAGCAGTGTGGTGTAAATCCGAACTTTCCTGCCTTAATAGTATTTACAGATGAAGCACAGTTCACACGAGATGGCATAACAAATTTCCACAATCAGCATGTATGGGCGTATGAAAACCCACGTGCAACTCTTCCATCTCATCACCGGGTGCGGTTCTCCCTCAACATGTGGGGGCCGGTATCATTGGTGATCGATTAGTTGGACCCCATATACTTGTAAACAGACTTACGGGGCAGGCGTACACAAACTTCCTGGAAAACACCATACCTCATATTTTAGAAGACACTCCACTGATCAATCGTCAACACATTCACTTCTTGCATGATGGCGCTCCTGCACACTTCAGTCGTACGGCTCGCCGGTACTTGGATCGAAGGTTTCTTGATCGATGGATAGGTAGGGGTGGCCCAATTGCTTGGCCTCCACGCTCACCTGATCTGAACCCTCTCGATTTCTACTTGTGGGGCCATTTAAAATAATTGGTTTATTCGTCTCCGGTGCCTGATTTGGAATCCCTTCGGAATCGAATTGTGGCATGTTCTGTGGACATACGCAATACTCCTGAAGTTTGGGATCGTGTTCGCAGGTCAATGAGACATCGATGTGAGGTCTATATTCAAGAAGGAGGTGGACATTTTGAACATGTTCTGTAATGACAACGACCTGCGGAAAGAAAAACGTTCCGGTGAATTTCAATGTTGTGATGGCCATAACTCGGAAATGAAGCATTTCCGAACACATGTTGTAATGAACTATTTTGATTGTCTACATGTGAGAAATACATACCTGATATAATGCCCCGTATTTTTAAACACCCTGTATATAACATTTCAATTGTGTATATACAGTTAGTTTAAGTGTTTATAAGTTGCAATTACATTAGACCTATTGTTACGGGAATTCTTCAAAGTGCCGGGCATATCCCACTTGGACTTCCCCCCTTATCATCCCGAATTAAGCTCGATCGAGAACATTTGGTCGAGAGTGAAGGGATGGGTTGCTTCCAGAAACATAGGTTCTAAATTCAATTCAGAAATATAACTAGCCTATGTGGGCGGAAATTTAATAGTATGACTGAACTGGATTGGCGTCCTCTTTGTGAAAATGTAAAAAAAAAAAAAAAAATACAAGATTATATGGACCGGGAAGTACTGTCTGATGACGTCATAGACCCAATTATAATGAATCTCGGTGGTATCAGAGACGATAACAACGATTTCAGCTATGATGATGAAATGGAAGGGATAGCAGAGCTTGAAGACCCGGACTGCCAGCTCAAGGTAAGAGGTCAGTGTTTCAGTTAGATGTTTAGAGCGTATTTGTTGTTTGCACTCTGCCCTCCGCTTTTACCCTGTGGTGTCAGCTAGGCTTTCAGATCTTTTGCGCGAGTTGTAGTTTCGTTTATGCAATTGTCGCATGCGTTGAAGCAGCAGTCTACGAATTGTGACGTTCAAAGACAGACGTTGCGACGTACAATACGTCTTTCCTAGCACCGAGTATGGGCACTAGTTCCGGGATCTTTGATAAAACAAGTATTGAGATAATTTTAAATACTTATTATAACAACTCTACACTACAGTCGAATGCTAATGTTCTTATTAATTAGGCCATGAACGAATGCAGCTTATGTGCCCACGTCAAACGACATGAGGACTCCGAATTTGCGTATAAAATTAGCAGTGCCACGTGGCTTCACTCAGTAATATCTCGGCATCCAGAGCATCTACAAATCTGTGCCACCTCTCAATTGATTTGTAATCGCGAGTAATGCTATATTAAATTGATAACACACACTTCGGCTACAAAATGCTGGGTGAACCATAGTGAAAAATTTGTTGTGAGCTGGGACTAATTTTGGAATGGTGTTTGATATGGAGAAAAAATATTACATCGCATGCCTTTCATTAATCATTTCTCCTTTCATAGACCCATACTCTTCATTTGAAAACCGAAACAAAAATAAAATATTCAAACTGACACAACTGTTGCTTCATTCCCGAAAGTGGCTGACGTATTCTCCGTGCCAGTATATCCCTGATAGAGCAGAGAATTGATTGTACAGTAGTGGCAAAAAAACCGGACCGACCCTTGTATCTGTTTTCAGAGCCTTGTTCACTCCAGAGCCACGATAGACTGGTAACTAAGACTTTCTAGGTTCGAATCCCGCCTGGGAAGGAAACTTTCTTTTTTGTTCCTTATTCAAGTTTATTACCAATATTTTTCTTGCAGCGATATTTTACTACTTAATTAAATTATTATTCCCAGAACATGAATTTTACCAGCTTATTTTCTAATGTCTTTCGAAATAGGTTACGTGAGCAGTCGAAATTACAACAGTTTCAATAGATTACTCGCTATCTTGTGAATGCGGGAGCGGCATGCGCAGTGGCTCATTTCGGGGACTTCGATTATTCCGTCGGCCCGGTTTTTTTGTCACTACTGTATATCTTAAAGCAATACGAATTAGATGAGTGTGTTGTAAGATTGTTGGAAAACATTAAAGGGAAGAGAATTCATGACATATATTCAAATGGCAGTAATCCAAAGAAAAAAATATTTGATTATAGTCAGGACTAAAATTACATGTGGCTGGTTTTAATTATGAAACGAGATGTTCATCTGTAATACGAGTCCTTTTTTGATTTTACAATGTTCATTTTTCTTTTTGTAAAGAAATTGTTCACATATAATATATTGTAGTGGCAAACATGGCTGTAATTTTGACTGCATGAGATCTCATATTAGCGTATTTTAATGTGTTTAACAATTTTAAAATATTAACATCTTCCCGATCTTTATATTGGTTTTCCAAAAACATGTCGTTTAAGAAATATAGGCCTACAATTTTCTCTTGTAATTCAGACCTTACTTTCATTATTTCTAAGCCAAAAGGATTTTGATGCAATTTAAAATCAATTTCAACTATTGTATATTGAAGGTGTCCTTTGTTATGAAAAATCTGTTTGTAGTTGATTCAAGAGGTAATGTAGCCTAATATAGGCCCTGTATTCAGTAATGCTAAAAGTTTGTATGCAAGGAAAATTAAATATGTTCTTTTCTGATAAATTTTGCTTCCATACGTCTATAAGTAAAAGAAAGGAATTGATGCTGTCGTACATGTGAGTTCTATTTTTATTATGCCTCGAAGCTACCGATTTAATTTGTTGAGGCGTTCTGAAATTTGGGCAAGGAATGCCAAATCTAGCAGCTAATTTTCTTCCTCCAACTAGGGGATTTGTATGTCCTATTAACATTTAATTATTTATTAACATACTGAAATCCTAGGCCGACGTAATATATATACTTAAAATATATTGCCGATGTTTTAATGAGTGATTTTATTTTATTTGAGGTATCAACAACCAACTCCGTAACATTTTCATATTTGTTGTTTTGCTCCTTAGTGCCCCTTGGTGAATTATACTGGATGAAAGTTACATCATTACCAATGTTTAATTGTTCAATTACAGGGAATGAAGTTAAAAGTTTTCACAGAATTATAATAATAATTGATAAATATTTCACAAGGATATATATTCACTTCTCCGTGGATTATTCAAGGGTCTAGATAAAGACATGCTGCTATGAAGCCAGGCCACCAGCGATACTATGGTCCGTTCCAGGAATCTGTAGAGTAACTTCTCGCATATGGGGGCGGAGTCTATCTGTGTCAGAGTGTATTGCAGGTAGCATCAGCTCGAGTCCGCTAAGGGGTAAGATGCTCGTGCTAGAAGATAGAGTAGAGTCACAGTCTAGTATATACAGTCACGAAGCTTGAGTTGTGAGAGTGCTAGGAACAAAAAAAACTGTGCCGGTAGTATTTCGCATTGTCTGTAATGAGGCGATATTAGCGATTCTAGTTGTTGGCAACTATCTATGGATGCATATTTACTACTTATTGAGCTTCGTGACTGTATATATTAGACTGTGGTAGAGTTCAGACAGAAATTATCCCCTCCTGCAAGCGATTTCTCACTTCGTTCAAGCAGTGGCTCCCCCAGAGTAGTCATTGGCCCTAGCCCTCCCACATACCACTTGCGCAGAGGTCTTGTTTCGCCTTTCAACTCCACAGATATCTGGGAAGGACCAGAGCTACATTGTGTGCATTGCACTGCAAGTCAGCTGTAAGGAGAAGTACTACTCCGCCTCACTTGCTTCGTTTCCCAAGGGCTGGCTCGCGAGTCAGAAAATGCCGACGTATGATCTAAGTCGATAATCACTTATCTCTTATGTTCTGTTTGGGCCAACTTTACGAAAAAAAATACCAGTCAGTTAAGGTAGAATGCCGCTGGCGCATACACATTGCCTTGTACTGTTGACTAAACGCTTAAACAGTAAAGCGGTCGCGAATGCTGTGGACCCGAGATATCGGAGATCTTACTCCCGCTTATTCAATGACTATATCGTGGATTTTACATGTTGGAGACCGAGTTAAAATCCTTGCCAGTCTACGAGAAAATTATAGAAGAGACGGTGTTGGTGTGAACTTTCTCAAATTATTTAAAATTCCTGTGACATTTTTCTTCATGTGTTCATAATTAAGTTAACTATCATTTGTTGTCACTGACGTGGTAACAATGAAAATCTACAGCACGTAACACCTCTACAAGAAGCCCAGAATCATGAGGTCCCAGCGGTGAAATTTCCACGAAGAAAATAACCTCAAGAATTAATGGTATTGTCAACGACGCCCGAGGATTCAAGTGTAGCACCCTACATGTAAACAAAGTTTGGACTAAAGTGCTTTCCTTTAATCTCGCGGAGTAAGCGAACCGAATTCGTTTTGCACTCTGATCTAAAGATTAATTGTACTTACTGGACCGCTTTGTGAGTGACAGATGAAAGGGGCGAACTTGCATCGATGCATTTGTAGCCCCGAAGAAACTAAAATATAGTCCAGGCAGTTCTCTAGCAGTCACGACCAAGAAAAAGTGAACTCCAGCTAAGAAACACGTTTTGCTTTTTGTTTGAGATATTTTTCAACTGCTTAATTTGTGATAAGATACAGAAAGACAATTGAGGCACTCACAACACAAGTGATGGAAGTCCACAGATACAATGACTGTATTGGGATATTCATGGTATTAGACAAAAAAATCAAGTACAAAAATCAGTAGCACAATTTTTTAACCAATGTACATTTATTTATAGACACAAAATACCATAGGATTATAAATAACTGAAAAAAATGGCTGAAATTAAATGAGAAATAAGCAATGGACTTGCTTCACTTATCCGCTGAAAATGTTGGAATATTTCAAGTGACAATATTGTCATCTACATTGAAATAAGCACTTGCTTACGGCTTTCACTTGTTATACACTTTTAACAGTGTTGTCCATCAGTAATAATTATAAGTAATTACAATAATGTCCAAAAAAGACATAATAAGTTTACATCCTATTTTGTTTCCATGTAAGTTTAATTTTGCTTGAGGTTTTATTAATAATATCATAGTCTACACATTTAAGAATAACAGTTCATCACTTGAGGAGTTACTTAAGGAGACACTATGGTGAAATAATGCTGACAAATTAAGAAAATCCACTTTCTTGTTTTTATGCTCGTAATTATATTTGAGATTGTTTTAAATTATCTAACCAAATAATAAAATGTGACCAAATATACGGTGCGTGCTGGGTAACTTTCAGTGCATTATCAAGTTCATCTCATTCAGACGTTAAATAGCCTAAGATGTTGTTAAAGCGTCGTAAAATAATCTACTAAAATAAAAATAAAATATATAGTTAGTTGAGAGAAATGTTTTTTCATGCTTTTTTCCCTCGACTTTAATTCTTTAATAGTTTATTGAATAAAAAAAGCTTCTTGCACAACAGAGTTATTGTCAGATTGGTCTGAAACTTCTCAGAGAGGCCAATTAAATTTTGATAAATAAAATTTAATAAACATTTGTGTGAAATATTTTTTCTCTTGCACGGAGGAGGGATCCGAAGACTTACACTGCAGCCTGAGGATTATGTATGAAATATTAATAATAAATTCCTTCGGGCCATATTCATATAGCACTTAGATTATTTATTTATTTATTTATTTATTTATTTATTTATTTATTTATTTATTTATTTATTTATTCATTTATTCTGGTGTAGTTAAGGCCATCAGGCCTTCTCTTCCACAACACCAGGAATACAAATACAATAATAGAAATAAACAGAAAAAAATACACTATGTACAAAATAAAGCTACACAAAGAATAAAGAGAGAGAGAAAAAAACACTATAAACAAAGTAAAGCCACACAAAAATATACACAGGTTGCAGTCACACGAACTTTAAATGAGTGATTAAGTATCATAATTAATTGTATCCTAACTAATTAACTAACATAAACAAGAAACTTGCAATTTTAATCTAGATTAAAAAAGAAAAAGAAAAAAACACAAATCAATACTTCTAGCAATACCTAAAAACATTAACTAAGACAAAATTTTCCAATTTAATTTTGAATTGTGATAAAGTCCGGCAGTCCCTGACGTCATTAGGTAATGAATTCCAGAGGCAAGGTATTTCTACAGTATAGGAGGATGAGTATAAAGACGTTCTATGATGAGGGATAGAAAGAAGTGCTTGATGTCGGTTTCGAAGAGTTGTAAGAAATTGAAAGCGTGATAACAGATAATTTGGAGTAAAAGTATGCATGATTCTAAACAGAAGAGACAGTGAATGCATTGTTCTTCGTTCCTTCAGACGCACCCATGAAAGTAACTGGAGGGAAGGTGTTATATGGTCAAATTTACGAGTATTGCAGATGAATCGTATGCACACATTATGAACACGTTGTAGTCTCTCAGCTAAGAGTGAACTTATATTAGGTAGCAAGGAATCGCAATAATCAAAATGGGGCATTACAAGCGTCTGAATAAGATTCCTTTTTAGAGTATATACTGTAATGGTAATTTTATGAAGTTAAAAAATTTATTGTGACTATTTACACTAAGCTCAAAACCTAATGAATTTTTATTCCAATGACTCAGACCGTTTGAGTGGGGAATGTGGGGGGCTGCTGGGGTTGAATGGTACATGCATTTGGAAGGATGGCGGGACTGGTCGTTAAGGCCCGATTGTATAAACAATTTAATCTTAGATCAGAGGTTAAATTGATCCTTGTTTCAGCTGAACTTGGAATTTTGTGTTGTATAAAGTCTAATCTGAGATTAATTTGTCTCAAACTAAAGTCAACTTTGACTGAAGAAATTCCTCCGATTAAGTTAGATGATCCAAGTTCAGTTATTTCTTTTCTGTTTGAAATATACAAGTGACAGATGTGCAAATAAAATATCCATCATTATTAATATTAATAGATATGATAGGTACATTTATATATATTTCTTTCAATTTCTTGCCTTAATGCACAAACAATCTTATATTTTATAAGGCTCTATCGTGTTCAGCAGTATCAAATAACATAACCTATAATTATATTATGTTTATAACAACCATTAATAATTGTTAATGGATATGATAGGTACATTCATTCATTTTCAATTAACTGTATTACTAAACGAAAATTGTCGTTTTATAAAGCTTTATTATGTTTAGCAGTATCAAACACCATAACATGATAACAACTCTGAGAACAGTCAACCTTCTTCTTATTGTCCGCCATTATTTACATTGCACAAAAAACCAGTGTCTCCAACACAGTGTACGGAAAGTCGCCAAAAAGTAGTTGTAAAGTCGCTAGATTTCTCATTACCAATAAAGAAACATTAAATTTTGTCACTATGGGGTGCTAAAAAAGGTCACTAAATCCCTATTTAAGCAATATAAAAGTTAAAAGAAATTGTTGTTGAAAAAGAGTTAAAGTCGCTAGATTGGCAACACTGAACAAACCTGTCCGCGCATCTCGTATTTCACCTGTTTATGCGATGTTGCCAAATCCTTTTCACGTGAACTTAGATTGCATTTGAACCAAGGTAATTTGATCGCAGAAAAGTTTTATACAATAGAAGTGTCTGAACTCGGTTCACTTTTCGATCTTCGATCAAAGTTGATCTTTAGTCAGGGAGTTTTATACAATTGGGTGTTAGCGGTTCGGTTCGGGGTGGGTGCGGTCGGTGGGCTTGTAACTCATTCCAAGGGCGCACAATAGACCTCAGGTAGCGGTGCACAGGGATGTTCCCCTCTCGGCCTCAAAAAAATAAAAAAAGATGGGAGTATGTTTAAAAACGAGCGTAAGCAGCGGTATGGCATAGTTGCGCTCCGTGGTCAATTGGGAGGCCTAGGCATGGCATAGTTGCGCCCCGAAGATATCAGGTAGCAGAATGGACATGGCATAGTTGCACTCCGAAGAAATCAGATAGCAGAATGGACATGGCATAGTTGCGCTTCGAAGAAATCAGGAAGCAGAATAGTAATGGCATAGTTGCGCCCCAATAGGTATAGTGCACACAAAAGTGACTGTCATAAAATAATTAAATTACTCAAAAATATTATAGTGGTATCGGTGTACAAACAAAAAATGCAGTTCACTTATTGTGTGTGAAAGACAAAAAAGTCCACAACTGTGGAGTAACGGTCAGCGCGTCTGACTGCGAAAACAGGTGGCCCGGGTTCGAATCCCGGTCGGGGCAAGTTACCTGTGTAAGGTTTTTTCCGGGGCTTTCCCTCAACCCAATACGAGCAAATGCTGGGTAACTTTCGGTGCTGGACCCCGGACTCATTTCACCGGCATTATCACCTTCATATCATTCAGACGCTAAATAACCTAGATGTTGATACAGCGTCGTAAAATAACCCAATAAAATAAATAAAAAATAGACAAAAAAGTGTTATTTTAAATAGCAACATTGATCATAACCACGCTGCGGACTTACACATTGATAAAGTGTATCGAACAGTGTTAAAAGAAAAGCTACGGAAGATATTTCTGAGAGACCCATGAAACTCATTTGAATATGTCAGTTAATAAAGTACTGCCAACTTCATGGTGTTCATTTTTACGGTAGGCTGTCGATAATCACTGCATAAAGAGTAAAAAAAAAAAACAGTTAATAAAGCACTGTCAACTTCATGGTACTCATTTTAACGGTTTCGATAATGAATATTAAATCGAATAAGAAATCAATAAGGTTGATTGATTACGAGGCTCGAGTTCCCCTAATGTCTTTTTCTCTACCTATTTCATCGGGGCGCAACTATGCCATGTCCTTTTTCTCTACCTGATTGGAACGGGGCGCAACTATGCCCACAGAACAGGGACACTTTTTTATCTGCTGCATCTTACCTGACCGTGGGGCGCAACTATGCTCTGCCCGTAAGCAGGGCTCTTGTTTGACGATTATAACCTCAAAGCAACACACATTAAAACACAGGAAATATACTCAATTTATTAAAATATTAAAATTAACATAAACAGAATTAATTTTATTTTAAATATATGTTGTTGATTGTGCAGTTTGTGCCTGCCATTTTGGACTGCTCCTTTCAAGGCTTCCGAGTTGTTACGTGTACGATATTAATAAATATCGCATATGCTTAGTTGGAAATCGATAGTTGGAATAACGTAATGAATAGCAGTACTTTAATATATGTCATTAAGGTATAGTTACACACATGTAGGCCTAATGAACGTATTGTAATATGGTCGAGCAAAAATAATATTAAACAGTTTTTATTATAATGTTCTGTGACATAAAATTGCAGGTTTTCTGTAGAATCACCCATTAATATACTTATTTGAGTTCGTGTAAAGTGACTCGATTCTTTTGAGTTATTATTAAGAAATAATCTAGAAGCACAATATTATTAACAACGCGATATAAAACTGCATTTTTGCGAAACGTGTGAAGTGTATAATGGGAAAGTATGTGTCACACTTGTCGAAAGACCCATTTGTAATGAGATAAACTGAGTGGAAACGTAGACTAAATTGCGGAGCTGTGGAAAGCGTTGCTGGAACGAGATTTGTGCCATTGAGACAAACGATTAATTATCCCGACAAATCTCTCTTCCTCCTGTTTTAGCCAACAAACTATCAACTGAGTATCTGAAATTGCGAGATAATTCTCGGAATCAGAAATCCGCACTAAGCTTTGAGCTATCACAGAAGCGTTTTTAAGTGCTGACGGAAAAGTGACTTTAGTTTTCGACTTAATTCCATTTCCTTCTATGGAATATTTTTAAACTCTACCTTACGTACGCCGTAATGGTAAAATTTATATTCCTTCAAGTCTGAATGAGTTTTCTTCGTAAGATATCTGCTATTCTTGGTTACACGCAAGTTGTAACATGAGATAAAACAAAGAACTTGCGTTCATGTCTCCTTTCTTATCTTTGAGCTAATCACATGATGTTACTGCATTTTTCATGTTGCGTGCAATATCTTCTTTGTATGTTTGTCGTTGCATTTGATATTCAAATAAAATATTATGACATGCAGTAACTCTTATTAAAAGTTATTTTAGTCTAAAATTACACATTTTATTAAATTTACGACAAAAGAACTACTGTATTAACCAGCTTAAAAATTCAAAATACGTGTTTAATGTAGGCCTAATTATTGTTTACTTAATACAATACATTTACATAGAAAACTATTTAACTACTGAAATAATGACGGACGAATAATGTAACTAACACCTACATGACATAAATATATTCTGATGGTTGTGTTTAGATACTGGACTTGGTAGATTGGAAAGAAACCGCAACGTGGCTACATGGCTCTTTGCCTAGATACCATCAGATTCGGGCTAAGCGCAGAGCTTACTACCGGTGATACACAGAGTAGTAGCGGTGATTCGTCACACCAGAAACTATTAATGTAAAACATTACTAAATACTAATAATCTACTTTAGAAAATCTGAATAATATCCGAAAAATCATTGAATATATTTATTGAAAAGAACAGTAGCGGGTAATGCGTTATTTATTAAGAAGGTGCCATAATTTAAACAGATAGACAGTTTCAGCTTCTTATTTATTAATCTGGTTTAGTAAATGGTATTTTGACTACATAGTATATTCAATGATATTTTACACTAATAATTTGAGGTGTGTCGAATTAATGACATCGCGCTAAGTATCGAAGATAGCAAGTTCTCTGCGTAACCGGAGATTACGAACGACTCAGCTGATAATCAGGATGCCACGTTGAGGTTTGTGTACAATCAATTCACCCAGTATATTAAAAAATAACTATGAATTTGACAAATTTATACTCGTATCTTTCACACGTTTGGCAACAATTCCGTTTATTTATAATGTTGTAAATAGTATTAATGTTTATAGTTTCTTTCTTAAGCTATTATACATAAGATACATAAAATTAAAAAAATATATATGCATAGAGGAAGTGTTACGAAATATGGAATACCATTCTGTTTCTTTTTTGTTTTGGAATCTACATATGTTGAATACTGAACGTAAAGTATAGTCCTGTTTAATGCTGAATGTCCCTGCATATGGTACACCGGACTTAGAAGTTCGAAGATATTATAAAATATTTGAAAAAAAAAACATAATTTCCTTAAAATCTAACTTTTTTCCGTTATAAAAATGGAGATACAAATGCGGAATACCATTAGCAACTTACAAGATTAACAAAATTGCAAAGTGAGAATGACCTTTACTAAGAAAAGCACAGAACAAGAATTTAGCATCTTCATTAACAGGTGTTTTCCCAACTGTAATAATGAATCCAGATGAACTGTCTTTCACGTCTTCTGTTGAACTTATTTTATGGCCTCTTGTATTGCATTTTCATTCCACTGTTTTCTAAGTTAATTGGAAGTTGAGATTTTCTCTCCTCCTATAGTTGCCAACACTAGTAACGAAACAGAAGATCGGAGTATAAAGATGAAATACTAATAATACTAATATTTCATATTTGTGACACATTGTGTCATAACCTCAAAACATATCATAATTTAAAAACGAAATCAATGAAACATACATTGCTATAAACGTAGATTATTTCTCTTTTAAAAGGGGAAACTATTATTAATATTTCTAACATTGAGAAATAACAATGTAAAGTATTTTCAAGAAAAGAACTTACCGCCAAAATTCTCACTTTCCTCGAAAATACAATAATGATAAACGTTTCAACAGTTCAACTTCTAACTGCAAACTAACATATTCCCGCGAAGGAGAGTATCAGTGCGTAGCAATTTGGAACGCTTCCGCTAGAATACAACACGTATGGGCCGTATATCACAATATTTCATATTTGTAACACTTCCTCTACTACGAGTATATGAGGGGTGTAGTTACAAAATCAGATACATAATTTTTTTTTCGAAAATGAGTTAGACTAAAGTTATATTTCATATCTTCATGTGATTCTACAACTGCTATAGCACTGTTATACTCTAAATCCAGATACATCACGTTAATTTGTATGATGAAAGAACAGTATTGGTTGCAAATCCGTGGTTCCTTGAAAACGTTTTTCCTTTATACTGAAAAATTATGTTTTAGTGATGTATCTGATATTGCAACTAAACGCCTCATATATTGTGTAATGAAATATGGTTTACCTCCGTGTTCTGGGCTGCACACAAAATTCATTCTTTTCATGTTAAATTGTAGATAATTCTATATGTAGATATAACTGTCGTTCCAGAAACCGGGCATAAGTACTTTTGGAAAACATGACATTAAGTTAACGGTAATTTATGTGATAACTAAGTTCTTCTCCACGAAACATATTATACTAAGAGAATGACACTTACTGTGAAATTGTGATATATTTTATATCGGTTATTAACATAGATGTATCAACTACACTGTAATATAGCTAACGTCCATGAAATGAGGATAACGAAATTATATTTTTGATGAAATGAGACCTATGAATTGCCATGGGATTACCTAACATTCCCCTTACAGTTGAGGTAATTCTTGTAAGAATTTAAAATAAGCCGAAGAGTCCAAGCGGGCACTCCGCTACTTGCAGTTACCAATACACCGGACATCCAATTAGTTCGAACACGAGACCGTGGCTTTCACGGAAAGATAAAGTTCTAGTTTAATTATATACAGGATATCAGCGCACACCGGATTTTTGTTACAATGAAGCGCCACGTAGGAAAACGATCTGTATTTGTGTAGCTTAATATTTAGTTTTAGAAATAGATGTATGTGTGGCAACGTCTTGATGTTTGTTTATTTATTTATTTATTTATTTATTTTATTACTAGTAAGTTTGAAATGAATACAAGTTAATACAATGTAAGATAAACTAGCCCACTCCTGAATGAGTAAGATTCGTGCTCAGGAGGGGATTCCAATACAGACAAAAATAAAATTAAAATTGAGAGTGAATACTGATTAAAAAGTGTTCAATATGTTTAAACCCAAACTGTAAATCCAATACAATTTTTTATTCATTTTTTTATTAATTTGGAGAGGATTCCCGGTTAAAATAATATTAGTATAAAATTTGTTTAATAATCTGGAAACTTGACTCATGCTATGATAAATAGATGCATTGGTTTAACATTTAGGTTCAGACAAACACAGAGAATTCGTATTTTTAGTTCTATATTTATGTTTATGCTCGACCATGCCGAAATGTAGTAATTATACACCTGGTAGCAGCCCTTTAATGGACCTCATTAAAGTACACCTATTCATTAAAGTTCAGGTGTTCCACCAATCAGAAAATAGCATTGTAGGAATATGAAAGTGCAAGTATCGATTATTCTCGGTTATGCAATGGAAAGAGAACTAGAGAAACGTCACGGAGGCTGGAAATCCAATACTGCCGCAGAAGGTTATGTTGAATCGATCCAAAATAAAATTGAAATCTCAAATACAATATTAAACTCAGTCGAAAAAACAACACACAAATTAACATCAATTCACCGTCATCTTCCAGCCTTTCACAAAGCACATTCCCGCAAATTCATTTCACCAATTGCACATTAAATCACCTACATTTGAAATATAGTCAGTTCTGTTGTTATAATAATTAGTGTTAATTGTAAATAATATTCAAATAAATTCAATTTGTCATCTCGTTTTTCAATGTCTAATTTAATTTCAATGTTATATCAAGATTAATGTTTATTTTACTCTCTGTATTCTATCAAGGTCAATGTGGACATTTGTTCCTCGGAAAAAATCAATATTTTCGCGTCTGCGCACATCTCATAATTTACGAGCTATTGCACAAGGTCAGTTCCGCTCCTCAGTCAGATAAGAATAAAATGAATACTTCTGAATAATTTCAAGTTAGAAATATGGTCGAGCATAAAAAGTCGTATGAAACTTGACTATAATGGTAATTAAGACGCTCGTATGAAAATTATGAAACTCGCGCTCGTTTCATAAACATACTCGCGTCTTAATTACTACCATTATAGGCTCGTTGCACAATGTACTAATATACCTTTCACAGTTATTAAGATTTCTGTGAAAATATTTTAATAAAATAAAATATTTAATTTGTTTAATGTTGAAAACTCTGAAATGTTTAAATAACAATTCAGTTGAGTAATCTTTCTGCTTTTTTAAACAAGTAGTAAAATTAACGGATATAGGTTGGATTTACAACTTCCACCCCAGCCTGTAATACCATACATAAATATAGATTCAAATAATGCTAAATAAATTATACGTAAACAGTTAATTGACAAAATATCTCTTAGAACAACAGAGTAATATGATGTTTTACGTAATTTATTACAAATATAATGAATATGATTATTCCATTTTAAATGATTATCAATAATTATACCTAAGTATTAACCTCCTTATATCGGAATACATTTGATTTCACTAGTGTGGGCGGTTGTATGCTCAAGCCTGGAAATGAAGTCTACAGAAGAGGAACGGTATAAGCTCGGGATACTTTCTTTAAGGAAATGGATGACACGTCGCCAGAAAGATGAAACGCCACAGCGAGGTCGTAAACTTTTATCATTCACAGTAGCACTCCAGTCTGCCTCACTTTATGGGGTATTACTTTGTATCAGATAATCCATCCTCACCACTCCATAAAGTATTCCCATGCACAACTAAACAGTGAGAAGCACGAAGGTTAGACTCCTATCATAGGTGTTGCAACTCACGCTGCGATTATTTTAAATTTGCAGAAATTAGTTTTATTTCTGGAACAGAATCAGGTTAGAAAAAAATAAGAATTCCATGGATTATTTCCTTATTACACTGGCACGAACATTATGTTTAAACCTTTGCTATTGGTTAGAATCTGGTGTAAATTTTCAGTGATTAAAACACATTTTTATTCATTATATTACTTTATTTCTTCTGCCAGAGTTAGGGCCGTGAGGCTTTCTCTTTGACGCAACCAGAGGATGGACAGACATGTATAAGAGTATAATGTTAATACAAAAGAGAAATGTGAAGCTTTTTGGCCCCACCCCTGCTGTCTGCAATGTCTACATCCATAGATGCATATGCAAAATTGTTTTGTTCTGCGATTCCTAATTTTCGGAAAAGTTAAGTCTCTTAGCCACTGTTCGTGTGCCTATAGCAGAGTGCTGCATTGGAGTTAAATCGCCCGCTTGAACTCGGTCGAGTGTCGCACCCTCGAGTGAGATACGATCGGTCGTGATACGTTCGTAATAAATAGAAGCACAGTACAAGATCATCTCACCGACATGTCTTATCTTGTATGGAAGGTGACAGATAAGATACACATATGCTTTGCCCACACGGTAAAAATAAGGCTTTATTTTCTGCTTTTATGACAAACGATTAATGGAACAGTCAATGGAAAGTACCAAAATAGGAGCATGAAGTTATAAATAAAATAGTATGAAAAACTTCGATAGGGGAATTTGGGGGAATATGGACACGTGGGGAATATGGGCAATATTAAGTTTTCACCTCAAAACTCTTGCAACGAATTATGTTTCTTCGCTAATAACGGTTAGTATAAAGTGAGAGTATCGTAATGGTTGCTGTGGGAAGCGCGTTGTGCAGTATTGTCTAGTATTGTTGTTAAAACAGCCATCTATAACGCGAGTATTGACTTCCAAGTATACTACAATTTCACAATACTTATTTTGGATATGTTATATGCAATAGATTACACATGAACTTTAGAAAATAGTTTAAATCTAATAGTATACATACAGAATACACATCTTGGACTGCCGTTCTATTGCGTCAGACGTTGTTTTGCGAGTAGTTCACGGTAGTGCTAACTGTTGAAAGTAAACGCTACATGTCGGGGTAATATGGGCGCTAATGTTTCAGGGAATATGGGCAAGCATTACACTTCATAAAAATGACTCTTCAATATTGATGAAATTGGCCTACAAATGATTACAAGAGCGAAAGATGCCATTGCACCCAAACAACATAAAGTAGTGCATTGCATTTTCCCTAAAGAAAGGGGAGAAACCATGACACTTGTGGCCTGCAGATTGCGGCAGGGTACTACTTTCCTCAAAGTATCATTATAAAAGGAGTGAGGACAATAATGACTGAAAGACAGCTGCCTCTTGTCAGTAAATTATACTTCCACAAGCAGTCTCCCTACAATAACGGAGGTACGAGGTGTGATCATTAAATTTCAAGACCTGTCCCATAAGTGGGAATAAAATTACCTCTTTTAAATGTGGCTGACATCCCCTTCAAGGTAGTCCACTTGGGCGGCTATATACTGATCCCAGCGTGTCTGCCATTTTTGGAATGCCTCTTGGAAATCGCGTTCTTGAAGCCTGTCAAGCACCTTCTGCGACTCGCGTTGATCTCCTCCACAGTCCTAAAACGGTGACCCTCTATGTTGAATTTCATCTTCGAAAAAAAAAAAAAGTCGCAGGTGGCCAAATCTGGTGGATACATGGGTGAGGAACGACGACCATCTTATTATGGGTGCAAAACTGGAGTGTTGCGAGAACTCTGTGAGCTGGCGCAGTGTCGTCATGGAGCATCAATTTGTTCTTTGTCCAGAGTTGTGGTCGTTCATATTCAAAATGGACGTAAGGATCATTATGCACAATTTGTCGAATTTTTTCGACGTTTTCGGCGGTGTTGCACTTGTGTGGTCGACCTGGCCTCTCGTCGTCCTTCAGCGATGTTCTGCCATTTCTGAAGCACGAATACCACTCGAAACATCTCGCATGAATCACTGCTTCATTCCCGTAGGCTTGCTTCAACATTCCATGGTTACGGTTGCCGATTTCCCAAAGAATTTGACGTTGGCTCTCTGCTCAAGTTTCGAGTCCATCGAATTTAGCAAGTGTGCGGATGCACGTGCTAACAAAACCTTGCGTAACACAGGTCTCAAAGAAGATAGCGCTTCGAAACTTTGTGTCGCGTCTCTTCAAGGTCGTCTAGTGTCACTGCTGCGTACGCGTGTTAATCACATGATCCCTTCGCCCACAGCAGACACAATCTCGGAATTTAGCGATCACACCTCTTTTATTTTCCTCAATAATCAAGAACTTCGTTGCTTATTTCAACATCAGTAAGCATGCACCTGCAACTTTGATAGTAGATGCACGTGATTCACATAGTTGTAATCGTGACACTCTTAACTTTGCAGTAGAAAATGGTTTATGCGTGTTTTGTCTTCCTCCACACACCACAGTCTGGCTTCAATCAGCAGATAGGGGTCCGTTTGGTCCTCTGAAGAAAGCTTACAACAGTGGTGCTACAGCTTTCTTCAGGCAATATAGGAGAGATTTTACGAAGGTCGATTTTGCTTCCATTGTCAAAGAAGCATGGAACAGATGTGTCAATGTATGCCTGGCTGTAAATGCTTTCCGAGCTTCAGACCCTTTTCCACTGCACATGAGTGACATTTCTGATTATGCTTACATTGACACTGCAGCATCAGGTGAGAAACCTACAATTCATACAATTCCTACCACTGATTCAAATGTCTTAGAATCTCCAAACGTCATTCATCGCCAAAGAGTCACATCATTTGCCACAGGCGTTACGCAATAACCATCACAAATTGCATATACAATATATAATATAGTTAATACAGTTATATTTTCAAGTATTTTAAGTGTTTTTTCACTTCTTTCAGTTGAATGTGATTCACTTCTTTAATGCCCATTTTACCCCCACACTCGGGGGAATATGGGCAAAACACATTAACTTGCATTTTCCAGTTTTACTTGAATACATTTAGGAGTAACCTATCAGGATTCTTATATAATATAGCTAAATTGTTAAGAAACATATCCCAGCTGTAAAATTATTTATTAGAAAAAACCGAGAGATATTGTACCCGAAATAGTACTAAGGTGCCCATATTCCCCCGAGTTCCCCTATACAGTTATTATTGCTAATTAATAATTATTCAATATTTGATTTACCACATACATAATATGATAGGTTCATACATAGTGTTCCGCCTATATACTGTGACAATGTAGAAACGTTTTACAAAATATTATTGGTATAGCAGTAGATAAATAACAATATTAGTACAGAGATAACGTCACAGAAAATATAATAAAACGAATAATCATGCTGAACAACTGTTACAGACGCAAAGATTGATACACTAATTATTATTATTATTATTATTATTATTATTATTATTATTATTATTAATATTATTACTAGAAAACTTGATACAGTTCTTGCATTATCGTGATTGTGTTCTCCGTTTATAATAATTACATTTACATCCAATAACATCTATCAGATATGGCAAAAACAAAATCACTCCTATGTGGGGGGAAAAAAAACATTTACCTACAACATTTATATTACATTTTAAAGAAAGTTTTGTAGTTGTACTATGGAGAGGTTAGTTAAACACTGCAAAGTTTTGAAATGATAAACATCTATGATGTTATTACACAGTTTATCACTGTAACAAGAACGAATGTCTAACGCTCGGCTTATACCATTCGAGGATTTATTGCTCGTGACAATTTTACCCATCATGCATGTGCGCTACCTATCGGATTATGCTATGAACTACTTGGCGCTCGAGCGAAAACGTCCGATGCAGACCTCTGGCCTATACCAATTTTGCCCTTAACCAAATATCGAATTTTCCTTTTTGCTTGCGATGTCACCTTACTTGGTGGTCCTGCCATCTCTGTGTCCGAAACTAATCCATCCTCCATGTTTTTCCATATTTTCATGATGATTGTTGGAGAGTTTCAACATTTGAGCAATTTCACGGACTGATTTTCGAATCCTGAACAAAGCTTGGATTTTTGATAATGTGTGTTCTCGTTTCTTTGGAGACATGGCAATCTAAACCAGGCCTGTCCAGACTTCAAGCCTCAGGCGCCAGTACGCCGACAAGCACTGCAGCGCGCCGAGGCCCCACCACGCGACAATCAGAGTAGTATCCTGGGACACTGTGCGATGTAAAATAATTTTTCACTTTGGACTTCAAACTGCTTTGATCGGATAGTGTCTATTGTAAAAGACGAAGCATACGCGACTGTTCTGTGGAGAGGGGCTGAGATAGTGTCGTATTGTGAGTGGGTATATAGACTACGATGTATAGATAGATTATGGAGTCGTGATGCAAGGTATTCAGGAGTTGATGTATGCAAAATTTTCTTCTTTTTGTTTCTTCCACGGATTTGGCCGAAGACCCGTTCCGAGGCTCAGGTATTGGTTCGTTCATCCCATTTTAGGTCTTCCCAGATCTCGATGTCCAGATGATTTGTAGAAGAGATCACTGCGTGAAGGCATTCGTACATTCGTTGTACATGTTGTCTGTAATATTTATTGATATCGCTAAATCTCGTTCACAACATTTTCCACCCTAAAATATCTTCTAGTTTTCTGGCGTCTGAATTTGTCTGTTCAGGTTACTTCAAAAGCTAATCTTAGGAATACTGGGTGTTCAATTCAAAGTGTGTCATGTCTCGCTGTATGTCGTCATGTGGCTAGCTGATGAGCCTGGAGAATTCAAACTTCCTACACTTCCGCAGAGGCGTATTACCTATGTACCAGAGAAGTTGCCTGGCAAGTACGGCGTTCATTCGGAAGAGTACGTACCGATACGTACGGTAACGCCGGTAGTGGCAGGAATGTGAACTGTTTGGAAACACGTACTGAGGTGGGTTTTTTCTTACTGTCGGGATATGGGGAGAAGGTTAAGACGATTACTTACGTATTTGTTGTCATTAACTTCGACGGTCAGCATGGACGCGGAGCTTTTGATTTGTACTGTGGAATGTTGCCGTACGCAACCGATGATAACAAATACCCTGCGTACGACTTGCCCGCGCAAAAGACAGTTCGAAAGAGGTTATGGTAGAACACAGACCGTACAGGCCGCCATCTGTTGCTACGACGTTCAAGTTATACAGTACACGTTGTCAAGTTCAGATTGAACGCCTTGAATAATAGGCAACTTTTCTGACATAAAAGCTGAAACTCGCTACAAATCGCTGACTCACAACAGTGACGTCATGACACACTTTGAAATGAACATCCAGTATAATGTGTGCTGCTTCTAATATCTTTCGTCCTCACGTCTTAAAACTCAACTTTCACTGCCATATTTCAAAGTTGATTTCTATATTAAATTGCTGAATGCTAATTGTATTTCTTTTTCATGCTTCCGGGAAAATGTATTTTGTTACAACCATTTAATTTATTATATTTTAAACAATTTTCCTCTAAGTCTTGTTTCATATCATATTGTGCTGTGATATATTATAAATATTTGAATGTTGTGTCTTCTTTAAACACTTATTTGGGAATTAAAAAAAACTGTAAATAATATTAAAATGGAGTATAGTCTATTTGAAAGTGGACTGATAGCATGCACCGTGAATTTTAAGGATTATTGTACGTAGGCCCACGCCACTTTTATCCATGTTAACACCACCATATTTAATATACTGTCCATTGGGAATTGTGAGAGCTCACTTTGGCATAAAGTAACTCTAAAATAAACTCAGAACTGGTTATGAAAGATTTTTGTGTTCACACCATAAAGCTAGGAATTTTATTTCCAGTTAAAAGTTTAGAAAAAGAGAAATACATTCGCTTCTACTTTTCTGCATCACTTCTCGCTCCGCAGTGACCACTTGGAGAAAATCAGTAAATCATTTGGGACGCTTTCCTTATGAACGGTGGTTAAATATATGAATATATTTTCATACTAGTTACTGGCTCTTTGTTCAGAAATATGTTGTTCGTGGTTATGAAAACTTCATTCAAGTGAGTAATATAATTTTCAAACTCACCACTGGTAGGCCTATATCCCAAACGATAAATTACAGTATGCATTATTGAAACATTGGAGATAGTGATTTCGTCACCACAAGGTAGTATTCTATCGTTGACGGGTACATTTAAGGGCCAAAAACGTTACAATCTTAGAAGTTGGTGCATGAGCGGTAAGAAATAAATAAAAGGTCTGAATGAAATTACAACAGGAAGTTTGGTCATTTAATTTCGTAAATCGTGTTTTAGTGTGATGAAAATGTTTAGGGGATCATAGATATAGAGATCAGTTAGGAAGTCATAAAATTGAGAAAAGATGTTGGGAAATTAAAAAGTGGCTTGTTAATAAATATAGTTACCGAATGAAGTTTACTGTAAAGAAGTAAATCTTAGGAAGTGATATAGTGAAGTTTGTGAAGGATGATCTTAGTGATAGTATTTACAATTTTCTATGTTTTTTTTTTTAGTGTTGATTGTGGTTAAGAAATGAATGATCATTCTAAAGTGAACTAGATACTCATGTCAAGATTTAATAAGATTATAATGAAGTGTATTAGGTAGAAAAAAGATCCCAATGAGTATAACCGGGTGAAGTGTTACGAGTTAGATGTAATGTAGAAAGACGGAATTATGTATAAATTTAGTTAGTAAGATTAGAATGCTGAAAGGAACATAAGTGTGGAACGAACAGACGGTGGACAGTTAACATCAATAAGAAGAAATTGACTGATTAGAGTTAAGTTAATAGCGAGAGTAGATGAGTTATTAGTTTAACAGGCTGTCGGGATTGCATGCTAATTGTAGGTATATGTAATAGAAAGTTATGGTGAAACCCGCTACATAAGTTGTGGTACACCATAACTAATATAAATGATGATGACAAATATCTATCTATTGAAACATTGCACCAGGAATGAACTAATGAACTCTTTAAGTGCGTGAAGTAAGTGCAATAGGCGTCTGTATTGTTGATTGCTGTTCCCAACATCAGTTCGCAGGTGATGATGAAAATAGAAGTTAAAACGTTCAGTCATTGCCGCAAGGCAATCCTGCAGTTTACCAAGGACTCCTTGCAGTAATATGTGCTTCATCTGACAGTTCGATAAACCTTTATTCTTTCTAGCTCTTCGTTGTGGGCTCTTCTAAGGCATGTGACCGTGAAGCCAGCAGCCTGCTGATCGGCTCTGACTGATAATGGGCTCTCGCGCAGCGGACTCTGGTTTATTTCATGTTTTTCTAACAAAATAATTTCAATAAATCCAGTGCCGCAGAGACCATAACTCCGCCTACCCGTGATGTTGCTCTGCAGCCTCCTGAGATCGATAGCATCTGTTCGTAATTCATATGCCTGAGTATGCTGAATCCTCAGCTAGAGGGATATGCCGCCGTCGATTCCGTGACTCACCAAGGCGTCATCTATCAAAGGAAGCTACACTCCTCGAATCTAATCTCAGTTCGCTTATTGAAGCCCCTGCGGCTTCTCTGGATATGTGCAACTACCGCAGACAGATGCCATCTGTGGGCGAATCCCGGAACCACGTCCGTCATGTCCTCCTGGTTAACTCGTAACTATTAAAGATAATTAGATAGATTGATTTATTGAACAGTCGACCTGGTTGGCAAGTTGGTATAGCGCTGGCCTTCTATGCCCAAGGTTGCGGGTTCGATGCCGGGCCAGGTCGATGGCATTTAAGTGTGCTTAAATGTGACAGGCTCATGTCAGTAGATTTACTGGCATGTAAAAGAACTCCTGCGGGACAAAATTCCGGAACATTCGGCGACGCTGATATAACCTCAGCAGTTGCGAGCGTCGTTAAATAAACCATAACATTTTTATTGAACAATATTATGCATACAGGTGTACTATATTATCAGAATTTTCTCTTAAATCTAATGCATGGGTCTTCTGACCACACGTGCTGTGTAAAACAAGTTCTACTATGTAGGTTTCACCCCCCTCACCTATGATTAGACCCAATCACTCTCCAAAATAACATACAGATTAAAATGAAAATGGCACAAACGAAACTCATTATATAATATATCGTAACCTATAACAGACATAAAAGTCTATAATTGAGCAGTTACCATTATCCCTTCGTCAGTACGCATCACAAACTTCAACAGCTGAAGTTCAAATCTGTCTCGCCTCCAAGAGGAGCAATCCAGTCTTTTGTTCGCATTCTCTATTCCCCATGAGGTCGAGACATGCAAGGGAACTCCTATTCTGACTTAACATCGAGGGTGGTAGACATTTTATTCGGAAATGTTCCAATTCGACACACTGCAATAAAATATATCTCCTGGAGTCCTTTTCCCCGCACAGTGGACAAAGGCGCTCTCCTTCTTCGTTGACAATTTTATTACCATTTCATGCTCTCAATCTTAGCCACGCTAAACCACCTCTACTGTCTTTGTTACAAGAATATATGTAGTCACAGTTAAGCACGAGATGTGATTGTAAATGTAGTGAGGACTTTTCCGAACATCTCTTGCCTCTCGATATCAATTAAACGGATCTTCATATTACGCCATATATTTCTTGTATTATTATCTCATTTTTCCCACACCCATCCCATTCCTATATGATGCAGCCCTCTCTGCAGTTTATAAACCCACCCTTTTTCCCATCACTCTCTTTGTTGAACTTTGTAGCAAATCGACCGTAAAAGCATGAAATGGTACTAATGAAGGCGAAATGAGTCCGAGGTCCAACGCCGAAAGTTACCAAGCAATACTGCTTCGAGTTGTTGAGGGAAAACCTCCGAAAACCCCAAATAATGTAACTTTTTCCAATCAGAATTTGAACCCGGGCCTGCTCCTTACACGACTAGGGAAGCTAACCATTACTGCACAGCGGTGTACTCACGGGGGATTTTAATTACCGTACATATTTACGGAAAGATTTCTGAAGATTTCTTCGCTCTACTTTCACAAACGACCCCTACAAGTTTCTCATCGTCTTGTAGTTTAACAACATCGTTAAAAACTAATAACATTAACGTATATAATGCTTATGGCAGAAAGTGTAACAAGGCGAGTTTCTGGTATGACGCACATGTCAAAGTTCTTTCAAAGCTGAAATTAATTAACGTACCTCTATAACAACCGTGTGCTCATCCATTATTCCTTATCTCCGTAGCTTCCATTTTGTTTCTCTTATATTTTGAATTGTAACACACACGTACGTAAATTATAATAGGAGGAGTCCAGCAACCTCATGTCTGATGTACTTTGTTACAGCAGACCGCATTTGCTACGTTTTATCTGATGACCGCAGCCAGAGAGACACCATAAAATACGGTTACTTGTTATAGAGGGCAACAGGGATAATACGTGTTGCCTTCTACATTGGCGGGGAAATATTTGACAATAATAGAGGAATTTTAGCATAATCTGTAGTAATCACGTCAGCACATTACATATGAGAGAATAAACTGAGCAAATTTTCACATATGTAGCTCACATCCTATTTACATTCCTATACACAGCACAACAGTCCTGTTGCTATTTTTTTTCACGAAGACTAAACAGAAAATGGAACTTGTTCAAAATAATATATTGCACATTTTTTTCTAAATCTGTATATACTGTGTTACTCTTACTTGCTTTTTCAGATTATAAAATACATTTTATGCTCGACCATGCCGAAATGTAGTAATTATACACCTGGTAGCAGTCCTTTAATGCATGTCATTAAAGTACACCTATTTATTAAAGTTCAGGTTGTCGATTATTCTCGGATATGCAATCGAAAGACAACGAGGGAAACGTCACGGAGGCTGGAAATCCAATACTGTAGCAGAAGGTTATGTTCTGTTACCATAATAATTAGCGTTAATTGTAAATAATATTCAAATAAATTCAATTTGTCATCTCGTTTTTCAATTCTAAATCAATTTCCAGGTTATATCAAAATTAGTTCGTGTTATTCTCTAAATTATATCAAGGTCAATGACATTATTGTTCCTCGGAAAAAATCAATACTTTCGCGTCTGCGCACATCTCACAATTTACGAGCTTGCACAAGGTCAACTTCTGTTCTTCAGTGAGATGCGAATAAAATGAATACTTCTGAATAATTTCAAGTTAGAAATATGGTCGAGCATAAAAAGTCGTATGAAACTTGCCTATAATGGTAATTAAGAAGCTCGTATGAAAATTATGAAACGAGCGCAAGCGAGTTTCGTAAACAAACATACTCGCGTCTTAATTACTATCATTATAGGCTCGTTGCATAATGTAATATTAACGACCATCCATTCGGATGCTTCTGTATAATAGAATACTGAGGATGTAAAAGGATTAACATTATCTGCAAACACAGTAATAAAAGCCGTTTGTTTCACTGATTACCGATGTTAAGAGCAAAATCACATTACCTCCAAAAATTGCTTCTAAATTAGACAAAGCATCATCACAATTTAGGTTTACAATTTCAACCCAAGTTCAAATCAAACTAGATATAGCATTGACAGTTTGATTCCATTTCAAACGCTGTTTCTTAGGAAAGATTAGCAGCAATAGGAATAGGAGCAGCGGTAGTGATGGTGGTAGCGGTAATTTATAAATGTAACTAATCTTATATATCATTTTCCGACACTTGGATATTGAGACATAGTGTCCGTATAATTTTATTTCTGTCAATGCTATATCTAGGGCTCGGATAGTTAAACACTAAGAAATGCAAAATTTACATATACAGTCTACTCTGGATATAGTGAACTCGATTATAGTGAACATTCGGCTATTGTGAACCTAAATCGTTGGTCCCGACCCGCATACATTAATATTTCCGTTTATAGTGAACATTAAAAATTGAAGTTACAAAAGTTGTATCCTCACAAATTCTTATTTGAAGTCAGACCTTTTTGTATAAAATTGAAAGGATGTATTGAGAAGAACATTCTAAGTTTCTTACTCCTTTAGTCAAAGAACAGAAGTAGGATTAGTCATTCCTAGACAATGACCTGTACTGTAAATCCAGGCAACGCGTGACGACTTTGCCTCACTCCACCGTCGAAGGGTTGCCATTCTGTTCTCAAGCACACTACTACTCTATTGTTATTTCTAAACCTCGTTGGATGTGTATGTACAGTAATTATTATGAGGCAGTACATCTCACTTGACGATATGTGCCGGAGAAAGAACGATTCCATTTATACATCTGAAGTCTGATTAGTGTTATATGTCACTAATAAGCGATGTATGCAATGGATGGGGAAAGAAACTAGCCCTGTCGACCTGGTTGACGAGTTGGTATAGCGCTGGCCTTCTATGCCCAAGGTTGCGGGTTCGATCCCGGGCCAGGTCGATGGCATTTAAGTGTGCTTAAATGCGATAGACTCTTGTCAGTAGATTTACTGGCATGTAAAAGAACTCCTGCGGGACAAAATTCCGGCACATCCGGTGACGCTGATATAACCTCTGCAGTTGCGAGCGTCGTTAAATAAAACATAACAATAGCAAGAAACTAGCCACTCTACCCCATTATCTTCAGGCTTAGTTTCCTCATGAGTGATGTATTAGTGTCGCTTATGCGGTTCAAACTTGTCTTCAGACAACAGAACAAAAGAAACAACAAAACAACCTAGTTGCAATGATATTAATTTCTTCTAGCAGAAGAAACGATAGGAAGTAGAAAGTTGGATAACTGCCTTGTGGTCTCTGCTGCTGTGTCGAGCATTGTTGAAAGTATATTCAATATCATTTCCTTTTCAGTCATCAGTGGTCGAGTGTTCCTTATACTTGTATCATATACGAAGTTTGCGGGTTTGAACTTCGCCAAAGTGACGTAATTCTGAAAACTGTGAAAGTTTCTCTCAACTTCTCGAATCCTGGAATCTCGCGTCTCAAATTTATGATACTCGTAAGATATCTTCTTTGAACAAAGTAACGATAGGCTACATTGGAGGACTATTTTCGGTCCATATGAATCGTGATAATTCTTTCCATCGCTCTTTTTGTTATTGATTTGAATTACAAGAATTAACTATGAATATGTTTCCATCAGAGAAACGAAATTCCTAGCCACTTCAGTTCAGCAGAAGCAGAAATGTCGCAAAGACAATCCGTGAAGTAAGCTGTTTAAACTATATAATTTCTAGCTGCAGCGCGGAATTAATATTCCTTCCGCGAATTCTGATTACATCCCTCGCGATAAGCGGAGTGGTATTATAAAGGACTCAGCTTTCCTGCTCAGACAGCAAGAGAGAATCTAAGAGGGAAATCTGATAGTGTGCAGCAGTGGAGAGTGATCAGAGATGATCTCCATGGTGGAATATCCCAAATGAAAAAGTTGTCTTAAATTCAGACACAGTCTGTATTTAAGGGAAGTGAATAGTGATACCTGTACGATTAAAGAATTTCAGTACAAAAGTTTAGTTTAATATTTCTAGACTTTTAGTGTTAGGAGTGGAACAAAAATTTTTATGGTTATACAATCAATCATTATGAATTCATTGGTATAAAAGACAACTAGTTAGTTTCTTATCCAAGTGCAAAAGAAAGGCCCTAACTGATAACTTGTTTTCCCACTTTTATAAATGTACCTCAAATTCAAGTGCACATTACTTGCCACAATCTTCACTCATATATCTTGTATTTTTTTTAAGTTATCAAGTAATGTATATTTTAGATTTTAAAGGAAAATGTAGTTAAATATTTGACTCTTAGTGAAGCAATAAAAAATATTGAACTTTGATTAACAATATTTGCCACATTTTTCAATGCAAAATTTTTTTCCTCGTGCTATGTGTGTGATATTCTTAAGTCCGTAGGTCTACTTCGTAGAACACATGCTGCAGAAAACATTGCAAAAATTTCATTTAAATTGAGTCAGTAGTTTAAGAGAAAAATGCACTTAAGTTTTAGAAATATCAACTTACGGAAAACTGCAGTAAAAAAGAAGAATGTAGGAATTAAATGAGATGACAAATTTAAAGAGGCCATCTAAAGGGTATATCTGCAGAGATACCGCCACAATATATGAAGAGTACACGGGAAATACAATGAATGTCACAATTCTATTAAGGGTGATGCCATTATCTAATTTAAAAGTTTATAGTAAACTTTAGTATTGTTTTACTAAAACTGGTAACAACGAGGATTATAACCACGGATACAGTCACCCATTCCTTCATTTTTAATACGAACAGCCATAAATTTGGCAGTATTATACTGAATTTCATTATTATCTTACCCTTAGAGCAAATGTGACGTTCATTGTTTTTCCCTCTACCCTTCATTATATATATATATATATATATATATATATATATATATATATATCCGAATCCCTTAAAAACCTTACAAGCAACTTGTACAGGGACATCATTTCATTTTTACTTCAATTTTTATTGTACCTAAGTTTTTGAATGTACTTCACTCCCACCCCTTCTACTAAGGAAGTTCCAACTCCACACAGAACCAAAACCACATATAGTAAGCAGTACTGAGTTACTGAGTATAGTACGTTCCAGAAATATGTTCGCGTTTTCCAGTGACGAAAGAGCTTTCAATATTGAATCATATTTTCGCACAGGTACTGTCCGTTTACCTACGTCGCATCCCGATTTCCCCCACCTGCTTCTGCTCGCCCCTCTGTAATAGCTGGGCTGTCCTAGCTCTTTTCTGAAAACATTAATTTCTCTTAGGAATTGGAAGTTTACGTAATATTATACAGCTGTTTAATTTAACTTAAACAAAAGGGCCTTGTTAAGTAATTAACTGTCACGTGATTTCCTCCCTTTCTACAATCCTGCGGCATAACCACTTGGACGGACAGTAGATAGCATGTCTGAGTAATTTTATATTTTCGGGTCGGGCAGAAGTGAAGATTGAATTTACAGTACGTAGAGTAGGTACAGAATTATTTCAACATGAGTTACTAGTACGAAGGACGAAACTGGCAATTGGAATTAGATGCAATAGTCTATAGTGTGATAATATGCACAAAAGAACTGAAGCCTGTATCGAAATGAACGGCCACCATTTTCAAAATTGTGTTTAAATATTCGTATTATGATTATTTTTCAATTTAACTTCATTCTCTATATTGTACGCTAATGTGCGGTAGACAGTATAATATACACTGCATAATGAATACGTTCGCATGGATAACTCACTTCGTGAGTAAAAACACTTATTCTTAATACTGTACTGTACTTTGATTGAAGAAAAACCTAATGAAAATTATCAATCTCAAAATCGCGATATTTCCTAGTTTACGTAAATGGATGAACTACTTTTCTTCCTTCCTATACCTAGCAGAGTGATTTGTGTTTTACGCCAGTATCATCGAACTCCAGTCTTGGAGGGGGGAGCAAGCGGTGTTTCCGGTTCTCTAAAGGTATAGACAGGTTAATATTAAAAATGTTAGTAAAAATGATATGATGTCCCTGTATATAGTGAACTTGCAGGTAACTCGAATATCAGAACATTTACAAACACATCTGAACCGGTATTTAATTAATATATTCTGCATACATGGCATAGCTCACCGATGTAAAATAAAGTGATTCTTTGCTTATGCCATTAATATCACAGACAGAAGCACACGGTAGACTGAACAAGAGAGTAAAATATTCAAGCAATTATCTTAATTATTCAGCCAGGCGTGTTTCTCAAAGTATACAGTTTGAGAGAGTCACAGATGCTATTTGTAACAGATTTCAGTCCGCTATTTTTAGTCAGATAGAAAATACGTTGTATAAATTCTGAAAGACTTGAGTTCTGTTAACCACATTAATTCACAATGCTACTGTAAGTGGAATGATGTAAAATGAAACTGTGTCCCCATTGCTTTACAAAGTCTTTTGACATAGTATTGCATTACCATTCCAGGTAAATGAAGGAACAAAACAATTATTTCAAAAGGAAGAAAGATAATAATTACAGATAACAGTGTTATCATATTACTAAAAGGAGGTTATTTTATTATTACAAAGGAATTTCGTATGCTGTCGGTATTATATTCTCGACAATTCGAGAAAAGAAGTCCGTCAATAGAATTAAACATGAATAATATTATTATAGAAATAGCAATTCATTGCAGAAAGCAATTATTGAGTTTTTCGTCGAAAGTATTAGAGAAACTTTCAATTCAAAATTTTAAACCTGATGGAAAATGAAACTTCGTTAGATCGAGGAAGTGGCTGAGTCATCGTATGTTGCACATGTGCAGTGCAGTGCTGCTCATCGGAGTGACTACTACCGCCGAGGAATCGGAGATTACGAATAAAACTCTCCACCGGTGATCTCCGATACTACCGTAGGTGGAACAGGGGGCATATGGAGGGATGCGGGGGTTCGGAGCGAAGGGACAATTAGCTCAAGGAGACCAGCGCGTACGGACTGACGGTAGTTGTGTGGAGAATAAAATGGCACCAAATCGGATATCAGTCGCATGGAAATTCTTTAATTTACTTGAAGGTAATAATAAAGTCGCACACTGCAAACTTTGTGGGCGAATTTACTCTAAGGGTGGTGGAACTTCGAATTTGTTAGACCATTTGAAGCGATCGCACAATCGCGATCTTGATGAAAACAATTACGCAAAACATTTGATACGATTTCTTTTTAAATTGTTTTAGTGCTATTGTTCCCAAAGGCTCACAGTCTATGAAAAAGTCTTGAAATTTCTCTAAAACGTAACTTTCGAGGCAATAAAAAACAAATGAAATATTTACAACACGACTTGAGTTATATTTTACTGTTTGGATTAAAATATTTCTGAATGAAACTAAAGAAACGTCTGGTAATAATATAATTACAATTATCCTTAAGTTGATATCCACTTATATTTTTATTATAGAGCAGGAGTGGCGTGTTTTAGAAGAGGCAGTTCAAATATTGACACCCTTTAACACAATAATCACAATCCTGTCCAGTGAAGAATCTGTATAAATTATGTTGGACAGTAAACGTTATTACATTGATAGCCCACGTTTCTTTTGTTTCATTCTGAAGCTCCCTTAATATATTTTACGTTAACTAAACCGATTAAAATAATAATTGGCAAACATTGTTTGCGATTAAACGAGAGTTTCTAGGAGGATTAAAGTATAAATATTTACATTAGCTACTGAAAAGATTTACTTCTGCATTAGTTTTGCAGTTAGATTGAATGTTATTAATTTGACCAATGACATAAAACTAATACGGCTTTCCACATATACTAAGAATTTCAAAAGTAGAAAAAAAAATCTGTCAGCTAACGTAGCACTTTAAGCAACACAAAAAAGAGCTGAAGAAATAGAGAGAGATTAACATAAAAGAGAGATTAAACAACAACAAATTAGAACTTATTTTAAAAGATACGCGGACGTCAGCGGACTCGAATCACTACCTGATCCGATTAAAGGAATGCTCAGCGGAAAGTGTATATCTGCGCCACAGCACATATACAACCTGCGCTGCATCAATCGGAGATAACCGGAGGTCTCCGATTGAAAGCGCGCAAACAACCGCTTCGGAGAAAACCTAATCATAAGCAGCACTAATACAGTGCGTTCGTAGCTCGGCCGAACCGTTCCGCGGCGGCCTTGGACTGGTTGTTTTAGGAGAAAAAGAAGAGTCTATCTCCTTCAAATACAATCTTGATGAATAGGGATCGTTCCGAATCTTTGATGCAAGAACAACCAAAATGAGTATACAAATATTCATATCAAACCAATTATTTAAAGTTCCTAAAACGTATTCCTCACAGTACCAATACAACCATTAAAGAAGAAAGACCTATTGAGTCTTCTGCCTTTAATAGACCCAATGTGTCATCAATTTTATGAAAATCTCACAGCTAGTGTGACGGCAGAAAATTCAGACCGAATTAATGATGCATCAGAAGATGATTCATAGTGAGAAATATTTTTAACTTTGTCCATTTCTGGTTTGCGTTGATTTGTTTAATTTTGTTAAAAACACACGGTGTTACTAATAAAAACTCTTACATAAACGTTTAATTGATTTATATACTTCCACAATGAATAGCTCGTTTATAAGTCGTGTAAATTCCTTACTAATAATCCTGTATAACAGTACAACTGTTACAGAGCTACGTCATAGTTTCGTCATTACTTCATTACGAAAGGTAATAGAATATCTGTTGTTCTTCATTGCATCCGATAGTGCGCGCTTTTGTGACGCGATAAATATCGATAGTACAACTGGGCCTGATCGATTACCACACTATATTTTGGTCAAAGGGTATGGATACAGCAATATAATTCTAATTATTCTGTGCCCTTTTGCTTGTTCTTCTGTGGTTACAAGGCAACCATCATCATAAAATGACAGTACGAACAGCTGTTAGAGGGGCGGCCATTTTTTCTCTATGTACAACGCTAAAACAAGGGGTTTTCATGTACATAACTACTGCAAAGCAATTTCCGTGTATAGTTACAGGTTGTTTATACATCCATCGCTTATGCATGGTTTATTAATAACGTTTTCTGTCCCAACTCTGCATAAGTCTCGTATAAAAGCTATACACGGTTTATTAGTAAGACCGCTAATGTATAGAGTAATTTTTGTGTTTTGATAATATGGCTGTAAGTAGTTTCATAATAGCCAAGTCTTAACTCGTGTAAAATTTAACATGCGGGCTTAACCACATTTCAAAATATATTGCGTCTCAAAACTTGATATGTATCTAATTATTTTCTAAAAAAAAAAATGATAATAATAATAATAATAATAATAATAATAATAATAATAATAGTAATAATAATATATTTTTGCTGGTAGAGTTAAGACCGTAAGTCCTTGTCTTCCACACAACCAGCAAAAAGTATACATGCATATGTGTGAACTTACATGGTACAAAAATAAGGCTACAACAATTTTATTTGATAAACGTTACGTGTATACAACAGTTACTTATGAATTAAACAGTAAACTACTATGAACTATTAATTAAACAATGAAATAAAAGCTGTATAGCAGAATTAAACTAAAATGCATAGGATGTTGATATATTTCAAATAATGTTAGATAATGGAAAGAGATTATTGAGAGACAATTTTGAAAATACAGCGCTATCAGGATGCATTTCTAAAGAAAGAAGTTACCTATAGTCAGTGACTGTTAAGTCGGTATAATTAGAGTGAATTGCTAAGAAGGTTATCCTTTAAGCTATTTTTAAAAATGTTTATTGTCTTGCAGCCCACAATGCTTTGTGACAAGGAATTTCATTGTCACGAGGTGGATAACGAAAAAGATTATGAATAACAAGATGTTCTATGAAGAGGTACACTTAGTGTGCCACAGATAAGTGATCTGGTATTTACGTTGTGGTTAGAGTATAGATAAAAGAAACAAGATGAAAGATAATTTGGTGTTGAGGTGTGCAGAATTCGAAAGATTAAAGACAAAGAGTGTAAATTTCTACGTTCTTTGAGTCGGTGCCACGAAAGACTTGCGAAGGACGGTGATATGTGATCATATCGTCGGATGTTGCACACGTATCTGACGCACATATTCTAATAGTAATGATAAAATGATGTAATACTGTATTACTTATGTTTCGTTTAACAACTATTTTACAAACAAACAATACATTTTCATATTACTCAGAGCATGAACATATTTTTGGTAACTTGTAGAACTTTCGAAACCTTCTTCTGTAAAGTTGCAAATTTGCACATATCAGCTTCTGGTTTCCCACAACAGAGTTAAAAGCGGAGAAAATTTGAATGCAACAAATAAAACAAATGTAATTCCTCAATTAACCAGTTACTTTTATACGGAGTGGCCCACTTAACTTTTTCACCTCCAATAGCGTGTGAAATATTTCAGATATACACAAACCGACAACTATAAGTTCAAGTACATCGAAGTGGACATCTGATACACGTAATTTATTTTTTGTACATGAAGTAATTTTCAAGATATTAGAGTCAACTTAGTTGCTTCCCATTAAAAGAAATTATGATTTGTATTGAAAATTTTGCATTAACACTGTTTAATAGAAACTGACTACAGATGAGGAGGCGAGACATGGCATGTGAGCAGTGCGAAATGGGAAATAATAATATTTCAGAAAGAGAGTTTGTTTCATGATAGTTAATATTATACGAATCTATCGGCACGGAAGTTCATCTCAGACTAAAATCTATCTCTCCCCTCTATACCCATTGGTGATATAGCCACGGCACATAAGGTCACAGGAGAGGTCTTGCCTCCTCTACTGTTCATTACAGACTGTTTGAATATCACCGGTAAGAATAAACATAAACAATGTCTGACGCACCCTTCCTTATGTCTAGTACATAACGTTGACGTAATTGAAGCTGGAAGACACCCATAATACTGTACACTACCCAATACAACCCTTATTTCTTCAGTTCTGTGCTGGACAATTGAACGATAAGACATTGGCGAGAAATCTGATTGCACACCGGAGATTTTGTGCTTTGTTTTTTGAGTACTATAATTCTCTATTTTTTATTGTACACTAATTTTATATCTCATTTCACCATGTGCAATATTTTCATTGTATTAAAATGTACAGTACATTGTGATTGTGATTTAATTGACGCACAACTGTAACCAGAATTGTACTCCCTCTGTTCGATCCTTGGTCAGACATTGCTTATGTTTACTCTTATCTGTGACATTCAAACACTCAGTAAAGTAGCCAGTTGTTATTAGACAGAGCTAACGCATCATTTGCAATACAAAACATAGTTGGTTCCCATTTAAAAAGAGAAAATTGACTCTAATATCTTGAAATTTATTTCATGTACAAAAAAATACATTACGTGTATCAGATGTCCTCTTAGATGTAGTATTACTTATAATAATTGTCGGTTTGTGTATATCTGAAATATTTCACATGCTATTGGAGGTGAAAAAGTTATGTGGGCCACTCTGTATAATGCACTAGGAATAGCAGTAAGAACTTATTCTCCATGCAATTTATCGCTGTTGGATTCATAGTAATTGTTGTATCGAAAAGGAATGGAAGGATATCTTTCTTTATGCGTAACTCATTTCCAAAGTAAAATATTGTGAGAAAGTTTGATTTAATACTTTCTCTAGCTTACCATGAACTTGCCTGAAAATTCAATAATTAATTCCATGTCCAATAATTTTAATTACTAATTACATTGTAGTACTAATAATATTTCACGTAATTTTAATTTACATTTATTGTTCTCATAACGAACTTAAAACTTTCTCTTCGCTTCGCCTTAGATCCTTCCCATATGTGAAGATTTTCTAATGAAACTTTCTTGAGGCAATTCTCAAACTCTAGCCGCAGCTGTCGCCAAAACTTAGACCAAATTCACAATATAATTGGCAGAAAAACACATAGAAGCATGTGACTATAAGACAGCTTCACTTCAGTTTCACTTTAAAAATACCGTCAGATGGTGATATTGTTTTTGAAACAATTTCGTTCTTTATGTTCTACAGTAAAACACTTTAACAACCTTAGAATAAAAGTGGTCCATCTCCTTATTCTTCTATAGGCGTTACAATGTAATTTACATGTGTTGGTCTTTCTTTGGACCAACACTAGACCAAGCCTACTCCATTACTAATCATTATTTTGAACATTTTGTTTTCTTTCGGTAATTCAACTTCGCCCCCTGACATAAAAAACATAATTTTCTTAATAATAATCATATGTGTACGTGAAAGCATTATTTCATGCACGTTATTATTCACTGCAAAGATCACTTTGTGAATATCTGCGCAAATTTTCATTAATGTAGATATTAGAGAGCTGCAAAATAGCGCTTACAACCAGTTGAGATTTGGCAGGTTAGGGAACATCCGTCAAGGTCGGGCATCCAACTGAATATTCGATTTTCAACTGGTTACCCCTTATGTTTTGCAGGCTAGACAGAACACCAGGCGCACTTCATCATACATGAAACCGACATTTCCGGGTAGTAACAAGAATTTCCTCTATCAATCTGTTCTATGTCCACCACCGTGGAGTAACGGTCAGCGGGTATGATCGCGAAACGAGTGGGTCGGGTTTGATTCCTGGTTGGGACAAATTACCAGGTTGGGTTTTTCCGGGGTTTTCCCTCAACCCCTGGGTAACTTTCGGCGTTGGACCTCGGACTCACTTCGCCATCATTAATTCACATATCATCATCCATACCATAGACCGGGTTAAGTTCACGGTGCAGCGTGCTGTACTTGTAAAAGAGCGCGGCAGTTCGGCTACCCAATCATTCACAGTATGGGAGAGGTAAGCACAATAAGCCTTAGGCTGCAGTGAAAGCCTTCGGGTCCCTCCTCCGTACAAGAGAGAGAGAGAGAGAGAGAGAGAGAGAGAGGACAAGGTCGCAGATGGTGCTTTTCTCAAGGTTCTCCCGTTTTCCAATATTAGTATCGACAACATTCCGTCAACATTTCTCCATTTCATCATCATTCCATAACATTTCCCAAACGCACGAAGGTTGCTGGCCTAAGGACGAGTGGGGTGCCCGCTCGAAAACTGAGTACCTACTTTACTTTAGTCAGCCGGTGTGTGTTTAAGAATTCGCCTAACTTGAAGGTTAGCGTATTTTATCTTTAAAATTCGCAGTGCTGAGTGTAGTGCCCCCTCTTGAAATTACATTCACTTACATTCCTTACCAATTTATGTTTTTACTGAACATTACAAATGCTTGTAAGATGTTTCACTGAAATGTCAACAAAACTAATTGGCTAAGAAGTGTACGTGAAATATAGTATATAGTATGTACGCTGGCATTGACATTTTCTTTACGTGTAAATAACAGTCAAAGTCATAAACTTGCTGCAGATGAGCGTAACCACATGTCAATCATTGCCGCTGTACATGGCATAATAGCGCGCCTGCACATTTTTTCGTGAAGTCAGAGGTTATCTCAATACAATATTTGGTGAGAGGTGGATGAGACGTGGAGTACCAATGGGATGGTCTCCACGTTCACCCGATTTGACACTATTCAATTTCTTGTTTTGAGGTGCGATGAAGGACGCAGTTTATAGCACATCAGTCGATGATGAAAAATCATTAGTACAGCTCATTATGACTGTAGTAGAAATCATTTAGGTCACTTCTGAAATCTTTGAGAGAACGCGCTAATATTTTTGAGCTGCTGTCATGCTTGTCAAAATGTTAATCGAGCTCAATTTTAACATGTAATAAGGTATGTTGTGTATCCAATCCATGCAATATCCAACAGTAAGTTTTTTGACATTTGACTCAGGCACGTTAGCGTGTGTAGAGCGTAAATGAAGAATATGGGACAACCCGTTCCTTTACTTAAGGGGAGAGGATGGTATTTTTTTAAACTTTTTTCCTATTTGGTGTAAATTATTAATTTTTTGTATGTAGAGAGCTCATAGCTCTGGCAACTCAACCAAATAAAAATATTTTGAAAAAAAAAAAAATATATTTAGGGACTCAAATTTGAAAAAAATATACCCAATGCAGGATTGTACTAAAACCGATATATCTAAACTGTTTTTAAAGATAGATTCAAACAGTTTTTGCAATGTATTTGCAAAAGTGTGTTCTATAAAATGTCTGTAACAGAATTTTGATATTAGTCCCTACGTTTGTGAAATAAACAATTAAAATTTAGTAACAGTTTTCTGATTTCCTTTCTTGCAAACAAACGGACATATTTTTTAAATGAAATCAATTAACAAAATTCTGTTACAGAGAAAAGTTTCCTAATAGTCTAAAGAATGTGTGTTCTAAATTTCATGCATGAATCTTTAATAGTTCAGAAATTATATCCATTTTGCCTGGCAATGTAGCAAAAAAAAAAATGAAGTTACTGGAAACCGATAAAAGCGGGCGTGTGATTTAAAAATCCATAGCGCAGGAAGTTCAAAAATGAGGTCTCAACATCCGATAAGGGCACAAATACCCACAAAATGTTATGCAATGCATTCGACCCATATCAAAGGGTATTTTAAAGAAAAAAAGATTTTTTAAATTCAATTTACCGGAAACAACAATAAAAGTGGGCGAGTGATTTAAAAATCCATAATGCAGGAGGTTTAAAAATGGCGATCCACACATATCACAGAGTATTTTAAAGATTTTTTTTTTAAATTTAGTAATTTTTCATCAAAAATACCATCCTCTCCCCTTAATTTATCATACTTAGGTGTCCCTTTTTCACTCTGAAAGTCTCTGTATTGTTTTTAAACACTCTATATATATATATATATTCCCTTCATAAGGAAGTCTTTCGACCCGTCCACCACTTCATATTTTCTGTTAAAGTTTCAACTGTTCGTGGCCCGAGAATATTCATGAAATCTGCTGTAAATCAGCTAGAAGTAGAAAATACTATATTTGACGCTGTTGACTCTGGCACAGTATGTCGTGCCCCTCATTATAAAACAGAAACATCATCTGTTGCTACTGCTGCTATATAAATTATTTAGCTTTTGTTTTCCTCGTACAGGGTGAACATGGCTGTGGCGATATTCCTGGAAATTAAATTAATACTCTGCGGTAAACAGGAATTTAATGTCACGCAAATGGCATGTAATACTCTTCTCTTACAGCTACATACATTACAGCTCCGTAGAGCTTAGTATATTAATAATAACTTAATAATAGTCTCACGCGGGTACTATATTATTACGCACAATAAAGCATTGAAAGTAAATAATAACTTTTAGTTATAAATTTTAATGAGAGTTGTCGTAAGAAGTGGAATAATACAGAATGGAAGTGAGATAACCCTGCAGCTTTTCAGAGCGTATAGTTCATGTAACAAACAAGTGTAATAGTCTAACATATTGATAGAAAGTTCATCGTTTCTAAAAAAAAAATGTTTTTCTTTTTTTAATATTTAACGCTATTATTCCGTAACTGTTGCGAATAGGATCGTGATTTTTGTCCCTATCCATACTTACTTACTTACTTACTTACAAATAGCTTTTAAGGAATCCGCAGGTTCATTGCCGCACTCACATACGAATCATTATATTCGACCTCTCTCAAATCCATTTTAATATTATCCTCCAATCTACGTCTCGACCTTCCCAAAGGTCTTCTTCCTTTCGGCCTTCCAGCTAACACTCTATATGCATTTCTGGATTCGCCCATACGTGCTACATGCCCTGCCTATCTCAAACATCTGGATTTAATGTTCCCGATTATGTCAGGTGAAGAATAAAGTGCGTGCAGTTCTGCGTTGTGTAACTTTCTCCATTCTCCTGTAACTTCATCCTTCTTAGCCCCAAATATTTTCCTATGAACCTTATTCTCAAACACCCTTAATCTCTGTTCCTCTCTCAGGGTGAGAGTCGAAGTTTCACAATCGTACAGAACAACCGGTAATATAACAGTTTTATAAATTCTAACTTTCAGATTTTTTGACAGCAAACTAGATGACAAAAGCTTCTCAGCCGATTAATAACAGGCATTTCCCATATTTATTCTGCGTTTAATTTCCTCCCAAGTGTCATTTACTGTTGCTCCAAATATTATTATTGTTATTATTATTATTATTTATTATTATTATTATTACTATTATTATTATCATTATTATTGTTAAATACTAGGTAATTATGGCGACATGAGTCCAATTTTTATATAATTTGTCATTTTACCGTATTCTTGATGATATACATGGAGACTAAAAGAAAACCGTTAATCATATACTTAACGAAAAGTAATGAGAATAAATCTGCAGTGCTTGGGAAAAGTGGCATAAGTCAGTTTTCACAAACTTTTTCATTAATTTATTGACAACTTACGGAACATCTGCTCGCTTGGGAAAAGAGACATAAGCATTTCTCCCATTACAATAATATTCATACAGAAGAAAATCCAATCGACATAAACCAGTGTGAAAACAGTTTTTTTCCCCTCCTGTAAAATTAACATTTTTGACTTGTGCCACCTTTCCCGAGCGGGCAGGGCATGGTTGCGCCCCACGGTCAGGTAAGATGCAGGAGATAAAAAAAGGTCCCTGTTTTGTGGGCATAATTGCGCCCCGTTCCCATCAGGTACAGAAAAGGGGCATGGCATAATTGCGGCCCGATGAAATAGGTAGAGAAAAAGACATTACGGGAACTCGAGACTCGTAATCAACCAATCTTATTGATTTCTTATTCGATTTAATATTCATTATCGATTAGCTGACATATTCAAATGAGTGAGTTGTTGGGATATGGGGCCTTAGTAATCTTAACATTTTATTGGTGATTTTCACACCGTCTGCGGCGTATAGTGAGGTTAATTTAAAATGAATGTTAAGTTTAGTGAAAAGGGTAAAGAGTTAATAATTCACAATGGTTCTAAGTTTCTATTTTCGAAACCCTGTACCGTAGGGTTAAGATATCGATGTACAAACAAAAAATGCAGTTCATTTATTGTTTGTGATCGATAAAAAAGTGTTATTTTAAATAACAAAATTGATCAATGCAGCTATCACTGTAATATTTGTAAGTCATTTGTTTATATTATGACAATCACTTTCGTGTGTACTATGTCCATCGGGGCGCAACTATGCCATGTCCCTTCTGCTACCTGGTTTCTTCGGGGCCCAACTATGCCATACCGGCGCAACTATGCCATGCCTGGGCCTCCCAATTGACCGCGGGGCGCAACTATGCCATACCGGCGCAAGTATGGCATACCGGAGCAACTATGCCATGCCTAGGCCTCCCAATTGACCGCGGGGCGCAACTATGCCATACCGGCGCAACTATGGCATACCGGCGCAACTATGCCATGCCTAGGCCTCCCAATTGACCGCGGGGCGCAACTATGCCATACGGCGCAACTATGCCATGCCTAGGCCTCCCAATTGACCGCGGGGCGCAACTATGCCATACCGGCGCAACTATGCCATGCCTAGGCCTCCAAATTGACCGCGGGGCGCAACTATGCCATACCGGCGGAACTATGCCATGCCTAGGCCTCCCAATTGACCGCGGGGCGCAACTATGCCATACCGTCCCGAGCACTACAGAAATGTACAGATAAGGAAATTAAAAAAAAAAATGGACCGAGTCTTGGTAGCTTTCCTCCTTTATGTACGCAAGAAGCTTCGCAAGACTGTCCACAAGTAGCGCCCTTGTTTTCTGCACGTGCGCAATGCGTTGTATACGGAACTTGGTAAAATTAGGTGTTCCATATTATGTTTCTGGATCTGTACCATGAGAAATTATGTTCGATTTCTTCGATTTTTATCTGAGTGCTGGTGTATTCTTTCGAAGTTTCGATTAGCAATGCTAATATTCTAATTTAATAGTAACTGAGTGGAAATGGTGAATGCGATGTGGGTTGCATTGTCAACGAAGTTTCCGTGGGCTCCCCAGACGCAAGCCGGCAGTTCCGCTGCCCGCTCATAGCTGTGTTGCGGTCGAGTCTCAAGTGCTTTGCAATCGACGCGTGAATTAATGCAGATTTGTATGGCAATTACTGGATCGGGTAGTGCAGCAGTTCCCGCCTCGTGCAGGCTTGTATATGTCAGGAGGAATACTTCAGTGGAAAAAAAAAATCTTGCCTAGGCACTTCTTTTCTCCGACTGTTCTCAACGGCTCTGCAGTCTCCCCTCATTTCAGACTCTCATTCTTCTTTCATTTCCTTTCTCTTTCTTCTTGGTCTTCCGTTTCATTTCTGTTTTCTACATTACTTACCCTCTAAGTTTATTCTTACAACCTTTAATTCCTTATTTCTCCTCTTCCTTATTTCTTTGTCAGTTTCAATATTTCTTCATTCTGCCTTTTTCCACTTCTGGCTTTCTTGTTTGCTTGTTCATCTTTAACTTGCTCTTTTTTGGTTTATTCGTACTCTGTTTCATGTTTTATTATTTCTCTCGCAATTTATTTATTTATTTTTTCGATAATTTCTTCATTCACATCTTTTCTGCTTTTTGTTTCTCTTACATTTCTCTCGGCGCTTGCCTGCCGGTCTGAAGTTACGCTCGGGCGCGGGATTGATCCCCGCTTGGGCTGATTACCTGGTTCGGTTCTTTCCAAGGTTTTCCCCAACTGTAAGGTGAATGCCAGGTACTCTATGGCGAATCCTCGGACTCATCTCGCCAAACACCATCTCGCTATCACCAATGTCATCGACGGTAAATAACCTAGTAGTTGATACAGCGTCGATAAATAAGCAACTACATTTCTCTCTATATTGCTGTCTCTCTCAAATTCTTTTCGTCCACCTTTATGTCGTTTTTTTCTTTTTTCTTTCACTCTACATTCTTCTTTTGTTTTATTGTTTTCTTCTTCAAATAATTATTATTTCTTTCTCTTCTTTTCTCTAAATACATTTATCTTTTTCTGCTTTCTTTGCTTGCTTCCTCAATCTTTCTTGCTGTTCAGTATTCTTCTTCTATCTTTCCTTTTTTCCTTAATTTGTTTATTGTACCAGTTCCAACTTGTTAGCTTCTCTATTTTTTCAGTTTTTCTCAATAATAAATTAACAATTTTATTTTTTATTTAACGACGCTCGAAACTGCCGAGGTTACATCAGCATCCCCGGAATGCTGGAATTTTGTCCCGCAGTTCTTTTTTCTACATGCCAGTAAATCTACAGATATGAGCCTGTCGCATTTAAGCATAATTAAATGTCATCGACTTGTGCAGAGATCGAACCCGCAACCTCGGGCAAGAAGGCCCGTACTATACCGACTGCGCCAACCAGGCCAACTTTTTCTCAATCCTCGTTTGTTTTGTTGTCTGTCTCTTCTTTATATGCATTCTTTGATCTCACTCTCGTGCTTTCCTTTCCAATTCTTTCCTCATTTACTTGTGTATTAATACACATTTTTAATTGGTTATTTAAAGACGATGTATCAACTACTAGGGTATTTAGCATCGATTTTTTTATTTAGTAGGTTATTTTACGAAGCTTTATCGACATCTTAGGTTATTTAGCGTTTCACTTATAGTATGTAAACATTACACTCTTCTTTTCTTTACTGATTGTTTTAGTGTTTTTCTTCCCCACTCCTCTCTTGTATCGTTGTTTCCTTGTTCACGTATGTATTCATTACATTTTTCTTTATTTCATTCGATTTTTGTTTCCCTCTTTCACTATAAATTTCTCTGACTGACTTTCTCTCTACTTTTCATTCTTCTTTCCTTTTTGTTTGTTTCTCCGTAGCCTCTCATTTTATTTGTTGTTTTTTGTTTTTTACGTACTTGTTTTCTACATTGTTTCTCTGGTGGACCTCACAAGCGGGGAGAAGGGGAGGGAAGGAACAAGAACATACTGTCCTGTCCCCTCCCCTGGCGTTCTTCGACAAGCGAATGTTACTTTCTATGTAAACTAATAGGCCTACTGCGATCAATTCATATTCAGAGTAGCTACAGTATAAGGCGACCGCAAAGAGGAGCAAAAGGCTTTCTGAAGAAGACAGAAGAAGGTGTGTACAAAGTAATACGTTAACATTGTATGTTTAGTGATGTTAGGGAAAAATTTTATTCACTCGTAACAGGAGACGAACATAAACAAGTGGACTAATATACATAATCATGTAGTTACTACATATTCTACCTAGTTGTCATTTACTTACATGGCATTTCATTTAAAGTAGTAAAAATGCAAAGAGCGAATGTATCTATCGTAAAATTGATAATTTTTTAGGCTGTGACTACTCCGAAATCTGGCTGTGAATATGTAAACATTATTTTTGTAACAAGGTACAAAGATTAACGATAAGATTGAAAAGCAATTTTGTTTTAGAGGTTTTATTTGTTTAATTCTGGTATTGTTTACATTCAAATTTCCAATTTTCAGTTCAAATATTTGTGGTATGAAGGAGCTCTGTTTCTATATTGAACTTTGCGAAATGTAATACGACTTGTGGGTAGCCTGCTGGTTTTTTTTTATAGCTTAACTGAGTATCGGGTTCCCAGAATTATAAATTTTAAATTACAAGACTGGATATTTTATTTTATATGGAAACTCGTGGTCAAGGCTTAGCGTGTTACATATTGGATATTATATTTAATGTTCTCTCTCTCTCTCTCTCTCTCTCTCTCTCTCTCTCTCTCACACACACACATACACACACATATATATATATAAACTGAATTCGTACCTAATAAAATACAGTATGTATCTAATAAAATATAGTAAAGATTGTATATAGAATATGTACATATTTATACAGGGACATCACTTTATTTTTACCAACATTTTTAACATTAACCTGGCTATACTCGGAAACACTCTTGCCCCCTTCCATTACAGGAGTTTGATGTTACTAGTGCAATATGTAAACAAATCATTTTACTAGGTATAGGAGGAGAGAAAAGTAGTGTATCCATTTATGTTGTAGGGAAATACGATATTACGATTTTCAGTTTGATCATCACTTTTACGGAATTTATCAAAATACAGTAGAGTAGTAACATTTTTCTTTTCAAAAACTCAACTTTTCAGGCGGCTATGTTAATTATGTAATGTCTACTTTATTTAGCACATTAATTATTGGTGTTAACATACAATATAGAGAGTGCATTTAAATTGAGGGGGTCATAAGTGAAGAGCTGTAAGTGTACTTAAGTTACTTTTGAGAAAATGGGTTTTAAATATTTAAGCTTTCGTAAAATCGGTGAAATTTTTATTTAAATTTTAATGTGTGATGCGATTAAAATATCCCTTTGCCACTAAAATTTTAGATACTTTTGCTTACACTGGATGCACTTAACTCATGTTATTACAAATGCCACTAGCATTCCTTTGCTTCTAGCCACCTCAATTAAAAAAAAAAAGCTAATCTGAATTTTTAAACAAGTTGCTGAAAATGGTTGCCGTTCATTACAATGCAGGCTACAATTCAGTACGCATATTATTAAAAACATTTTGAAGCATATTCTCTGAAGTTGAATTTATCGTTTCTTGAATATAATTTTTTAGTACGATATTATTAATATAGGCTCTTTCTTCTATAGAAAACGCAATCATATTTATGGAACACACTATACACTGCAGTGTTTACTTCACTGCTTGAAGAGTTCGAATGCAACAGCGGCCGTAAGTTTGTGTGTCTGACGGGAGCAAGGACATTAGTGAAGGGGTGAGAGTGAAGTACATTCAGAAATGCAGGTACAATAAAAATGCAAGTAAAAATAAAATGATGTCCCTGTACTATGTACACTTAAAATACGTTATTTTTATTATTTAGGCATACATTATTATAAAATAGCGTATTGTAAGTGTACATAGTATAAATATATACAAACTGTATATACAATCTTTACTATATTTTATTTTATATTTAAGTGTGTGTATGTGTGTTTATGTGTGTGTGTGTATATATATATATATATATATATATATATATATATATATGCGTGAGTGTGAGAGAGACATACATATATAAAATCTTTACTATATGAGCCATTCAGAGCAGAAGTGGTGTAAGTCAAAAATGGGTAATGAGGGTTAAAGTAAACATTCTGTAGAATACAGCACAAAGTAGCAATTAATATTCAATTTATTTAAACTATTAGTAGTCAGTGGATAGCAAGAATGCCATATTAAGTAAAATAAGTAAACAGACAGACGGACAAAAAAAATAAATAGAAAAGAATTAAAAATGAAAACATTAATTATTTCCTTCTTGGTTATTTAACAACACTGTATCAACTACTAAGCTATTTAGCGTCGATGAAATTGGTGACAGTGAGATGGTATTTGGCGAGATGAGACCGAGGATTCGCCATATCACTTCTACCAGTCTTCTCCAAAATCTTTGAAAAAGTAATGTATAAAAGATTATATCATCATCTAGAAAGATACAACATTTTAGTCCCAGAACAATTTGGATTTAGGAAAAATAAAGGCACAGAAAATGCAACATTTAGTTTAACTGACAAAATTCTGGAGGCAGTAAATAAAAAATTACAAGCTGGAGGGATTTTCTGTGATTTATCCAAAGCATTTGACTGTATAAATCATAAAATGCTGCTAGATAAATTAGATTATTATGGAATTAAAGGTGTTGCACACAAATGGTTTCACTCATATCTCATAGATAGGAAACAGAAAGTTGAAATCAATACAACTATGAAATCTACATCGACATGGGGAACTATTAATAATGGAATTCCTCAAGAATCAATATTAGGTCCCCTACTTTTTCTAGTGTTTATAAATGATCTTGCCCCCCTTATAAAAGATGTAGGTCATCCCATATTATTTGCAGATGACACAAGTATAGTAATTACAGCCAATAACTCCAACACATTCCAATCTTCAACAGAGGAAATTCTCTTCAAAATATGTGACTGGTTCTCAGTCAATAAATTAGTATTAAATTGTAACAAAACTAACATAATTCAATTTAAATCCTGTCCAAATTCAACGTCGCAAATTTCTAGCGCAATAATTAACAATAGATCCCTATTAGAAACAACAACAACCAAATTTCTTCGCTTAAAAATCGATAATGTGTTAAACTGGAAAAATCATATTAAAGAAATTACCCCCAAACTAAATTCAGCTTGTTTTACTATTAGATCTATGCAAAGGATAGTAAATATCAATACCTTAAAAACAATATACTTTGCATACTTCCACTCGGTAATGAGTTTTGGAATAATATTCTGGGGAAATTCCACAGAGAGTAACAATATATTTCTATTACAAAAAAGAGTAATTAGAATAATAGTAGGTGCGAAATCTAGGGAGTCGTGTAGGACTATTTTCAAAAAACTACAAATAATGCCCATGGCTTGTCAGTATATCTTTTCATCAATAGTCTTCCTCGAATGTAATCGTGAAAACTTTGTAACTAATTCAACAGTTCATAGCATAAATACACGTCAAAAAAATTACTTTCATACTCCATCGGCAAGTGTATCGTGCTATCAAAAAGGAGTGCGTTATATGGCAGTAAAAATTTTTAATAGCCTCCCTATCGATATAAAAAATGAAACTCAAAACATAAAATTATTTAGGGCCAAATTAAAGAAGTACCTAATTTCTCACGCCTTCTATTCTGTAGGTGAATTCATGACATTCAATAACACTTCATGAAATTGATACTAAAACTATGTGTTGTACTAGTAGACTATATTGTAAATCTCGTCTGTATATATTTCATCTAGACTGTGACTATAAATTAAGATTTTATAATAGTATTAAGTATTTTGGCTTGTTCCATATTCTAGCTGTAAGCATGTATGAATACCATTGGATGTTAATAAATACAATACAATACAATAGATTACCTAACTCCGCCTTACGGTTGGAGAAATCCTCGAAAAAACCAAACCAGGTAAACGGTCCAAGCGGGAATGGAACACATGCCCAAGCGCAGCTGTGGATCAGTAGGCAAGCACCTCAACCGACTGAGCTACACTGTGGTCCCATAGTAATTATTAAATAATTATTAATTAATTACTAGAGACCGGATTTTAAAAGGAATCCCTTCTTTTTATTTCACCACGAAACATGAAGTAATTAATTACGATGTTCAAAACTATCTTCCACCGACCAAATTATGTGGTTTTGACTTCCCTGTTTTAGTCTATATTCACTTTTTCCCCCCTTTTTGAAAACATCTTTCATTTTGGTCCTTTTTTGACAGAATATCGCAAACATTTAGATAATTTTCTTATAAGTTTCCAATATACCTATAACTTCCTGAGCAAGCGAAAATAAATATCGTTCTACTTGCGATTCCAGACATTGAAAAACTAATAAATTGTGCGGATTTGGAGTTCAGGATAAAAATAAAATTTTTACCTCTGGTTTCAGTTGATGTTGAGCAGTCATTTTCTGTTTATAAAGACATTCTGCATTCAAAGAGGCAGAATCATATTGAAACACATTGAAATGTCGAATGTGATCAAATACAACGCTTTCCTTATGTTGTGAAGCGCTAATATAAGCTTCTGTGTGGTATGTGTATCCATGAATGTGCTGAAGTTTGTTTTCAATTAAAATAGCACTCTTTTGAGGGAGTAATATAGTCCTTTTTGAAGTCCTTTTGCGACTATATCAAATACAACACTTTCCTTATGTTGTAAAAAGATAAATGTAAGATTCTGTATGCCATGTATTTCCATAAATGTGCTGAAGTGTGTTTTGGGGAGTAATATAGTCATTTTTTGGCTATAACTTTCCGTTTTTTTTGTCCTTTTTTGATGAAAAAATTTCCCTTTAAAATCCGGTCTCTATTAATTACAGTACTAGTAATATTTTACTTCACAATAAACTTTACATTTTCTCCCCATTTTGCTACAAAAATCAGTTTCTTATTCCTCTTCGAACCTAAATTTACGTGAAAAGCTTCATGTTTTGAACAGCGTCTTTGTGCAATTATACTACCTGTAGTACGTTCTAACACAGCTGTTGACATTAGAACACATAATATCAGTAGGTAGAGATGTCGCCATATAATTTGTCCACGACGCAGAAAGCAATTCCTAGTCAGTCACGCCTACCTTCAGATCACGTGACGGAAGTCTTCCCCTTTTTACACTCCTCTCCCCGATACTGCTCCCAGCCGCTCAGACAGGCTTAGCTCATATGCGGCTGGCGCAGTCTGCTGATATCCTAACCTTGCATCGGCACGATAGCAACTTCATCCCGATCCCGTTCTTGCCTTCGCGAGTGCATGAAAATAAATGTGCATGAAACTGATCAGGCTATAAGCTCCACCATCTCATCCGCATCCAACATCTGCGCACCTCGCGGACAAATTACATGGCGATATCTCTACTCACCTCGCTGCTTCAAAGTGGGTTAACGTCATAGGTCGTGAATTCGAAGTGGGCATCAATGATTTATGTTACGCTCATACAAGGAAACAAGAAACAAAAGCATGTTTTGCAGCAAGTACCTCTCTAATAAATGAAATTAATTATAAAATAGTAGGATATAACAAATAATAAACGTAGCTTCTCTTTAACTTAAGCAGTTTTACATAATGAGACCTATTCCTAATTATTGTTATTAACTGTTACATAATCATGTACTACTTATATGAGCATCATCACACTTCTAGAACCAAATTTAAATTCCTGAATTCTCGCGTAATTCAGAAGTGCTTTTTCTGAATTTTGCCGACACCAGCTTTCTTATGTCCGGTGAAATGTTGTTTCCTGCAGCAAAATAATTTATAATGGAAGATCTGAATTGGCTAACATTCCAAGTCCATTGAAGTATTTTTTTCAGGAACGCAAAGAAACAATACAGACTTGCATTATGAGCATTCAAATAAATATTTGTGTGATCCAAAAACACAGGTTTAGAGTCGGACTTGGGATATTCTTTTTTTACATAGTGATAGACTACGTAAAACACAACTTGTTAGGTAAAAAGTCGAATTCGGTAAATTTTGGACTTGGAATGTTTGTCAATTCAGGTATTCAATTGTAACTGTGTTGGTATATTTTCTGAGTTTGGTGAGTAAGAATCACAAAACAAATCCAACTTGGGCTAGAGCAGGTCAATATCTTTAAATCGTCTATGGAACTCTTCCCAGAGATTTTTTAAAACATTGCAGTATTTTATACTGCTGAGCAGAAGTTCTGTGACTGAAGGCGTTGAAATTATAAAACGTGTGCTGCGAGATCTGTGACATCCACAATGAAATCTTCATCCGAAAACTTTTAACAATATCTGTCGACACAAATTAATTGATTCTTTCCTTGCGATCTCAAATTCAAAACGTTCAGATGTTCTAATATATTCTGAGAAAGTTACGTTCCTCAATCCATGTAGAGTTAACTAGTTCTGGACTGTCTTTATTTTTCTATTATGAATTCTGATAAATATTCACGCAATTCAAAATACCTGGACAGAACAATATCGTAATGGTAAGAAACATCGTCAAACTGAGAATTTATGTACGAAAATCTGGACAATTTATAGACACAACTCGTAACTGACATGTAACGAGTCTCCGTCATTAGCAGCACAAACTTTTGTTTGTGCTTTATACTGTAAACATAAATACAATGCTGTGAGGAAGAAGCTCTACAATACATCTTCACATACATTTACTACTATTTAATGCCAATAGAGCAAACTAATTTGAATATTATATCATTCTATAGATGAACTAATAATTTCAGGCGTTCGACATTGCTTGTTTTTGTGACTAATTATTTACACAAACAAAAAGCATCACCTCATCTTTCACTTTCATAAGAAGTTAAGAGTGTAGTCAACCTGAAACTTACTGAACGACTTCTTCGACAATGTGTAATGTACAGGCTTCGAGACTTGGGACCCGATAGAATAAGTTTACTGTGTATGTACTATAGGTTGTTGACTCGCTGCAGGTAGTGAAATGTAGAGATGTGTTGAAGTTGCTATTTACTCGTAGAATAGAGTACGGCAGTATGGGGAAACATACACATATGTACGTTCTGAAACTAAATATACATTACACAATGACAGTATCAAAAGAGTGTGAAAAGCATTTATTTTCCTGTATTTTATAAGCATTTGTGTTTAATTATACACAGTGTTAATGATGGAAATAGACAAGTAGCAATTTTAATTTCTTCATTTATCCTATTGGTCGTCTTTAGGAACTGCAGTTACAGAACCGAATTGCAATGTACTACAAGACACATTTTCAGTGTCTCAAACGTAAATCTTTTTCGGTTATCTGCCAAACACAGTTTGTACTGTGAAAAGCTGCGCTTTGCGTCGCATGACGTCATAGGAGCAAAACGAAAAAACCTAACATCATTGCAGTCTTTAAGAGACAGTCCTTTATTCTCGAGTGACTCTATGTCCACAAATTTGCTGTTTATATTATACAATGTTCCATATCCGTTATTTTTACATAAAATTGATTTCCATTTCTGTTTTACACGTTCAGTAACCGGTGTACTTGGTGTCTCATTAATTCTCTTTGTAATTTCCTCTTGCTCTGACTTTTCTAACCGTGTAATAGTTTCAGACACAGTTTGAAAATGGGTTTGTATGAAAACCAAATTATTCATCAGAACCTTCAAATCTAGAGCGTTTTCCTTTACGTATTTGTTGGCATTCATTCTAGAGTACCTCCACCCACTGCACGCTTTACCACTATAATCAGTACGCTGTTATGCGGATTTCCCACTGAACGCTCTATTGGGTCCGAAGTCTCGAAGCCTAGTAATGTACAACCCTTGCATTCACCAGCGTCTATAACCTGAGTGCCTTACGTGCTCTGATCAGCGCATACGGGCTATGAGCACGTTTGCGCTCTCGTTGACATCACTGGTCTACATGGCATGGTTTCAAGGTCGTGGATCTAATGTGGTTCATCACTGCCATAGATACAGAGACGCCCAGAGTATCGGAGCTACAATATTGATCCCCTTCATCATCAGGGAAGCCAGGGAAAGAGGAATTATATTTGTTACACTTGAGTATGAGCACAAACAAGTTTCCATATTAATGTACATTTGTAGTCAAGTTAGCGAGAAGTTAATCCTTCAACCGTGGTACACATCGTGCGGTATATGTTGAGCGAAAACCTCCTTCAGATTTAATGTTTTTGGTCGTACTGCAACTGCTTCACACTGATTTCTACAGTGTAGATATAGAATAGCAGTTGTGTGAGTTGGGATATGTGATTAATGTTTGTGGTTTGCCATATACGGGCGTCCGGGCGCCCGTTCTTACTTTAACTATAATGTCCACTGACGTCACCAGCTTTCAAAATATACAGCGACATGTACACACGAGCATGGTAGTGGCGAATATCCAGAGCATGCTACGCATGCCTGCATGCCCTGTTATTTTAAAAAACACATACTCTATAATTCAAATTATTGTAGTTATTATTGGTCTATTCCATATGAAATCGATCAGTAAAAAACCTTGCGTTTTTTTAATACTCTAATGTTTTCCCTATTTATACAAGGTGCTGAGGACAGTGCATTTTCAAAAATATACTATCGAAAGTCAAACGGTTTTCGTACTATTGAGCGACAAATTTAGCGTATTTTATGAAAACAAGTCTCTTTCAGCGCTCAGAACTCTGGAACCATTTACTGCAGAATATTGAACGGGAGCTCATTTTGAAGCTGACATTTGGTAGGTTATATTAAGAAGTAATAGTTATTTTTATTGTATACAGAGAGAGAGATAATCTGATTTTTACTTACTTTTAGACTTTTTGCCAATTTGTAAAAAGTAAAAAAAATTGAGAAAACCTTGCATTATTAAGAGGGATTCGGCATTGTTTGCTTAGTGGCACGGAAATAAGTTTCGAGGGTATTAAATAAATGATTTTCACACGCCTGGACTTGAACGGCGCAGTACCGCACGCACTCGCCGAGAGCTGAAGATAAGCAAGCGTTGGGCGTCATTTTACTCCTGTGTTTGTGAAAACCTGTGATAAAGCTAGCCCAGCTATGCGCTATTAGACGAAACACCACGTGTTTGTCTCCTGGTCTTGCTTGTTTCGGCTAGCTCCCGTCTCACAGTCAGCTGGTTAATTCACGCGCGTACTATTTATTTTCTTTATTTTATATTTTCAATACTTTCTTATCAACGATGCACCAGTAAAAAATATGTGTTTATTTGTACTTTCAATGTGGAATTTAACCATATAATTAAAACAATTTTTCGTGGTCAAAGGCGTCTTAATGAAGAAAAATCTAAATGTCTCCATTTCCATAAAAAGTAAGAAAAACTGTTTACATGTCAATATAAACTTTAATTTCGCAGCATCAAAACAAACCATGATTTTGATCATTGGGTAAAAGGGTTTCGGAGCCACAACAGTTTAAAGTTGCTAATTTTACGAAAATACGACAAATTTAAATATTTTTAATTTAAACACTATGAAGTTCTGATGCCTCAAACTTTGCAGAAAGCATTGTATCACAGCTATCAACGGACAGAAAAAGTTTCACTATATTAAAAAATTGCAAGGTCAGTTTTCTCTATATTTCGGTCGATTTGAGATGGAATAGCCCTATTAATACTATTATTATTTTATTTACATGTATTTTTCGCATTTTATTTTCCTCCAATAAGTTAAATAATGCTGTATTTAGTTTAAATATAACAGGTTAGACTGCATGCAATTATATACCCTGTATCCAGCGTTTAACAAAAATGCCTTCTGAAGCCGCGGGGAGTATTACTGTTTACAGATCTCAGAAAAACGCCGAGCATAGAAACGGTGTATTAGGGTGAAATACCAGTCAGGTTGGATGCCGTAATAGCTGAGAGTACGGATGCATGCTATAAAGCAGTGGTGGACTGTCTTACAGATTTCTGCCAGTTTTACCGTTTATTTTGTATGGTTATTCCGACAGTGATATTTTTCAGCACAACAGCAAAATCGACGCTGTACTTTCACAATCTAGCTTTCGGTGTAGCTTGATTTCGTGACAAGTGCAGTACTCAAGTTTCGTTCAGATCAGTGAAATGATGATGATGATGACGATGACGATGATGATGATGATGATAATTTATTTAACCTGGCAGAGTTAAGGCCATACGGCCTTCTTTAACACCCTAACCAGGAGTAAACTGCGTTAAAAAACACCACAAATTTACAAAGTACATTACAATTATACACACAAAACTGAATAAGATAATAATAATAATAATAATAATAATAATAATAATAATAATAAAATGTAAACAACAAGTAAGTAGAAATCAGACATAATATATAACATACACAAAGAAAGGAAAAAGCATAATGAAATGTGAACAAAAGGTCAAAATAAATTAGACATACAAAGTATGAAAAATAAGGCAACTATTTATAATAATAATAATAATAATAATAATAATAATAGTAATAATAATAATAATAATAATAGTAATAAAATAGTGCCGTACAAAGAATACAATGACTACAATATTTTTAGGTACACACAGTAAGGAAAATTATGATTATATATAGCTCAACTTATCACATTATAGATATACCATTATCGGAAAATATGAAAACAAAAATATAAAATAAGTTAAATATCACTAGAACATAAAAAAATGTGAATAGGTGGAAACATGCAATACAACACTTGTCATAATAGTAAGTGAGTTTGGTAACTCGTAATAAGATAATTTTCTAACTTGGGTTTGAAAGATTTCAATGTTCGGCAGCCCTTGACTTCAGGCGGCAGAGAGTTCCAGTGACGAGAGGTAGCAACAGTGAAAGATGAGGAATACAGAGATGTGTGAAGTGGAATTTCTAGCGTGTTATCACGTTGTGATCGAGTATTAATATTATGATAGCGAGAGAGAGTATGAAAACGGGCGAATGAATAATAGGGGGATGAAGTGTGCATAATTCGATATAAGAGAGAAAGTGAGTGCAGATTTCTCCTCTCATGTAACCTAAGCCATGATAACTTCTCGAAAGAAGGTGAGATATGATCATAGTATCGAACATTACAAATGAAGCGGACGCAAGCGTTATGAACACGCTGTAGTTTCTGAGCGGAATCAATCCTGAGATCGCTGAACAAAACGTCGCAATAATCGAAGTGAGGTAGAATGAGTGTCTGTACCAGCGTCTGTTTTAATTTAGCTGGATAATGATAAAGTTGTATATGTTGTTTCATTTAATGTAAAAATGGGTGACTATAACGAGGTGTGTCAGTGTGTATAAACTTAAATTAAAACATTTCCGACATTCGAACTTTGAGGAAAAGTAAATGATATTTTCTCGGGACAGACCAGTGATTAAATTAACAGAGGTTGGATTTCACATAAAAGAATAAATATACTGGTAAGTCCACAGAATTACGTTTTGAAAGTTAAACAATGTAAATTTATTCTGTATAATAATAATAATAATAATAATAATAATAATAATAATAATAATAATAATAATAATAATAATAATAATAATAAAAAGGAATGATGTATAGCCACGCCCAATTTATTGAGAATAAATTTAAGTAATTGCATAGTGCATGCCTTGGTGTTGACTTCACGCTTCGCCACTGGAGCGTGGGCTATATGCAAGTCTTTAACGCCAGTTTATATTAGGATAGTAAGTGAGAGAGTAGTGTGCTAGAGTGCTTACTATCCCGATTATTAGGTTAGTGCAGTGATGTCAAAGCAAGCGCATTTTTCTGAACTTGACGTCGTGCGCGGGCAGCAAGCGCTAAGTGTGGAAAGAGGAAGGGTTTGTATATGAATAAGCAACCTGTTGGATTTAGAAAACAGTGGTGCACAAACTTCAAACGGAACGTGAAATTTTATGTCGTTATTTTTATACTATGCCTTCTTTCTGTTTAATGTTATCTATATTGTCTGTAAAACAAAAGTACTAACACTGATTTCTTAATATTGCACTTGTGTTTTAAATCTTAATAACATAATAGAGAGTTAAGAAGGGATATTCACTTAAATTCCATAGTAGTATAATATTATACTGTATTAAGTGGATGAAACACATCATTCATAAAGAAAGTGATATTCCAAAGAAAGAGATTGAGTATGACATGATGAGTTGGAATTTATATTGATGGTATCTTTAGCCTCACAAAAGTAATCAATAAGCTAATCAAAACAATATTACAGTACAAAGAAAAGTTACCTAGGTACTGTATCTGTTTTAAGTGTAACTAATATTACATAACAAAACTCTTATCGCATTATGCTTTTAAGGTGATATTTGTGAGCAACTTCCTATCATCAGAATATTAAATTATTTTCTCGAAATCTGCTCAAGCTATAAAGCTGACATTTTTACAACACATGGGCACGTATCTTTTGCTTATGATGTAACAGTAGTTGCATTGTTAATTCATTTCCGGTCCACAACTGTGGAGTAACGGTCAGCGCGTCTAACCGCGAAACCAGGTGGCCCAGGTTCGAATCCCGGTCGGGACAAGTTACCTGGTTGAGGTTTTACCGGGGTTTTCCTCAACCCAATACGAACAAATGCTGGGTAAATTTCGGTGCTGGAGCCCGGACTCATTTCACCTTCATTATCACCTTCATTTCATTCAGACGCTAAATAACATAGATGTTGATACAGCGTCGTAAAATAACCCAATAAAAATACAATAAAAATAATTCATTTCCTTACAAACAATTTCCATGCGAATATTTTCAAAAATTTCAATACACTATCTTCAGTAATACGTATATACGGCATATTAGATATACGAACACATTCTGTAAGGCTACTAAATAAATAGGCTTACACCTGAAAATTTCACTTTTCTATATGAAAAGTTGAGAAAATATTTCTTTTGAATAAAAAAATCAATCTTGTGAAAAATGAGCATTAAAATTAAAACTTACATTCTTATAATGCACTTATACTTCTCAGGCAAATCTAAAAATTAACATGGATACAGTTTTAATAAGTTCTATTCCCTTTATCTATTGAATTAGTGCTGGCCATCCCTGAATGTAGCTCGACCAAGCGGCATATACCACCTCTTTCGTCTCTCTTTTTCCTTTCCGCTGTAAAGCGCTCAGGCTCTCCTGGGCTCTAAAGCGCGCGCTTGCTCCTGTGGGCATCAATTGACATGCCTTGGTTAGTGTAAACACCTAGGACAGTAGAAGTCGAGGACTAAAGTTAATAGTCGGTAAAGTAGAGTGAATAGCACACGTGGTATAATACAGCTCTACTACCCTTCTTCCATCAAAGTATTCATTCTACTCTACCAGCACTATACCGACTAGAGCCGTGCACAACCGGTTATGAAAAATAGAAATTAGGTAGTATTAAAATGACGGTCACGTGTCTGGCTCCCATGGCTCCCCATGTGACGTCAGAAGTGGGCGTGGCCAAAGTATTGCGTCATAGTTGGCGTGGCAAGTGACGTCATGGGCGTGGCCAACGTATGGCGTCATGGAGGGGGCGGGGCTTAAAGTATGACGTCACGGAGGGGGTGGGGGGCTTAAATTATGACTTAGGAAAGGGGCGTAACTTAAATTACGTCAAGGTTAAAGTGTGATGTCATGTGGGTATGTAATGGCATGACATGTTTATCTCCTCAATGTGGAAATTATGACGTAAGAAAGGGGCGTAACGTCATAAAGAGCAATCTAAGTGTTCAAGGTTAAAGTGTGACGTGCAGGTATGTAATGGCATGACAAGTTCATACATGTTTATCTCCTGAATGTTGCTATGTGTGCAAATATAATGCTGAGTCATATCCGGCAATTGTTCTCAGGTGAAAGACACAAGTTCATACATGTTTGAAAACTGCTATGTGTGCAAATATTATGCAAGGTCACATCCGGCGAAGAAGTAATCTATCACACTTAAACACATACATTCTTTTTCTTAAGATTCTAATGTAATGGTAATTTAATTGATTGGGGAATGGGTGTTGGAATGTGGGACATAAATGAATAAAAAATTAATCTAGCACACTTGTAAATTAAACAGGATGTGGCTGAAGTGACGTTATAAATTTGTAATTGAAGTTGGAAACGGGGGAGGGGGGGTAAAAATCTGATATACGAACGGCATAACTTAAAGTGTGTCGTCATAAATTTTTAATTGAAGTTGGAAATGTAATAATTTGAAATGCACATGTTCATACAAGTTTGTATAGTGGGGGGGAATAGACAAGTTCATACATGTTTGTATATTTGAAAGTGAGTTGTGAATGTTAAAATAATCACTATCTGCTATGTGTGCAAATACTATGCAAGTTTGCTAATTATACTGGTTGTACTTTAAGCCAATTACTGAGTAATTGATAAAAAATATTAAGATTCTAATGTACTGGTAATTGAATTGATAAATAGTAATGGGAAATGAAAATTGGAATGGGGGAATTATTGATGGCGTAAATGGTTGTACTTTAAGCCAATTTATAAAAGAATTAATCTAGCACACTTGTAAATTAAACACATACATTCTTCTCATATTATTCCAGTGTAATACATTTTGAGTGGTTTGTTTAGCGTATTTAATACATTATTACCAACATTCAGAATGTGACATTATTATTTCGTAATACAGTAATTGTAGCAGATAAATCAACGTAGATGTATATGTTGTGTAATGCATAAGTGTGCAAATATTATGCAAGCTTGCTGAATCACTTCCGGCGACGATGCATTTGCTGAGTAATGTTCTTTAAGCACCTGCAACGTGTCATATTACACAAATATTGCAGGATGCAAATAATGTGCAAGCTGTTAATTCATATCCGGTGAAGACGCAAGTGCTGAATAATGGCCAGCTATCCAATGGATGTCCTGAAACTGGTTGTACTTTAAGCCAATTGTTGAGTAATTGATAAAAAATATTAAGATTCTAATGTACTGGTAATTGAATTGATAAATAGTAATGGGAAATGGAAATTGGAATGCGGGAATTATTGATGGCGTAAATGGTTGTACTTTAAGCCAATTTATAAAAAAAAAAATAATCTAGCACACTTGTAAATTAAACACATACATTCTTCTCATATTATTATTATTCCAATGTAATACATTTTGAGTGGTTTGTTTAGCGTATTTAATACATTATTACCAACATTCAGAATGTGACATTATTATTTCGTAATACATTAATTGTAGCAGATAAATCAATGTAGATGTATATGTTGTGTAATGCATAAGCGTGCAAATATTATGCAAGCTTGGTGAATCACTTCCGGCGACGATGCAATTGCTGAGTAATGATAAAAACATCTTTTTGAAGCACCTGGAACGATTATTATTATTATTATTATTATTATAATTATTATTATTATTATTATTATTATTATTATTATTATTATTATTATTATTAGGATTGATTAATAATTTAATACATTTTGAAGTAAAATTTATTGGACTTATTTCAAGCCATACATTATTACCGAAACAGTTCGTAATATAAATATGTGTTATGAGATTGAAATATACAAGTTCATACATGTTTGTAATTACAGTTGGAGTGGAGGGTTTGAAATATACAATTTCATACATGTCTGTATGGTGAATGATATAAAAGCTGAGGATATGAAAACATAACTGACAGGTATGGATAGCACAATTATGGGAAACGATGTGGCGCTAGCCATTAATAATCCGATTATGTGTAGCATATAGATGACTAATTTACATTATTGTTTTCAGAAGACAATTAAAAGAGGAGAAAAGAGGAAACATAGCGCATTGAAGGAGGAGGTGATGGATATTTAAGGCATTGTTCAACAATTGAGTGTATAGAAAATAGAAAATAAATGTGACATTTTCATGGTTGTGATCAATTGAGATGCAAGGACAAAAGTGGTTGTTAAGACAATACATGTATGTAGTGTGCATAATATGAGAATAGTAATAATAAAAAATGAATTTAATGAGTTATTATTTCGAATGAACCTGAATTCCTTGTCATTGGGGATGGGAGAGTAACCTCACCTTAAGTCCTTGTCATTGTGGATTATGTCGAAAACTTTGCAATAACGCAACAGCATGTTGTTGCGATAATGCAACACCATGTCGAAAATCGTATTCGTGTTGCGATAATGCAACACCATGTCGAAAATCGTATTCGTGTTGCGATAATGCAACACCATGTCGAAAATCGTATTCGTGTTGCGATAATGCAACACCATGTCGAAAATCGTATTCGTGTTGCGATAATGCAACACCATGTCGAAAATCGTATTCGTGTTGCGATAATGCAACACCATGTCGAAAATCGTATTCGTGTTGCGATAATGCAACACCATGTCGAAAATCGTATTCGTGTTGCGATAATGCAACACCATGTCGAAAATCGTATTCGTGTTGCGATAATGCAACACCATGTCGAGAATCGTATTCGTGTTGCGATAATGCAACACCATGTCGATAATCGTATTCGTGTTGCGATAATGCAACACCATGTCGAAAATCGTATTCGTGTTGCGATAATGCAACACCATGTCGAAAATCGTATTCGTGTTGCGATAATGCAACACCATGTCGAAAATCGTATTGTTGTTGCGATAATGCAACACCATGTCGAAAATCGTATTCTTGTTGCGATAAAGCAACACCATGTCGAAAATCGTATTCTTGTTGCGATAATGCAACACCATGTCGAAAATCGTATTCTTGTTGCGATAATGCAACACCATGTCGAAAATCGTATTCGTGTTGCGATAATGCAACGCCATGTCAAAAATCGTATTCGTGTTGCGATAATGCAACACCATGTCGAAAATCGTATTCGTGTTGCGATAATGCAACACCATGTCGAAAATCGTATTCGTGTTGCGATAGTGCAACACCATGTCGAAAATCGTATTCGTGTTGTGATAATGCAACACCATGTCGAAAATCGTATTCGTGTTGCGATAATGCAACACCATGTCGAAGTTGCTACATATATGTCGCAAGATTACGTTTTTCGACAAGTGGTTGCATATATGTCGCAAGATTACGATTCGACATATCGGTTGGATTGATGAGGGCGATGTATTGAAATAAAAACAAATTTATACACAAGCACTGTAGGTTTATTTGATTAAATCAAAACTGTATAAATTACAACATGATTATTATTTACACACATTTAAATCTAAACTTTATAAATTACAACATTATTATTATTTACACACACATTTAAATCAAAACTATATAAATTACAACATTATTATTATTTACACACATTTAAATCAAAACTATATAAATTACAACATTATTATTATTTACACACACATTTAAATCAAAAATATATAATATTATTTACACACATACATTTAAATCAAAACTATATAATATTATTTACACATACACATTTAAATCGAAACTATATAAATTACAACATTATTATTATTTACACACACACACATTTTACACACGCCTTCTTTTACATGAGAGTTCATAAAATCCATGCGGCACTGTATTAATCCCATCTTGTAATACAACTCTCTTATCATCAAAAGAATTTAAAGTCACTTTATTTACACACATTGCAAACACATTGTGAAAATATGATCTAATAGCATTGTTTTTTGTGTAAGTAGTGACACCAGATTCACGACATGTTGCATAATCTTCAAACGTAAGTTCATTCCTAATTACGCTTTTCTTAACCCCCTTCAGTTTCTTAATTTCAAAATCTAAACACTTTAAGGCATACACTTTAGCCTTCAAACCAACAAACTCATCAATATGCGAATTTGGAATTTCATCCTTGAACTTCCCAAGCACACGTTTATTATGTGATGAAAATAAAATATGATTTGTTGAATACACACTAGTATCCAAATGATCCCGTACATTTTGCAGATCATGGTACAAATCATCTGTTTCAATCAGATATATAAAACTGTCTGTATCCATATAACACAACTTCAATTTATCGCCAAACTCTTCTTTCATAATACTATAATGAAAATTGTACATGTGCACTTTTGAAAGTTCTAAAATACACATACCCACATATAACTCTTTATCAAACAAAATTTGAGTTTGCGGTAAATGAATACCCACCAGATTTTCAGCATAAATTACTCTGTCAAGAAAGTGTGGTTTCGAAATGAGTTTTTTCAGTTTCTCATCGTTTGAAACTAATCTGAAATGCAGTCTTTTTCGAACATTTTCCATCGTCTTTCCAAATACCGCATTATTCATAAGCTTGAAAAAGTCTTTTTCAAAGCCATTTTTTGCATTTTTACGCATTTCAGTATTCAAATCAATGTATTGTTTTAACCAATACGATTGCTTGAATTTTATAACACTGTGTATTTTGACAATTTGCAAGCCATTATCCACTGCCTGTTGCAAAAGTTTGTAGTGTGCCACATAGCGTTGCTTGGAATGCAGTGTTGTCAACAATTTTTTATGCTTTCCACCTGGTGGTTTTGCAAACTCAGCACAAAATGGTAAATCTCTATGTTTTTCAAACAGATTATTTGGATACTCTATATCAACCTCTAAAATATAACCTATTTCACTATAATCATTTATTGCTTGAAGATCAAAATGATGTATTTCCTCATCTGATAACCATTCAAATCCCCCATATGGTAATTTTTGTGACATGGCGAATCCATACAAATTATTCGCATCCACATAGTAAATTGCAGAAGGAGATTTAGAATCATCAAAATTTTCGCTTTTAAGATCATTCGCAACTGCGTGACGAGTCATACTTTGACATATTCCACCACGGATCCCTTGCTCAAACAGTAATAGCATTGTCATGTCTTTAATCAGCTGCAATTCAACACCTGTTAATTTCAACATTGCCGAATATGCAAGTCCTGGTACTGTATAGTAATACATACAATCTAAATCGTATGTTTTCATACACATTTCGCGAAAATTTTCAAACACATCTGTTAAGATGAGGGTGTCGGATTTTAAGTATAAATCTGAATATTCTCCCAGAGTCTGAATTTTAAATGCCTCCCACACACATTTTGCATGATTGTAGTCCTCCTCGATAATATTCTCATTATTTAATTTGCTGAAAAACTTCTCCTTGGATGGTAGGCAGTTGTCCTCTAATTTATCTGATGTTGTCAAATAATCATAGGGAAAGACACCCTTGCGAGAAACAAGATCAAATTTATCTTTGAACATTTTTTTCGTCTCTGAAAACTTATCCTTTGGTAGATTGTCTGCTAATTAGGCTAAACTGGAATGGCATAAACCGAAAAGAATCAAGAAATCGCATTTGCATATAACGTTTTTTTCTGTACGTGCTAGGGACATTTTTAACAAAACTGATGTACTTTTCCTGTGTATTTGGTAGAACTTGAATGGGGTTGTCATCATAGCCCAATTCCTTCACAATAAAATGTCCATCATATGATGACAAATTATGTAATACAATAGGAATAAAGTGCTGATGCTGATACTTCAAATTACACTCATTGTGAGCAGCACCGCGGAATTTCCCCGTCAAATGATCATGATCTCGAACTTTGTAATTATCAACTGTAAAATTACCCTTTTTGCAAATGTGACATATATTTGCATTCGAGTATGCAACATTTTCTTCACTGGTTAATGGAATCATTTCTTTAATATCCTCAAATAATATTTGCTCAATTTTTTTCGTTTCCATTACCATGTCTTGCACAAAATGCTTTGCCGCATCACACCCCCTGTATAATTTCATGTCTGTGTATGTATCCTGACTCTCCTTAAGGACATAACAATAACTAAACGGTGTATGTTTCTGATATTGCACTGTGTAACTAGGGTCTGGATTCCCATGACAATTCTCAATGGGCTCTAGCAGACACTCAAAATCTGCATAAATCACAAATCTCACCTTTTTTGAAAATTCTGGATGATCAAAAGACAGATATTCCTTATTTGGAAATACTGATCTAACAGAGCTAAATTGTGAACATACGCTCTCATGATCTTTTAATCTCTCTGCAAATGACCTAAACGCATTATGTCGAAAATATACAAAACACCGTTTACAAACAGCAATTTGACTTTCAATAGCAGCTGTTAGTTGAGGCTTTACGAGAGCGCTGAAATTTGTTATGCAACAGTAATGTGATGTATTTTCATTACTAATGTATAGCAAATCCCTATGATCTGACAATTCCTTTTCACACATTCTGAGAGGAAATACATCATCATTCTCGTCAAGTGCAAACACATTAATAGAAATGTCATTACGTTTTTCAAATTTTGCAATATCCTTAATTTCCACGGGAAAATCAATACACCAATCATATTTACATTCCAAATCTGGTCTGTCCTCATAGCTAAACATGAAATTCTTGTCTCTATCAAGAAATGTCGATGGTATACAATACTTGAAACAATAGATATCACTGTTGGCAATGTTTACTAGAGATTTTGAATTCTTGTACCTGTGAGGAAGTTCTATATATGCACTACCACCCATCACTGGTGTATATTTATTTACTCGCAATTCTAATTTGTGCAATTTGACATAAAACAAGCCCGATCCCTTCATACTACACTCTTCAAACTCTTTCAGAATCTTTTCCTTTTGTTTGTTTACAAACTCTCTAACATCTGAATATTGGTATAGCATATCATTCTTACTTTTAAAATTATGAAATATTGACTCGTTATGAACATTTGCAAACATACATTCAACAAATATGTTAAATTTTAATGTGGACTGCTCCTTTAAATTTGTCTTTAAAATGTCTTCCATTTCATCTGCGACACATTCTAGAATATCTTTCAATTCACGATCATGATTTGTCAAATTTAGACCAATATAAGTCTTCAAACGATTTTTGAATGCTCTATCTGATAACGTAAACACTGATTCAGGACATACTTCACTTGATCCAGACACTAAGGCTGGTGTGGTAGTAGATGGTGCAATCATCCCGGCATCCGCTCCAGAGGTAGATGGTGCAGCCATCTCGACATCCAGTCCAGAGGTAGATGGCGTAACCATCTCTGATGTTGGAACCAATGCAGTGCTCATTACAGGTGTAGCATTTCCATCCACGTACAGTTTCTCATAAGCCCCTTTGACATCAGCAGCCTGATAGATAAATAAATCATTAATATTTTCATAATTGTTAAACAAACTCAGTACATGCTCATTATTTACATACCATTTTATGATTTTTTACATGTTGAACCATACATCTTTCCACTTTGTTAATTGTTCCGCATAATTTACATCTGAATCTGATTGTGTTGTGAGTTTCTTTTTTGTGTCGTGACAGAATCTTTTTCGTAGAATAGTTTTTTTCACAAATATTGCATATATTCTCCATTTTCTTCTTTATGTATTAAGCAGATAGCGCGTCAACGTTTCCCACGACTATGCATCCATGACTCTCAATTATGCTTTTATAATCTCAGATTTTATACCATTACTCAGCAATTGCACTGCCGGATGTCAATCAGCAAGCTTGCATAATATTTGCATCATACAATATTTGTGCAACACGACACGCCGCAGGTGGTCATTATGATGAGTAATCAAAAACATGTTTTTTTATCATTACTCAGCAATTGCATCGTCGCCGGAAGTGAGTTACAAACATGTATGAACTTGTATATTTCAAAACCCCCACTCCAACTGTAATTACAAACATGTATGAACTTGTATATTTCAATCTCATAACACATATTTATCTGCTACAATTACTGTATTACGAACTGCTTCCGTAATAATGTATGGCTTAAAATAAATCCAATAAATTTTACTTCAAAATGTATTAAATTATTAATCAATCCAATAAATGTTACTTCAAAATGTATTAAATTGGAAAACCCTAATAATAATAATAATAATAATAATAATAATAATAATAATAATAATAATAATGATAATAATAATGTCATGTTCTGCGATTGTTTTATAATCAAACATCACGTACGAATAGAGTGTAATATTTTTTATCATCACTCAGCAATTTCATCACCAGATGTAAAATTAGCAACCTTGCATAATATTTGCACACATAGCAGAAAACGCTTATACAATATTTGTGTAACATAAGACGTTGCGAGAACAATCGCCGGATGTTTGCATCATGCAATATTTGTGTAATATAACACGTCCCAGGTGCTTCAAAAACATGTTTTTATCATTACTCAGCAATTGCATCGCCGCCGGAAGTGATTCACCAAGCTTGCATAATATTTGCACGCTTATGCATTACACAACATATACATCTACATTGATTTATCTGCTACAATTAATGTATTACGAAATAATAATGTCACATTCTGAATGTTGGTAATAATGTTTTAAATACGCTAAACAAACCACTCAAAATGTTTTACATTGGAATAATAATATGAGAAGAATGTATGTGTTTAATTTACAAGTGTGCTAGATTATTTTTTTTTATAAATTGGCTTAAAGTAGAACCATTTACGCCATCAATAATTCCCGCATTCCAATTTCCATTTCCCATTACTATTTTTCAATTCAATTACCAGTACATTAGAATCTTAATATTTTTTATCAATTACTCAACAATTGGCTTAAAGTACAACCAGTTTCAGGACATCCATTGGATAGCTGGCCATTATTCAGCACTTGCGTCTTCACCGGATGTGAATTAACAGCTTGCATATTATTTGCATCATGCAATATATGTGTAATATGACACGTTGCAGGTGCTTAAAGAACATTACTCAGCAATTGCATCGTCGCCGGAAGTGATTCAGCAAGCTTGCATAATATTTGCACACTTATGCATTACACAACATATACATCTACGTTGATTTATCTGCTACAATTACTGTATTACGAAATAATAATGTCACATTCTGAATGTTGGTAATAATGTATTAAATACGCTAAACAAACCACTCAAAATGTATTACACTGGAATAATATGAGAAGAATGTATGTGTTTAATTTACAAGTGTGCTAGATTAATTTTTTTATAAATTGGCTTAAAGTACAACCATTTACGCCATCAATAATTCCCCCATTCCAATTTCCATTTCCCATTACTATTTATCAATTCAATTACCAGTACATTAGAATCTTAATATTTTTTATCAATTACTCAGCAATTGGCTTAAAGTACAACCAGTAAAATTAGCAACCTTGCATAATATTTGCACACACAGCAGATAGTGATTATTTTAACATTCACAACTAACTTTCAAATATACAAACATGTATGAACTTGTCTATTCCCCCCCCCCCCACTATACAAACTTGTATGAACATGTGCATTTCAAGTTATTACATTTCCAACTTCAATTAAAAATTTATGACGACACACTTTAAGTTATGCCGTTCGTGTTTCAGATTTTTACCCCCCCTCCCCCGTTTCCAACTTCAATTACAAATTTATAACGTCACTTCAGCCACATCCTGTTTAATTTACAAGTGTGCCAGATTAATTTTTTATTCATTTATGTCCCACATTCCAACACCCATTCCCCAATCAATTAAATTACCATTACATTAGAATCTTAAGAAAAAGAATGTATGTGTTTAAGTGTGATAGATTACTTCTTCGCCGGATGTGACCTTGCATAATATTTGCACACATAGCAGTTTTCAAACATGTATGAACTTGTGTCTTTCACCTGAGAACAATTGCCGGATATGACTCAGCATTATATTTGCACACATAGCAACATTCAGGAGATAAACATGTATGAACTTGTCATGCCATTACATACCTGCACGTCACACTTTAACCTTGAACACTTAGATTGCCCTTTATGACGTTACGCCCCTTTCTTACGTCATAATTTCCACATTGAGGAGATAAACATGTCATGCCATTACATACCTACATGACATCACACATTAAACTTGACGTAATTTAAGTTACGCCCCTTTCCTACGTCATAATTTAAGCCCCCCACCCCCTCCGTGACGTCATACTTTAAGCCCCGCCCCCTCCATGACGCAATACTTTGGCCACGCCCACTTCTGACGTCACATGGGGAGCCATGGGAGCCAGACACGTGACCGTCATTTTAATACTACTAAATTATATATTGCTATTGAACGCTTTGCGCTATAGTCAATATGCAAAGCTCTCCCATCTCGCGGAGTGTCTCAGGGTCGTTTTATCGATATTCGAATTGTTTCTTATTCTTTGTGAGTGGACTGCAAAGGCAGACCACATTGAGCCATGCAGGAGTTATAAGAGCCCTTACAAGGACGCGTTTATCATTGTGTAGGACTATCATTTAATTGATAATTCTGCCTCTCTCAGTACAGTCAATCAATCAATTAATCATCCATCGATTCATTGATTCATTCATGTATGGATTGGTTTTTTCATTAATTGATTCAATGATTGATTAATTCATTAGTTGATTCATTCATAGATTCATTGATTGATTCATTCATTCTTCCAGTCCAGGTATCACAGTTAGGTACCTTCAAAGGCAATAATATGCTTCGTGGAAGTACAAGCATTTGAGCTTCAGAGTACTTTTCTTTTTGTTAATAACACACTATCTTCTTTAGAAATGATTTACAGTAGAGCATCGATTATCCGAAACAATTGGGAATGGGGTGCGTTCGGATAACTGATTTTTCGGATAACCGATCATTTACGAAAATAAATTGTACCGGTTTCATAGGAGCAGTATGTAACAGAGAAACCCTGATATTAAACACGAAACTGTACATATATTTGGTATCACACTTCTTACAAATAACACAGAGAACTAACTAGCCTGGTTTGACAAGTTCAAAATGGCCATTAAGGTAGGCCTACAGTTTAGGAAAAGAAGTCTAATTTTTTTTTTTTTTGCTTGAGAGCTGAGACTCATTTTTTTGCCGCTAAGTCTCTCAAACAGCGCTAGAGGAACTTCTACACGGTGCGCGCGCAAATTTGAATTTGCCGACTGGAGCTCTTTCTGTTAACCGATGTTTCGGTTGATCGGTATTCGGATAATCGATGCTCTACTGTATTAATGAAATAATAATGCAGCTCTTTAGGGTAATGAAAAGACATTATATATTAACAACTACTGTTTAAGAGGTATGCATTTTGAGTTTAAAATGTAAATATTATACTAGAATCTAGGGCGATGAAATATTTAGCATGGCTCGTTTGGAAAGACAATAAATGTCTATACATATGAGTATAGGTATAAGCGATGACCTTCAAAGTCCGAGAGCTGCTTTGAGCGTCCTTCGTGAATCTAAAGCTGACAGATGGGTCATCCTGCCTCAGTCCTGACAGACCAGGTCCAATCTCCAAAAGAATACAACATAAAACTCGAAGCCCGGAGCCCTAAGCCATTTATATATCAGCACCGGGAAACCGCCATATCCCCAACACTTGCACCTTAGCCGATTTTTAACTATTTCATTTGAGAGCTGAGTGAGCGGAAAGTGAGAATACTGGTGGAATGATAGAAGGAAAATAGTGTCTTGAGTAATCACTAATCTATGTCTGTTTTAGCCGCTAAAAATTCCATCACGTCCTAGACAGGGATCGAATTAAGGTCTCCTGGGCGGAGCACCAGCGACCTACCTCTTAAGCCACAGACGCGGAAAAGCTGTGGGTTACGTCTTGTGGATTTTTGGAACGTGAAAGTGCCCTGTCCATATTAGATGGTACGAGGCAAATTTCGTCGGCTATTACTCGTTGTAATAAACTTCGACACTGAATGAACACTGCAGTTTAAATAGTCGATTAATAATAATAATAATAATAATAATAATAATAATAATAATAATAATAATAATAATAATAATAATAATAATAATAATAGTAATGTTTGTCAGAAAAATACAACACAAAGAAATTCTAATACTACTATACTATTGTAATGTATTACTATAGTACTATTACTATTATATACAGGGACATCATTTTATTTTACTAACATTTTTAATGTTAACCTGGCAATACCTTTCGATTAACGGTTGAGAACCGGAAACACCGTTTGTTACCCCTTTCCACGACTGGAGTTCGATGATACTGGCGTAAAATACAAACAAATCACTCTACTAGGTATTGGAGGGAAGAAAAGTAGCTCATTCATTTACGTAAACTAAGAAATATCGCGATTTTGAGTTTGATAATTTTCATTGGGTTTTTATTTAATTAAAATACAGTACTATATTAATAATAAGTGTTTTTACTCACGAACTGAGCTATCCATTCGGACGTATTCATTATGCAGTGTATATTATACTGTCTACAGCACATTAGCATACAATTTAAAGAATGAAGTTAAATTAAAAAATAATCATAATACTGATATTTAAAGACATTTTTGAAAATGGTGCCCGTTCATTTCGAAAGAGGCTTCAGTTCTTTTGTGCATACTATCGCAGTATAGACTATTGTACCTAATTCCAATTACCAGTTTCGTCCTTCGTACTAGTAACTCATGTTGAAATAATTCTGTACCTACTCTATAAAAGAGTGCCTTACGTACTGTAAATTAAATCTTCATTTCTGTCCGATCCGAAAAGATGAAAATACTCAGACATGCTATCTACTGTTCGTCCAAGACCTAAGTGGTTTTTTCGCAGGGTCGTAGAAAGGGGGGAATCACGTGACAGTTAATTACTTAACGAAGCCCTTTTATTTAAGTTATTTTAAACAGTTGTATAATATTACGTAGACGTCGAATTCCTAACAAAAATTAATGTTTTCAGGAAAGAGCTAAGACAGCCCAGCCACTAGCCTTTACAGAGGGGCGAGCAGAAGCGGGTGGGAGAAACCGGGATGTCACGTAAGCAAACGGACGACAGTACCTGTGCGAAAATATGATTCAATATTGAAAGCTCTTTCGTTACTGGAAAACGCGAACATATTTCTGGAACGTACTATACTCACCACGTCATTAGTGTTTACTGTGACCATAAGGCGACTTTGACTGCATACGCGGCCTTGGTTCCGTTTGGAGGATGATTGGAAGTCTACTGCTAGAGGGGGTGGGAGTGAAGTACATTAAAAAACTCAGGTACAATAAAAATTGAATTAAACATAAAATGATGTCCTGCAGTCTATTGTAAAATACTATATTACTATTGTAATATTACTAGAGAATATAACACTACTTTAAGTATTGCGACTCCCTATTAACTGTTATCTTCTACAATGTGGTTATTTTTATATTTTACATGTGATATTATTGTTATTAAATATTATTAATAATTGAATCGTTCGGTGTTGAAAGGAACTAACTCCTGTACAGATAGTGCTTTTCAACACGGAACTAAGAAGATTCCAGGTTGGCGACCCTGTGCTAGTAGTATATTCTGCCTGCAATATTTCGCGGGTTTTATGAGTGCAGAGACTGTTGATTACTAGTTGTTTGTCGCATTAAATGTTCATATTTGATTATTCTATACTTGATAACAGTATCAGATAATGGAAGACGGAATACACGAGAAATTGTAATCTTATTAGTCTATTACAGAAAACCTCAGCATAGGTTTTGCAATCAAAACAAGCAAACTAGGAGATGTGAGGAAAGTTTATCGTTATGTTACTACATCAGGAGATAGCAAAGATTTCTATGATAAAATATTGCAATGGCCAATGGAACGAAAAGAAAAACTACTTTATTGAAAACAGTAATTATTTGTAGTGTTGTTCTGTATTTACCCAAGAATAATAATATATTGGTTAATTCAATCAAATAATATGGATATTTTAAAACTTTTTGTTTTCTGAGTTATTCTCATTACAAAGGTGTATGACTACTGTAAACATTCTTTGTATTTTGTGAAAGTAATGTCTATTATACTGCACCATGCAAGTAACATGTTTCATAGTTGATATTTTTCTTAAGACTTGCATTACAGGCGATTTAATAAATTCCCAATTAGTTTTATAGGCCAAAATGTGTTTACATTTTTATAAATAGAGCATTTCCATGTTGAAAGGAACTAAGTCCAATGACGTGTTTTCTAGATTAGAAAGATTCTAATGACTGTGCGAATATTTGTAAGAGTCTAAACTAATTCTGTATGCCTATATTTTATGTGCACAATATATTTTGGTTTAATCTTAGGTAGTTTACTCACAAAACAGTTTTTTTTTCGATTATCTCAAAACTTTAAAAAGTGGACTTGGGTTCCTTTCAACAATAACCGATTCAATTACGTTCTCTTCGAATACTCCTTGATATTTCTGGAATATTAGAATGTAACTTACAATTTTTCCTTCTATAAAATATGGACTTTTTCTTGCATTCTTCATATAATGATCGTATTCGTAGTGTGTGGAATTATTTAGAAACATATTTATTGAAAAATTTTCCAAACATATCTATTCAATTTTATGTCGGTCCATAGAGATTTTAAAAGGGTATATTTGTGTTATTTTCTATCCAAGTCGCAGCCTCTTTACATAGCTCATGCTTTAGCCGTAGCTGTATGAATGCGAACCGCTGTTGCAACGAAACGAACTGGCTGCAGCACTAAAATAATATTTAGCGCAGTGACCATGATGTGCATAATGACCAATCATGTCAATATGTCAAGGCACCAGACATTGCGATTAGCATCACATTGTGCAGTGTATCATAAATACTGGCAATTAAATATAGATAGAACATGTAAATTGCCATAAAACTCAAACTGTGGTGTCACACGGTCCGATGTGAGACCTAACGGCGGACGTTCAGAAGTAATAGAGCAATATAGATTTTTTCTCCCTTGGAAGTTTGTCTCGCATCTACTGTCTGAGCGTCAGCTCTGAAACCGCGCCGTATGAGGAAGTGGGGAGCGGGGAGACGTGATTTAGCAAATATAATACAGTCTACCGAGTTCCACGCCGCATTCCTACCGCGGTTTCAGAGCTAGCGCTCACACAGTAAGTCAAACACGAGTAAGCACTGTAGAGGAAAATTAAAATCCTTAATAACTGCTGTCAATACGAATGCTAAGACCACTGGTCTAGCTCAAAGATAACGACCTGGACTCATAATCCGAGGCTGCCTTGTGGTGTGGAATCGAATTTCGGTTTGGCTGATAACTTGGTTGTTTTCTTTTAGGTTTTATCCAACTGTAAGCTGAATGTCAGGTAACCTCAAAGTGGTGCCTTCATCAAAATAATCCAGCTCTGAAATGGTCGCATTCACTCAGAAACCTACTGTTCGCATTTCAAAAGATCAGAGTAAGGAATGCAAGTTTTCCCGTCACTCTTATAACCAATCCCCGACACGGAACCGACAGGCTAATGACTGAGCCTTGTTTTTCCCAGCTGACTAATGATACCACCCCCCCCTCCACCTGCTTTTTCATAGACTCAGAGTTTCTATGGTCCGTGGGGCAAAGTGAAAAATAGTCAGGAGTTTGGTAAAACAAATATATCTAGTCAAGAATATATTTTCCTTCGGTGTTCGCTGCAAACTACAAAGAAAGGTTTCCTCTACTACATTCGGGACACAAATTTACAAAAATATTATTCACAAGCTGTTATTTACGACTTACAAGCAAACATTCTGATGAGGGCAGATAAAAAAGTTATTTTTTTTCTTTCACCATGTTAATAATGTCAAAAGAAGTGTTCATACAAATTTTGGTCACTGGACCGCAATTACGAAGGGCGTAAAAAATAAATTCGCCAGGAGCCGTTAACGGAAAGGAAACACAATTTCATTGGAAAAATTATTGGAAGAGACACAGCAATTGAGCTATTTTTCAAACATTCCTCACCGGAATTGAGACATTTGTCATATCATGGGATCGACAGAGAGGTGCTGTCAAACGCTGGTTCCGATCCCAGGCGGCTGACTTTTACGACACAAGGATACAAAAATTGATCACATGGTATGGCAAATGTCTCAATTTCAGTGGGGGATATGTTGACAAATAGCGCAACAATTGCTGTATCTGTTTCAATAAATCTTTCCATGCAATTGTGTTTTTTTTTTGTAAACGGCCTCAGGGAAAATCACTTTCTGGATGGCCTCGTAATTGCGGTCGAGTGGCCAAAATTTGTATAAGTACTTCTTTTGACATTATTAACATGGTGAAAGAAAAATTAACATTTTTTATCTGCCCTCATCAGAAAATTTGCTTGTTAGTGAAAAGTCTTTCGCTTCGCTCCACTCTCCTCTAAACCGAGCCTAACATACATTAAATACGTACTGTACGTCGTATGATAACATCCGTCGCAGCATTAAATCATTTGTAGCTGACTGTGCATATCGATTGCTGTTTTATCAGATGATATCATTTCGTGTTCGTGTGTTGGACTACAAGTCGGTGTCTGAACATAAAATAGATGGCTCTCAAATTATATATCTTATCTTTATTAATAATGCCTGCACAAAACCTCGTTTTGGGAGCAGTGAATATTATTTTGAAATATCGATATTCCGTTAATTAATTTTAATTGCGACAATGCCAAATAGATTTTAATCACTTCCTTTGTGTCTTATCATCAATCATTAGGACTTCATAAGATTGATAACATTCATTTTAATTGATTGGCTAATGTAACATTTCACGCTATGAGTTACCAAATGCAATCATCTTTTTAACTATATAGAGTGTAAGGGGTATAAGTGCCATTATTTTAACTGATGATTATTCATGTCATAAGGAAGAAAAAAGGCCTCACAAGTGTTTTCTAAATTTTAAGATATTAATTGCGTAATCGCATTAGTAACTTAATTATCAATATGATACTAAAATAATAAAATATTTTGGGTTAATACTTTTGATAGATTTGATTACTTCAAAAAACACATGTTCTAACAATACCACAATGTTATACTAATGAGATTGAAAGTTTCTATTTGCTGCTCGTTTTATGTAAATAACAGTTGTCCTGGTCCGCTCCTACATTAGAACAGAGCATCTGTTTTGTATCGGTATGTCTGTACCCGCTTGAGCTGTACTGTGTACTTGTAGAACTAAACACCCTCCATCCCATCCAGCAACGTTGCCGAACGTCTAATACTGTAAACGTTAATAATTACTTAAATAATGAAATTTAGCTTGAGGCGTTTAGCGACTTTTGAAAAAAAAAAAAAAGCTTCTAAATTGCCGTGTAACGAGTACAGTGATGACTGATTATTACGGTTCGGATAAAGTAGCTGTATCAGAATAGGCATCTTGGTCCGTGCGTTTTGTTTACAAACATTAACTAGGGCTGTACTGTTCATTCACTGATATTTTAGATAGAAGGTGAGGAGCGCTCTTTCCAGCAGTTCTTGTTTTAAACAAAACGCAGGGACCAAGGATGCCTATCCTGATATCCGAACAGTACTGATTATACTCTTCCCTTGTAGATATCCTGATTTTAAGGAGAGAAATAAACTAAGCAGAAGATAAACTGAAATGTTGCTATTCTTAGCTAACAAAATTATTGAGTTCCAGTTCATTTTGTACGTAGATATTTCTGTAGTAGTTTAACGCTTCTTGAACATTAGTTATTGATTTAAATTTTTTTTAAATCAATATTGTTTAATGTAGTATTTTAACTATACTAACTACGAAGTGTATTAATTAAAAGAGTGTGGCTATGATCGTTAGGGTTAATATAATTATGTATCGATAGTATTAATTTGTTAAACCACTCTTATCATTTTCATTTAAGTTATTATAATTATACGCTGCCAAATGAAAATTACGTACTCAATTAAAAAAAATAATAATCCGAATATATTATCAAATAATTTGTCTGATTTCACCATAATATACGCAGCATTTTCAATCAGTTTATAAATGTATTTATACAGGGCCATCCCAAGAGAGAACACTCTTTTTCCCCACTATTAATGCACCTACCACATAAGTGACCAAAACTCGAGCTGCAGTGATTACATGCGACAGACAGCCTATGAAGTAAGGAGACGGAGGAAAGGTACTTGACATGAAAACTACAACCAGGGGTGGTTCCTGAACTAACATATTGATCAATCCCGCGGATAAAAATCTCAAGCTTTGCTGTATCAGTAATGTTACTGCTGTCATCAAGAGCCAGTGAATAATATACGATTTTTCTTGCTTCTTTTTTTAAACTTTCCTCTTGAATATAATCAGGAATTTTCTAAATTTTTCTAATAAATAATAAGTTAATTTTCAGCAGTAGCGATTACGTTGTGCTCATAAATTGTCAGACTGTTTAAATTAAATGTGATATAATAATTTGAAAAGTACGGAAATGAATGTCATTTCTGTGGAATGCGAAAAGTTAATTAGCACCGTATTTGTGAGGAATCTTTTATTAATTCCATTATAACACACCTAGACCTATTTCAGATAAACTTTGGGATAAAGTGGCGAGTGCCATGAATACAACATATTAGCATCCAGGTCAGTTCCTTACGACTTCATAACTTGTTATTATAATAATATGGGAGAGGGACAGTATAAGAAATCTTTATTGCATATTTTGAAGACAGGTTCCTTGAAGTAATTAATAAGAGAGGCATTTATTAATTTATAATAATCAACGGAAATTCTGGCGCTATATAAAGAAAATTGATAGTATATGGAATATTTATTGCATATTTTGCAGGCCTATTTTGAAGTTATTAATAAGAAAGGCAATTATTGATGTGTGCTAGTCTGTAGGAAATCTGCTGGTATAGGTTTTGTATAACAGTTCATTTTTTTTTTCAAAAATTCATCCGTCATATTAAGTACTGGTAATACAGAGTGAACCTTAAGTAATGTCATTAGTTTCAGGGGGTTATTCCTTGACATATTTCAAACTCGGAAGTTTAATACAATTTTGCGCGATTTCGCTCCCTATTCGAGAAAGAAATTGTTTTACATTACATGTTTTGGGAAGGCCATTCATGTAATTCCCAATATGAATTGTTAGTTTAAGACAGCAGTGTATTATGATAATAAATTATTGAAAGAATTTTAGTTTTGTCTTTCAAATATGCAGAAATTTCATCTGAAAAAAATGTAACTTTTCGTTCTAAAAATAAATTTTAAAATGTTACATATTAGAAATTAAATCAATGGCTTTCCCAAAACACTATGAAATGTTTCATATAAAACAATTTTTTATCTCAAAATTGAAGGAAAAACTAGCAAAATTGTATTAAACATTTTTCTTTGAAAGTACAAGAAATGAAGTCCCTAACTACATCTGTTTTAGAGATATGAATTGGCAAATAATGGGCAACTTGAAAGGTAGAGATTTATATTATTAAGTCACGTGAGCTCTCTGCACGGATGTCTCTGATCAAAATACATTAGCGTGCAAATTAATCCGAACACGATATATTTTTACATTTTCTGTCATTTTTGGCCTCACAGCTGCTCATACCGCTTTAATTGACATCTGTAGTACGTGTAATTCCATTGTTGAAGGTCTGTCGTTATTATTTTTTTATAATATGCGACATTTTTCCTGTCTTTTTGTACTTATAAGCATTTCAGTTGTGTTGAAGACTTAATACTGCAATCCTGTGTACATTCTGTCGTCTTCACAAATGGATACAACTCCACGAAAACGGTCTAAAATTATAACATTAGCAGAGCATTCTACTATGACACAGAGGCAAATTGCTGCAGAATGTCACATCGGTTTGGCTACTGTTAATTCGATCATAAAACGATACAGGGAGACTGGATCCATCTCACCCCAGAAAAAAGGAAACTGTGGCCGGAAAAGGAAGACTTCACCTGCAGATGATCGTTTAATTGTCAGGAAAAGTAAATTAAATCCTAGACTAACTGCTGTCGACTTAACCCGCGAGCTAATGGCTACCACTGGGGCGAATATTCACGTCACAACAGTGCGGCGTAGGCTTTTGGAAGCTGGACGAAGGGCTCGTAATCCTATTAAGAAGCTACTGCTAACCCCTGTTATGTGCAAAAAACGCTTAACGTGGGCAAAATTACATCAACACTGGACAGTGAATGACTGGAAGAATGTACTTTTTTCCGATGAGTCTCATTTCGAGGTCCACGGCCACCGTGTTTCTTACGTACGGAAAGGATCCGAAAAAGTAACAGCAGCTCATCTCCAAAAAGCACCGAATGTTTTGGGGTTGTTTTACACATGAAGGGCCTGAAGCATTAATACCTATCAAGGGGATGATGAATTCTGACAAATATATTCACTTATTGGAAACCAGAATCGCACCCCAGCTGCAAAAATCATTTCCGGATGGCAGAGGTGTGTTCCAACAAGACCCGACACCATGCCATACGTCTCGAAAAACTACAGAATTCTTCAACAAGAAGAATATTCAGGTACTCCCCTGGCCAGGCAACTCACCCGACATCAACCCCATTGAGAACGTGTGGTCAATTTGCAAGAGAAGAATGCAAAAATAGATTGTTCTACAAAGGAGAAGATGATTTCTGCCCTCATTGGTACATGGTTTCGCGATGAAGAAATGAAGAATATTTGTGGGAAATTAGTGGAATCCATGCCAAATCGTCTCAGAGCTGTTATTAGGAACAAGGGAGGCCACATAGATTACTGAGGTATGTCTTAGATCCTTTTTTTTTTATCCCGTTTGAGTGTTTTTGTATAAGTAATTACGTTGTTCGGATTAATTTGCACGCTACTGTAGTATAATCTGTTACAGTCGAATTTAACTTATATTTAGTTTGGGATTGTTTCTTACGTAACATACACAGAGAGTTTAAAACATTTATGGCAAAATTTCAAGGTTGAATTCCACACATGTAGATGATCAAATATGTTACATAAACATATGTAAGGAAATTGATAACTATTGAGATATCAATAAATTATTTTATATTAGTGCGTTACTAGCTCCAGTTGAGTTTAGAATCATTCAGCATGTTCCATGTTCAGTACCTTACAAGAGGTGTTCGAAATGCCTACTCTCTGCCATACTGCAGACCTCTGCTCGCCGTCTCATTGATATATGAACGAGCTCAAAATTGCTTGGTGCTGTACGTATTGTTTGACAACTTCCCACAATTCTTTCATGAAATGTTGCTGTATCCTCTGCAGCAGTTGAGTATAGCAACAACATTAAATATCTCCACACAAAAAAGTCCAACGGTTCTAGATCAGGTGAGCGTGGAGGCCAAGCAATTGGTCCACCTCTACCTATCCAGTGATCAGGATAACCTTCATCCAGGTGTTCGCTGACATTGACTAAACTATGCAGGGGCACCATCGTGCATGAAGTAGGCCTACTCTATACTAGTTTCCATGTTTTAAAGCGACGAAACAGGAAGTAGTTCTATAGGCGAGGGGTGAGTGGGGGCAAGAAGGGGTAGCTTGTATAGCGTTGCAACATTGAGTGAGAACGTAACTTTTCACTGGAGTTTACAATAGAAAAATTTGTCTGCTAGGAAGAAACTGGCAATCCAATGCCAACCGAGCGCGATGCGATATTCTATTGTTCGCCGGGACAATATTGCCAAACTTATGGTGCCAGGCCAAGCGTGTTATTTGTAGTTGCTTTCTTGTTCTGTATCATTGCCGCTGTTATTGCGAGTGCAAAAATGTTAGGGTAACACTGTGATTAAAAGAAGCATGTTATCTTCTGAGTGCTTCAACATGAAAAGGAAGCGAAGAATGTAAGACAGTGGAATTAGAAATTATCAATGTGGCAACCGAGCCTCTACTGACAGCAACATGATGTCACTTCCTGTTTAGTCGCTTCATAAGGTGGAAACGAGTATAGTGGAATATCTTCAACAAATGTCTGATTTCTCAATAATTATAAATTTCCTGACCAATGTTTATATAAAATTTTTGATCCTCTACATATGTTGAATCGAGCCCTGAAAACAAAGTACTGTAGGCCTATATGCAAATTTACAAAGTCGCAGATTAGGACACAATCCTAACAGCTGTTAGGCCTATGCCGGTGTAGCACAGAGGTAGGGGGATGTTTTTATGATTTGCGACTACGCTGGTGCTTAGGTTCGAATACCACTGAAGCTAATTATCTGGTTGAAGTTTTTTCGAGGTTTCCGCAACATTAATGGGAATTTCAGGTTTCTGATGACAAGTTCTCGCTCTCATTTGGGCAAAATATTCCGCTACCATCAATTTCACCGACCGCAAGACTGGTAGGAGATTCATGGGATTCCTTTAACTGCATGTAACGTTTATGCTCTCCGTTGTGTAATTGTGATGTTCAGAATTTGAGGGAAAACATTCTTATTTATAAGGATGTGAATATGATTCAGAGTGAAATAAACTTAATACAGTTTGTGTTGTATTATTAATGATTACTTTTATTTTATTTTCTGTTCCATATGTTTATCTAATGCCCACGCAATTCGCTTGCGTGATTCGTTTTCCGCATATTGCGGATAGATGGCAGAATTGACCCAATTTCAATTTGTACACCACTTCGGCGGGCCACGCTGTACATGATGTCGTAGGCTTCGAGACTTCGGACCCAACAGAACAGTTCAGTGGGAAATCCGCATAACGGCGTACTGAATATAGTAGTAAAACATATAGTGGGTGGGAGTACTGTAGAATGAATGCCAACGAATACGCAAAGGAAACCGCTCTGGATTTGAAGGTTCTGACGAATAATTTGGTTCTCACAAAAACCTATTTTCAAACTGTGTCTGAAACTATTACACGGTTAGAAAAGTCAGAGCAAGAGATGCCGGAAGCCCTCAAAATAATTTAGAAAATGAAGCAGAGAATTATGAGACACCAAGTACACCGGTTACGGAACGTGTAAAACAGAAGTAGAAATCAGTTTTATGTAAAAATTACATATCTCTTAGAGACTGCAATGATGTTAGGTTTTTTTCGTTTTGCTCCTATCACGTCACGCGACGTAGACCGCAGCTTTTCATAGTACAAACTGTGTTTGGCAGATAAGCGAAAAAGATTTACTTTTGAGACACTGAAAATGTATCTTGTAGCACATTGCAATTCGGTACTGTAACTGCACTTCCTAAAGACGACCAATAGGATAAATGAAAAAATTAAAATTGCTACATGCTTATTTCCAGCATTAACACTGTGTACAATTAAACACAAATGCTTATAAAAGACAGAAGAATAAATGCTTTTCACATTCTTTTGACATTGTCATTGTGTAATGTACTTTCAGAATGTATATATGTGTGTTTACCCATACTACCGTACTCTGCTCTAAACAGCAACGTTGTTACCTCAACACATCTATATCTGCAGCGAGTCAACAACCTATAGTACATGCACAGTAAACTTATTGTTTCGGGTCCAAAGTCTCGAAGCCTGAAGTCGTGTACTACGGTGAGTGTGTGTGTAAGTGTCCGTGTAAGTGTAGTGTAGGGAATGTATGAGAATGATGATGAAAGTGAGGAAGGAGAAGGGGAAACCTGGTACCGGCACGTAGCCTAATCCTGTCGAATAGCACCAAGGGGGCCGCCAGGCTTAACGTCCACATCCGACGGACAAATCACTATCAACAATGACATATGCCTTCTCTTCATATCGTCGTTGTTCCAGCAGTAATTCCTATGTGACATATTTATCGATTTTAATATTTTTCCTCTATTAAATAACTTAAATAGTGATACAGCAAACAATAAAATCTTCTTCTATATGTAATTATATTCCTTCGTTTCGAAAATATAAGAATTCACAGTCTCCTATGTACGGCTGCCATAGGATAAATAAATGTGTTTTTTCTTCCTATAGAAAAATTGTATATTTTGCACATAGGAGTTATTGCAGGAACAACGACGATATGTACTGCGGAGAGATTTGGGATTTAACCCAGGCATATTGGTGCACAATTTAGTGATTACAAGTTGTGCACCGTCCACACATTTTATTTTGTATTGAATGTATAATATATATGTTCATCTGTACAAGTATGTATGCCTGCCGATCAAGAGTTGCGCTCGGGCGCGGGTCCGATTCTCGCTTAGGCTGGTTGCCCCAACTATAAGGCAAATGTCAGGTAATCTATGGCGAATCCTCGGCCTCATCTAGCCAAATATCATCTCGCTATCATCAATTCCATCGACGCTAAATAACCTCGTATTTGATACAGCGTCGTTAAATAACCAAGTATGTAGAAGGGAATTACGGTGATTTATCTGAATTGGTTCGTTGGGGAGCTGTCAGCATGTGCCTATGAGTAAAGAAATAAGACAAATAATTCATTGAAAAATGTAAGACTATTCCTCTAGCAAATACCATATCAATGCAAGAGTCCGATACGCTCCTAAGCAAGTGACATCAATAATATCAGTAACGATTTATTCAATTTATTCTTGTACAGGGACGTCATTTTATTTTCACTTCAATTTTTATTGTACCTGAGTTTTTTAATGTACTTCACTCCCACCACTTCTACTAATGAAGTTCAACCGACCTCCACACAGATCCAAGACCGTATATACAGTCATAGTAGCGTTTACGGTCATAGTAAACAGTACGTTCCAAAAATATGTTCGCGTTTTCCAGTGACGAAAGAGCTTTCAATATAGAATCATTTTCGCACAGGTACTGTCGTCCATATGCCTACGTCGTATCCCGGTCTCGCCCACCAGCTTTTATTCGCCAGCTAGTGGCTGGGCTGACTTAGCTCTTTTCTGAGAACATTAATTTCTGTTAGGAATGGACGTCTACGTAATATTATTCAACTGTTTAAAGTAACTTAAATAAAAGGGCCTCGTTAAGTAATTAACTGTCACGTGATTCCTCCCTTTCTACAATCCTACGATTTAACCACTTGGACGGACAGTAGATAGTACTGCATGTCTGAGTAATTTTATCTTTTCGGGCAGAAGTGAAGTTTGAATTTACAGTACATAAGGTACTCTTTTATAGAGTACGTACAGAATTATTTCAACATGAGTTGCTAGTACGAAGGACGAAACTGGTAATTGGAATTAGGTACAAATAATCTATAGTGCGATAATGTGCACATTAGAACTGAAGCCTGTATCGAAAAGAACGGCCATCATTTTAAAAAATGTGTTTAAATATCCATATTATGATTATTTTTCAATTTAACTTCATTCTCCATATTGTACGCTAATGTGCTGCAGACAGTATAATATACACTGCATAATGAATACGTCCACGTGGACAGCTCAGTTCGTGAGTAAAAACACACACTGTTAATACTGTATTTTTTTTATTTTTAGTTGGTTATTTAACGACGCTGTATCAACTACTAGGTTATTTAGCGTCGATGAGATTGGTGATCGCGAGATATTTGGCGAGATGAGGCCGAGGATTCGCCATAGATTACCCTGCATTCATATTACGGTTGGGGAAAACCTCTGAAAAAACCCAACCAGGTAATCAGCCCAAGCTGGGATCGAACCCGCGCCCGAACGCAACCTCAGAGCGGCAGGAAAGCGCCTTAACCGACGCTGGTGGCTAATACTGTACTGTATTTTGATTAAACAAAAACCTAATGAAAGTGATCAAACTCAAAAGCGCGGTATTTCCTAGTTTACGTAAATGGATGAACTACTTTTCTTCCCTACTACACCTAGTAAAGTGATTTGTTTGTATATTACGCCAATATCATCGAACTCCAGTCGTGGAAGGGGGTAACAAACGGCGTTGATCCAGAGGTATAGCCAAGTTAATATTAAAAATGTTAGTAAGAATAAAATGATGTCCCTGTATATAAACGTTCACAAATGATACAGCGTCGTTATATAACATAATAAAATATAGGAACTCTCTAGTCCCTAGTGAATTACTGTACATTTACATAAATTTTCCGTTCGTTCGTTTCAATTATTTGTATGGTTGCAAGTTTGTTAAAAAGTTTACAATTGAAGTTCTTTTTTTGTTATATGTATCCAGTTATCCGTTAATCTCGTTAATTAGCATTCCTTTTAAAATAAATAATTCAACTTAATTGAATAATAGTACAAATACACTCATGGGCTGTATAATTACTGGAAGTTTATTTTGCCATACTTATATATGGAACATTGATAAATTCCATATGTTTGATTTCTGTTCATTAAAATGTTTATGCTCGCCTGTAAAGTCTACCAGTTTATTTAATTATTCCAGAATCAGTTTGTATATTTACGAAGTATAATTAATTTGTTTTTGTTCCGTCGGCGCGGAGGTCGAACAGCGCTACTGTATATTGCATTCTGGATAGTTCTGTACGCAGAGATAGCCAAGCTATGAAGTTTTGATCGACGACAAGAGATTAATCTATCACGCAACAGAATAATCAACGTTAGATTACGAAACGTTTGTTACAAAGATATTGGATAAACCGTCATGTTAGTGCATAACTGCAAAATGTGCAAGATTTCGTGAAAGCTTATCGAAAAATGTAAAGCCTTGGTTTTTCAGAACCGACGCATGCGACGTGCGAGGCCCGCCTCGCACAAATCCGGACTACACGAGAGATAGTGAGTGGTTTCTATGGCTGCAAGATGCGAGGTCTGCGCACATCGCAACCAGAGAAACCACTCACTATCTCTCGTGTAGTACGGATTTGTGCTAGGCGGGCCTCGCACCTCGCACGTCGCATGCGTCGGTTCAGAAAAACCAAGGCTTTACTGTTGCGATGAAGCCACGGATTATAGCGCAACTCTTAAATAGCCTTAATTTTGGCGGGAGGAAGGTAATGATGTACATTCGCTCCAAAAAAAAAAAAGATTGAGTGCATAATATTTTCGAAGTATCTGTTGGGCACATCTGCGCATGCGTTTACCATCTCGATGAGTTCACACCATACGGAAAATAATATTGTGTTACTTAAAGTCTTTTCCTCCGCCTCTAACTTTATTACATTATTCTTGAGAACGAAATGATTGAACATATATACAGAGTGTCCCATTTATCTTGTGCACCTATTATAACTTTTTTATTTGGATAGCCTAGTTATTGGAATTTTTGTTTTTGAGCGTTATGTTGGAAAGAGGGGCTAACATGAGTGTGGAGTTTTGGTGCATGTAACTACATTATGGTGCAACATACACGTGACATTATCAGTTTTTCAAATAGCACGACATAATTTAATCTTGTTACATTGATTACACACATGAAGATGAGTTCAAAATTGTATCACAATATCAACTTACTAATCAATAACAACAACAAAGCGAAACAAAAACGTACTTACAATGTGATAATGCTATGCTTTGAGAGTCACAGAAGGTGTTCCAAATGGTGACCATTCACATTAATACATATTCGAAGGCGTTCCCCGAAAGATGTATGACTGCCAGACATAGTGCTGGGTGAATGGACACACAAACATGTCGAATGCGTTGCTGCATGTCGTCTGGTGTTGTCAAAATGTTTTGGTACACACTGTCCTTTACAGTTTCCCACAGGAAGGAGTCGAGTGGCCACAGGTCCGGAGAACCTGCAGGCCACTACGTTGATTTTGGCGTCGACAGCTGTGGTTTGTTTACATGTTAAGACAGCAAACACACAACACACGACGTGTACGGACGTCAGTCGTCTTTCATTTTGTGTAAGTTAATGCACAAGATGGACACCACAACAAACGACACATTCTGATGGCATTCATTTGGCATTTTGTTGTTATTGATTGGAAAGGTGACATTGTGATACATTTTGAAGTCGTCTTAACGTGTGTAATCAATGTAACATGATTAAAGTGTGTAGTGCTATTTGAAAAATTGATGACGTCACGTGTATCTTGTACCATAATGTAGTTATATGCACCAAGTTTGTACACTCATGTTAGCCCCTCGTTCTAACATAACTTTCGAAAACAAAAATTCCAATACTTATCCAAACAAAAAGTTACAATAGTTCCACAAGACAAATGGGACGTCTTGATATATTCTTTTCCTTTTTTTGTTCTCTGAATCACGAGATGAATTTATTATCATACTGTTTTTATTGTGGATTTTATTCAAATATCGTATTTTTTTATTATTTTATTACACTCCATATGTTGTATTCTTCCTTACGTTTTCCCTGTTAACTATTTGTACTGAAAAAAAAAGGATTATAAATGCTGAATCTCTTCATCATTTAAATACATGTCTACAAAATGAATCTTGGGAAAATGTATATAGTACCGATACCATTGATATTAATACTAAATTTAATGCATTTTTCACTACATTTACGAATTATTTCAATGAATGTTTTCCAGTCAAGGTGGTGAAAAAATGTAAAAGTAAAAACATGTGGATAACTCAGGGAATTAAAATATCATGTGCTAGAAAAAAGGAATCTATATTTAATGAGTAGGAATAGTGATGATCCTCATGTTCTTAATTACTACAAGAATTACTGTAAAACTTTGACAAAAGTTATAAAAGATGCAAAGAAAATGTATCTGAATGAAAAAATACAAAATTCAGATAATAAGATTAAAACTATTTGGGATATTATTAAAAATGAAACTAATCGATTATCAAAGAGTGAAAATATTACTTGCATTAAAATCAATGATAGTAAAATAGATAACCCAAAATCAATTGCAAATCATTTTAACGACTTCTATATAAATATTATTCAGAACTTAAACATTCAAGATTGTGCAGAAGATGCTGCACTTGGTTACCTAACTGATGCATTTAACACTGAGTTTTTAGGTCTCAAATTTATTCCCACTACCGCAGCAGAAATCATGCATGTGATAAAACAACTAAAAACAAAATATTCCTCTGGATATGATGAAATTCCAAGTAAAGTTCTGAAAGCTGGTTCTGAAATATTATCCCATCCGTTAAGCTATCTATGCAATTTGTCAATGCAATGTGGTATTTTTCCAGAAAGACTCAAATATTCAATAGTAAAACCAATATACAAAAAGGGAGATAAATGTACTATTGCTAATTACAGACCCATATCATTATTAACAACATTTTCAAAAGTGTTTGAGAAAGTTATGTATAATAGATTATATCATTACCTGGAGTCCAACAATATATTAGTTTTAGAACAGTTTGGATTTAGAAAACAAAAATCGACAGAGAATGCTGCTTTTAGTTTGGTGGATGAAATACTAAATTCATTAAATTCGAAACTACATGTAGGTGGGATTTTTTGTGACTTGGCTAAAGCATTTGATTGTGTAGACCATAGTATATTAATAAAAAAATTGAAGTTTTATGGTATTAAAGATGAGATGTTGGGTTGGTTTACATCGTACTTATCAAATAGAAAACACAAAGTAGAAATAAATGTACCAAAGAGTCATAAAGTTACTTATTCAGAATTTAGAAATATTAAACATGGTGTTCCGCAGGGGTCAATTTTAGGTCCATTGTTGTTTCTAGTTTATATTAATGATTTAGCCTTGACCATAAACAATTCATCCCATGTAATTTTATTTGCAGATGATACAAGTGTAATTATTTCAAGCAAACAATACGATCATTTTATAAACACTTCTAATACAGTGCTGAATCTAATGAATGAATGGTCCCATGCAAATAAACTAGCACTTAATGTTGATAAAACCAGTGCAGTCAAATTTAGTACACACAATAGTGCTCAGGTTTCCTACAGTATTCGATTAAATGGAACTCATCTCAAAGAATCTATAAGCACAAAGTTTCTTGGTTTAGAATTGGATAATCACTTGAACTGGAAAACGCATATAGAATGTATTACTCGTAAATTGAGCTCTGCCTGTTATGCATTAAGATCCTTATCTACTATTGGTGATATAAACTTACTTAAAATGTCATACTTTGCATATTTTCACTCTGTAATGAAATATGGATTAATATTCTGGGGTAACTCGTCTGAAGCTAAACACGTTTTTGTTTTACAAAAGAAAGCTATAAGAATAATGACCGGTGTGCATAAAAGGACCTCATGTAAAAATATTTTCCGAAACTTAGAAATCTTGAATTTACATTGTGAATACATTCTTTCTCTAATGATGCTGTATATTAAGAACCAAGATAAATTCAGTACTAATCAAGACATTCATCATTTTAATACAAGACATAAATCAGATCTTCATCTACCCTCTGTTAGTCTAAGCTGTTTTAAAAAAGGAGTTCGCTATTCATGTATAACAGTCTTCAATGCACTGCCTAATTATCTTAAAGATTTGAAGAACAACGAGAAAAGGTTCAGAAAAGAATTAACCAAATTTCTACATACTCATACCTTCTACACAATTGATGAATTGTTTATGCTTGTGAATTGAATTATTCTACTTAAATGACATGTACAATTTTATATAGCTCAACTAAAATATGTTTTTATATTGACTTAATCTGTTTACTATGTATTGTATTTTTTGTTTAGCATAACTGATGAATTGTATGTACTGTAAATTGAATAGTATACTGTATAGGTCAACTGATGAATTGTTTAAGCTTATAAATTGAATTAATCTACTTCATATGAATTGTATAGCTTAACGAAAATAAGTTTGTAAATTGAACTAATTTAATTGTATATGTTTGTATAGTTTGGCTGATGAATTGTATATGTTCTTAAAATGATTACTAGTCTGTGTAGCTCTACTGATGAATTGTATATAGACCTACTGTAAATTGGATGGTAATACGTATAGCTCAACTGATGAATTGTTTATGATTATAAATTGAATTAATCTACTTGATATTAATTGCACAAATTTGTATAGCTTAATGAAAGTATGCTACTTTGTATTGTATATATTTGTATAGTTTTGGCCGATGAATTGTATATGCTTTAAATTGAATAGTAATCTATATAGCTCTACTGATAAATTGTTTGTGTTTGTAATTTGAAGTAGTTTGCATGATATGTATTATCAATTTCTGTATATCACAACTGGTTGCATTGTTTATGCCTTAAATTTAATTAAATTGTTTTGTAGTATAATATAGCTCAACTTATGAATGATCGTTTGCGTTTGTAAATTTAATAATCTGATTGGTTATGTATTGTATACTTTTAGTAGAGCCATCGATGTAGCTCAGTCGGCAGAGTCGCTGGGCTGCTGATCCGGAGCTGCGTTCGGGCTTGGGTTGGATCCCCCTTTGGACTTTGGTTTCTTCCGAGGTTTTCCACAGCCGTGGGACTGAAGCCGGATGGTCTATGGCGAGTCCTTGGCATCAACACCTTTGATTTGATTACCCCCTTTGATTTGATTACCTGGTTGGGTTTTTCCGAGGTTTCCCCCACCGAAAAGGAAAATGCCGGGTAATATTTTGGCGAATCCTCGGACCTCATTTAATCTCACTACATCTCGCCAAAATGTAAAAAAAAAAATTGTACAACATTGTAAAAATTGTAGAAAATTACTAAATTGTAAAACTATAAAAATTTGTAAAAAATGTAATTGTAATATTGTAAAATGTTGACATGTTCCACATCTTAAAGCTTCATTGCTCATGTAAGATCTATGGAATAAAATAAATGAATGAATGAATGAATGAATGAATGAATGAATGAATGAATGAATGAATGAATATTATATTCCAATCTTTAGATCTGTATTTTACTATCCTTTTTTTTCTATTATGGTATTATTTTAATATTGTTTAGTAACGATTTTGTTATGCTGTTACTTTTTTTTAAGTATTCTGATCTTAAACTTTGTGTTAAATTTCACTGCTTGTATACTTTGTGACCTGGTAGAGTGTAAGAGAATGCCCTATGGCCTTAACTCTGCCAGTATAAACAAATAAATAAATTATTATTGGTGTTATTATTATTGTTAATATTATTATTATTATTATTATTATTATCGTTATTAAAATTGAAAAAAAATGGTCAAAAGCCTTCAAAATATGTGAATTTTAATATAGCCGGTTACAACAATTCTTTTACCATTTAATACAGCATTATTTAGAGTGTTGAATACTTCCTTAAAAAAATTGTGCGTTCTTGCGCATTTATCAGTTAACTTTTTTTCCTGTGGTACGGCACACGGTAACGCGGCGGCAACTATTCCATGTTTGGCTTAACAGCAGGAAAAAATCATGCAATGAGGAAGTTTTTAATTACTGTGTGAGTGTTTTAGGCCTGCAAAATTATCGAACAACAGTTTATAGATACATTGAACACAATTTTATATAACTTTTCATACGTATCGTGTATCAAAACACAAATCTAGTAATAATAATCCGTGGCGCTACAGCCCACGAAGGGCCAAGACCGACCAGCCGGCTGCTGGCCTCACGGCCACATGCCGAAGCAGAGGTGGACGATCATCCAACCAGAATAGAGGTATCGTGTAGTTAGCTCGATGAGCCCTCCAGCCGTTATAGCTGGTTTGCGTAACCGGATTCGGTATCTATCGTAGCTCCCCAAGTGCATCACGATGCTGGGAGGGCATCGGTCCCATACACTGGGCGAAATTTCATGAGAAAATTTCTGGCTCCATGAGGACTCGAACCAGCGCGCATTCCGTAACGCGAATCCGAGACAGGATGCCTTAGACCACGACGCCACGGGGCGGGACAGAAAATCTAGTAGCTGAACAAAATTAATAACTACTCTGCATTCTAACGGATTGCACCTGTCAGAGTGCTGCATTGGAGTTAAATCGCTCGCTTGAACTCGGTCGAATGTAGCAGCCTCGAGTGAGATAAAATCGGTCGTGATACGCTCGTAATAAATAGAAGCACAGTACAAGGTCATCTCACCGACATGTCTTATCTTGTATGGAAGGCGACAGATAAGATACACATATGTTTTGCTCACACGGTAAAAATAAGGCTTTATTTTCTGCGTTATGACAAACGTTTAATGGAACGTACCAAAGCAGTAACATGAAGATATAAATAAAATAGTATGAAAAACTTCGATATACAGTAATTATTGCTAATTAATAATTATTCAATATTTGATTTACCACATATATAGGCCTAACATAATTGGTCCATACATAGTGTTCCGCCTATATACTGCGACAATGTAGAAACGTTTTACAAAATATTGTTGATATAGCAGTAGATTAATAACAATATTAGTACAGAGATAACGTCACAGAAAATATAATAAAACGAATAATCATGCTGCACAACTGTTACAGACGCAAAGATTGATACACTAATTATTAAAAATTATTATTATTATAAGAAAACTTGATACGGTTCTTGCATTATCGTGATTACGTTCTCCGTTTATAATAATTACATTTACATCCAATAACATCTATCAGATGTGGCAAAAACAAAATCACTCCTGTTAGAAAACAAAGAAGAAAACATTTACCTATAATGTATGACTTGAGGCTTTCCCGGCGTTTGATATAGAATAACTCTTCTCAGGTATCGGGTATCGTGTGTATTACATCCCTGAAGAAGATGGCAGAGCTAGCCGTCGAAAGCTTGGAAGCTAATCTCCAAATCACCTGGCTGAGAACCCGAGAAGAGTTATTCTATTTACCTACAACATTTATATTACATTTTAAAGTAAGTTTTGTTTGCGTGGTGAGGTTAGTTAAACACTGCAAAGTTTTGAAATGATAAACATCTATGATGTTACTACACAGTTCATCACTGTAACAAGAACGAATGTCTAACGCTCGGCTTATACCGTTCGAGGATTTATCGCTCGCGACAATTTTACCCATCATGCATGTGCGCTACCTATCGGATTATGCTATGAACTACTTGGCGCTCGAGCGAAAACGTCCGATGCAGACCTCTGGTAGATTAGATTAGATTAGATTAGATTTATTTATTTAACCTGGTAGAGATAAGGCCGTCAGGCCTTCTCTGCCCCTCTACCAGGGGATTACAACTATAACATGAACAATAAGATTACAATTAATATTAAATTTACAATTACAATTACAATAAAAATTAAAGTACGACAAGAATACCTGATTAATGAAAGCTAGACATTTTATCATAGAAGTTAAGAACAAAGAATATTTTTGTATTTACTAAATTACAAATTAAACCTACAATAACAAAATTCTATAGTGATGAAATTACCGGATATTGAGATATTTTGTGGTAGATTAAAAGAACTATTTACAAGAAACCATGTCTGAACGAGTCTCAATTACTGACCAAGTGCCTAGTAAGTTTGCGTTTGAATTGAATTTTATTTCGACAGTCCCTGATGCTAGCAGGTAACGAATTCCAGAGTCTTGGCAGGGCTATTGTGAAAGAGGATGAGTATGAGGAGGTGCGATGGGATGGTATTGTTAGTATTGTTTCATGGCGAGAGCGTGTGTTCAGATTGTGGTGGGAAGAAAGGTAAGTGAAGCGAGACAACAGGTACGAAGGAATAGAAGAGTTCAAGATTTCGAAGAGAAAGAGAAGTGAATGTAAATTTCTTTTCTTATCTAGTTTAAGCCAACCTATTGCTTCCAGGGATGGGGTAATATGATCATATTTACGAACATTACTTACAAAACGTACACACAAATTATGAGCACGTTGAAGTTTCATTTTGTTGTCGCTGGAAAGGTCAGTCAGTAAAATGTCAGCATAGTCAAAATGGGGAAATACAAGGGTCTGCACAAGGGATTTTTTTAAGCAAGAGGGAAGATGAACATTTATCCTTTTTAGCACATGAATAATAGAATATACTTTTCTGCAGGTTTCTGTGATTTGCATGTCCCAGTTGAGATTATTATCCATGTGAATGCCAAGATTTTTTACCGAAGAACTGAAAGGGATATGCACTGTACTTACTTTAACGGGGGAAATGTCGAGGTGCTTTACAGCGTCGGTTTGCCGTTTGTGTCCTAATATGATTGCTTGTGTCTTTCCAGGATTGATATTAAGATGGAATTTCTTTGTCCATGTCACAATCGAGTCAATGTCTTTGTTCAATTTATCTATAGCGTCATTTATTCGATCTAAGCGGGAAGAGATGTAGCATTGAAGGTCGTCAGCATACAAGTGATAGTTACAATGCCTTACATGAGATGTAATATCACTGACATATATCGTGAACAACAATGGTCCGAGTACCGAACCCTGTGGTATACCTGATGTTATGTTAAACCAGGAAGAGCTTCGATTCCCGGATACAACACATTGTTGTCTTTCCCGTAAGTAGGATTCGAACCAACTCACAGCAGTCTCTGACAAATGCAGATTTCTCAATTTATGGGTGAGCAGGTCGAAATTTACAGAGTTGAAAGCTTTGCTAAGGTCAAGAAGTGTTAGTATTGTTACTTTATTAGAGTCGATTGCTTCACGAATGTCTTCTGTCACTTTAAGTAGAGCAGTGCTTGTGTTGTGTCCAGCTCTGAAACCTGACTGATACTTGTCGAATAGTTTGTGTTCGTTCATGTAGTTAGTAATTTGTCTGTGTACGATTCTTTCCAGTGCTTTTGATATGGCTGGCAGGATACTGATTGGTCTATAGTCGTTCGGGTCGGTGGGAACTTTGACTTTTGGAAGAGGAAGAACGAAAGCTTGCTTCCATATTTTAGGGAAAGTTGAAGTGATTAAGGAACTATTGAATATGTGTGCAATTGTAGGTATTACTATGTCTTGTATTTTCTGTATGAGTAATATGCTAATGTTGTCTGGCCCTTGAGCTTTCGTCTTGATGCGTCGGATGGCTTTCATTACGTCAATAGGAGTGACGTCAGTAAAATAGAATTTGTCTCGAGTTGGGGGAGCTGAGTCAGGCAAAACTGTGTCTTGTTTCGTTGTGTTGTTTAAGGTCGGGTCCTTTACAAAGTGTTCGTTCAATCGGTCAAGTGGGATGGGTATGTCTGCTTGTTCACTAGCCCTTCCAAGTCCAATGACCTTCAGATTTTTCCATAACTCGGAAGGGGTTGTGTTGGGCTCTATAAGTTTGTAGGAGTATTTGAGTTTAGCGTTTCTTATTAGTTGAGTCGTTCTGTTTCTTAGGTGTTTATATAAGTTAAAATATTCGTCGTTTTTATTGCGGGTGTATTTCCTATAGGCTAAGTCGCGTTCGGACATCAGGCTACGTATTTCAGTCGTCATCCAAGGGGCTGGGGTCTTTCTGGTACGTTTGGTCTTTAATGGTGCGTGTTTGTCATAAAGTTGAAGTATTAACGTATTGAATAAGTCTACTTTCTCGTCTACAGTTCGTAATGTCCAGATCATGTGCCATGGAAGTTGCGCAGCGTCTTCTTTCAGTGCAATATCATCTATTCTTTTGATATCCCTGTAACTCCTGTACATACTTTCATAAAAATCTGTTAGAATGGAGAGAAGTTATTAATTTTGTCTAAAATCACCGCCTAAAAAGTGATAGTTCCTCTTACTCAAAGGTCTGTACAAAATTTCGTAACAATCCGCTAGAATGCAGAGAAGTTATTAATTTTGTCCATCTAGATTTGCGTTTTTGCACGCTGTGCAGCGGCTGAAGAAAATGATAGATCCAATTTTCGAAATATCGTGTGTATTACATTTCAACAGCAGGGAAAACCTCTATTCCATGCCTACCTACTGTAAATGTGTAGTGACGCGTGGTAGGAATGTTCTGTGCTTGGAACTGAAATTCGTGGTGCATGCCGGTTAATTTCTCTAGGTAAACGGTATTGTTCGCGTGGGAAATGAGAATCACTTTGTCCATGACGGCGGCAGTGTGATCAACTGATCAGGAGGGTACACGTTCCGGATACATTAATCTCGCAGGACGCTAGTACTGCAGGTTGCAGAGAGACTGATCAATGTTCAAGTGGACAACGTCGGTAATGAAGCACGTCGTGCAGCGACGTCGATAGAGATGTAAAGGGACAGTCGGACATTGTTAAATGGCGGCGTGTTCACAAATAAATTACTGAAACTTGAAAACAAAAGTATTGAAGTGGTAGAGACGCTCTGAAACGACGGCGTCAGTGGCTCAGGCTGCGCTTTGTGGAAGATAAATAGAGATTTTTCCGTTCCACGACGATTGAATGTGCAATTGCTTTACTGACAACAACCGAAACGGGAAGGTGGTTTTTTGGCGTATTAAAAATTAGATTGCTATAAGTTTGGGCATAATGATTGTACAGTAGAGCATCTCATTTAAGCACAGTGAAAAGGTAAACAAAGTGCAGGTAACATGTGGGGGGAGGACGAGCCGTACGATGAACAAGAGGGATGCACAAGGTTTTAGTTACAACATTTATGGCGGAGCATTAATTGAAATTATATTTTCCACAAAAAAAAAAAACACACACAAAACAAAAGAACACAAATTGAATAACTTTATCATATACACATTTTAACAAACAAGCAGTTGTAACGCTGAAATAATTCAATATAAAAAATCAAAGTTTGCTACTTATATGATGTTGCTTTCAAGCGGTATTTTTTACGGTCATGAATTCATTCTCTGTATGACTAACATAATATCACCGTGTTATGTGGGAGAATTAACAAAACTACAATATAGCCTAATGGTCTGAAGTGAAAAAAACTATTTCCTAAACATAATTATCCCTTCTCAAAGTTCAATTTGGGCCCTTTTTATAATCACCTATTCAATAAAAACAATGTGTGACTGTCAATTACCTCCAATCAGATTATACAGTGGTCTTAATAAACGTGTTATTAATTAGTATTGGAATTATTGAAATAAATTCAGGGTTCGGTAGCGAGTGGGACACACTGTATCATATAATATAATATAATATAATATAATATAATATAATATAATATAATATAATATAATATGTGATTTAGTATAATATAATAATAATAATAATAATAATAATAATAATAATAATAATAATAATGGAATGCGTTCCTGTAGTCTACATATCATTGAATGGTGTAGTAGACGAGTGAGTGAAATTATTTTTGGACATTGGGATTATAATGGAACAGGAGAGGCCCGGGGAAAATCCGCAGTGTGACATTCTTGGTTGCCACAAGTATCATCCAATTCAATGTCGGAATTTGAATGCGAATTAGCGGATTGGCATCACGGCGCTCTGGTCTAAATTTAGTGTAGAAGCATTCACTATATTGTTATTAATAACAGCAAAGTAACTTAATGTTCGAACACAGAACCTAAAACTGATTCCTCTCTCTCTCCCTCTCTCTCTACAGTTGACAATAATACTAACAGTTTTGGCGCAAAGAAAACATGCAAAGAACAAATTTATACTGTCATATATCCTTTCAGAATTCAGGTTTTATATAATTTTTCGTTATTATGATAACTGAGTTGTCTAAGAGTCGACGGCAGAAAACAATGAGGGGCAAACTGAGGGCACAGTCTAGTATAAACAATCACGAAGTTTGAGTTGTGAGGGTGTAGAAACAATAAACTATGCCGGTACTATTTCGCATTGTCTGTAATGAGGCGATAGTAGCGATCCTAGTGGTTAGCAACTATCTATGGATGCATATTTACTACGTATTGAGTTTCGTGACTGTATATACTAGATTGTGCTGAGGGCAAGAGAAACAGCAGTAGAGCAAGTGCTTCGGTCTTTTAGCAGAAAACTGTCCCATATCCTGGATATGTGGTCTTATTCCACGCAATATAAATTTTAATCCCAATATTAGCATGCTTCCACTTTGTTTTGAGAGACTCTCTTCCACTCAGTAGATGCGCCTTTTCAAGATATACATTCTTCTTCTTCCTGTCATGTATTAAGCCTGATGGCCTGTTACGGTCTCATTCCATCCTTTGAGCGGACGGCCCAAAGATATTTTCTTATACAAAAATGGTTTTAAAAAGGATGAATTTGGACCCCTTTTCTGACCTATTGAATAACAGTAATAATAATAATAAAATAATGATAATAATAATAATAATAATAATAATAATGTATGTGTATGTATTTATTCACACTGCAAATGGGTATATACCCGGTGGCATTGGTAACTAATTACACTCAATAATGACAATTAATAATAAACACAGCTAATAAAAACAATAATTAATAATAATAGTATTAACAATATAATATAATATGATATAATATAATATAATATAATATAATATAATATAATATAATATAATATAATATAATATAATATAATATAATATAATATAATATAATATAATATAATATAATAATAATAATAACAATAACAATAACAAGGAGCATCCTAAATTAAATGAAGCATGGTCACTTAAAATAACATTTAAAGTAAATCTAATTAGTATCTTAACCCTAAGTTCGAACTAGGAGCCTCGAGTTTGACAGGTTCATACCTGCACAATTACCTTTCGGCACTACACTTATTTCGCTGTCAACTCAATCTCTGCACTGATTCTATCCTGTTTTCAATTACACTTCTAACCATTTCACTGTTCAAATACTTTGCACAGCCACTTCACTGACACCAACACACTTCACTTACACAATAGACTTCACTGACACTACACACTTCCTCACTGACAGAACACTTCAAAGAACAAGATAATAATAATAATAATAATAATAATAATAATAATAATAATAATGTGATGGATTTCTGTAGTCTACATGTCATTGAAGGGTGCTGCAGCCGAGTGGATGACCTTATTCTGGGCATAGGGATTATAATGGAGCAGGAGAGGTCCGGGGAAAATCCGTACAGTGTGGCAGTCTTGGTTACCACTAGTATCATCCGATTCAATGTCGGGATTTGAATACGGACTCGCGAAATAGTATCACGGCGCAATAGTGCAGATGCATTCAAGCACGTTCATTAAGGCCATTGTATAATCTGAAGGGAGGTATGGATACTCCACACATTGTTTCCTTGCCTGTCCTTCCCAATGGACGTCAAATGCGTAAAAGGATTAGTTTCCATGACACATTCAAGTACTCACTGTAATGAATATACCCTAAATAGGAAGGATAGTGACTATGCAAGAAATCGATTCCGAGAGTTTGGCGAAAATACACTTTTCCGATATTCCTGATAATAGGAAAGCAGTTTTAGGCATGTCGTCTTCCTGCCGGCTTTTGAGTCTGCAAGTCTACTTGTGGACTGTGATTTTTTTCCGAAATACAGAATTGATTAGCTAAGTCTGTGGCTCAGATGCTGTAGAATAGATCGTTTGGAGGTCAGAAAATACTATTAGGTTGACATATATAACCGTTATTTTAGCGAACATCCCTCTTTTTGTAATATAGCCACATAAATTATTTACGTTTTTTCTAAAGTGTATAAAATAACGGAAATAAATTTATTCAATTTATTCGGTTATTGGAATTAGAAATAAACTAACATACAGGATGGAAGGGAATCTATTACATTAATTCACAGTGGTAATAGATCAAGTGAATGCGAACAAATCTTGTTAAATAAGTTTTTGATTCGCCTAATAGTTTTGAGAATATGAAATTTAACGTGTTGCAACACTGCAGTTCTCCTTGAGGTCATTGCTCCGCAGTGGGGGTGAGTGTAACTACAATCATCCACTACGCAAGACTTGCGAGAGGAGAATGTAAACAAACACATCTCATCAAGTACGTTTGGGTCAAATTACTATAGATAAAAACGTAAAGTGTGATTGAATTAATTACGCTCTTAATTTTCCAAGATACGATATCTCAAAGTGAAATATCAGAAAATATATTTGTGGATACATACCAATATTTCCATAGAATTTAGTGAAAAATGTGTGCGCATGAGCATTTTGACGATATAACATTGTAGTTTTGAGGAAAAGGGAAATTTGCGAAAGGGGGTGCACTTCTGGTGTATGGAGCAAGTCTTTATCAAAATCGCTCCTGGATCTCAAAAAAGACGTAGAGACGAGAAATTTCTTACTATCTACTACCTAAGTGTGCAAGAAATATTTTCGTACTAAAGCACGAAAACTGAATTTTTCACCATTCATTGTAAGAATGGTTTTAACTGCAGAGTTTATTGAGCGGAAAAATTAAACATCGGTGAGAAATGGGAGACAACATTTTCCTGGGTTCTCTATCAGGGACAAAATTCATTAACGTACCGTTAAGTCACTGATATAGGACTCTCAATTTTAAAGGAACATTTTCCTGTGAATATTGACCCATATGACTGTTCCTCTATCCGCTCTACCGCATATTTTAGAGGATGGACTTCATATTCCGAACATTTATGCAGGGTGGAAATAATATAAATACGAGGAAGTGAAGAGAAGCGAATAGAAGCATTTGAAATGTGGATATGGAGAATAACGAAACGTGTGAAGTGGACAAACAGAATAAGAAATGAAACTGTGTTGGAAAGAGTGGGTGAAGAAAGAATGATGCTGAAACTGATCAGGAAGAGGAAAAGGAATTGGTAGCAGCAGCAGCAGCAGCAGCAGCAGTAGTAGAATTTATTTATTTAACCTGGTAGAGATAAGGCCGTTAGGCCTTCTCTGCCCCTCTACCAGGAGATTCCAACTATAATATTAAGAATAAAATTACAATTAGTATTAAATTTACAATTTAAATTACAAATAAAATTACAGTATTAAATTTACAATTACAATTACAAAAAAAAATCAAAGTACGAAAAGATTACCTGACTAATGAAAGCTAGATAATTCAGCAACAATAATCTCACTAGAGGTTTTGATTTATCCTGAGAAAATCAGAACTAGAGTGGGATTTAATTGACTATTACACGATTAGAAGAAAGTATATAAAGATTAGAACTAACGAAATACTCCAATACAATAATATATTAATTGACTTACGAAAATACAAAACTGTCTTCAAATTTGTACCATCTCAACATTATAAATATTACGCTAGTAGATGGCAGTAGTGTGTTATGAATAGCTGTTTTCTTATCAGTTGTGCCAACTATGGAATCTTCATTGAACTCTGTGGACGGTTACTGGTCAAGAAGGTTTTGTTGATTGTTTCATTTTTATTCAATTATCCACTTCAATTATCCCGATCCCAATAATCAACGTCACTTGACAGATGATTTTCAATAAATCTTAGTATTAAACAATCTCTGATACGTGACTATCCATAATATCATATAGCAGAAGCTATAACATAACCTAAATAATATAAACGAGTGTTAGTAAAGTTTTAATTAGAGATGATGAAATAAACAAGAAACATTTTAATTAACGATGATAAAATAAAAAATAAACATGAATAATTTTAAAAGAAACGATTATTAAAAGTGGTACAATTTTCAAATTTGAATGTTTTAGTGGTTGGTGGTTCAGTTGATGTTATATTCCACGTGTGCATAAAAGAAGTCAACTCGTGATGTACATGGTGAATCCCTCAACTTATTCAGGATTTCCGAATGGTGCTCTTCATATATGACCAGTGATCTTTATTAATTCTTGTTCTTGAATGCCAATGCGAGTCATATTTGAAAGTGCTGTGCATCGACTGGAGTGGTTTGTAATTTTTTTTTGACGTCCAAACCAATGCAGTTTGAAATGTTGGCAAACAAAGAAACAAATTCTAGGGTAGTGATGAAAATAAACAAATGCTAGGGACGCGATAAAATTAAACAAATGCTAGGGACGCGATAAAATTGTGCGATAAGCAGCCATGATTGGTTGAAAAACGTCCTTTCGTACCGTTTTATTGGTCAAAAGTAGTGTGACGTAGTGAAACTGTAATAGTCATAGAAAAACAAAGAATATTTTATATTTATTGAATTACAAATTAAACCTAGAATAACAAAATTGTATAGTGATGAAGTTACTGGATATTGAAATATTTTGTGATAGATTATGGAAACTATTTACTAGAAATCAATTACTGACCAAGTGTCTAGTAAGTTTGCGTTGAGTTCAATTTTATTTCAACAGTCCCTGATGCTAGCAGGTATACTTTATTTTATTTCAAGGATTGCAGTTCGGTGGCTCCTTTGAACACCCACTTACAGATTTATGACTTCCTACACAAACATCTCTGACAATTCCATCCTGTCCCCTCGTCCCAACATTGCACAGTTGCCACAATCCTGGTGACCTTCGAAATTATGCAGTGAAACTGACGGGAGTCTTGGAATTCGGAAAAGATGCGACAACTCTGCCTCCACGTGGATTTGATGGGAGCCTGTCAATTCTTCTGAACAAAGGTTGTGATTGTTTAATAAGAGGAGAAGACAAGATTTCCGTCACAGTAAGGAAGACATTTATTTATGACAACCAATTAGTGGGCAGTAGAAGGTCTGTCGGCAAAGTCCTTTCTATGAAACTGCACTCCATGAAATAAAATAAGGTATAGCGAATTCCAGAGTCTTGGCAGGGCTATTGTGAAAGAGGATGAGTATGAGGATGTCAGCGGAGGTCAGCGTATTCCGAATCTCACCGGACCTGTGGACAACAATGACGTCACGCTGCAGCGAAATAGTAACAAAACTGTTGGAAGGATCGATGGCTGTCATGGCAACTCTATAAGCAGTTGCCTGTGCTATGCTAGCAAAATTTTGCGATATTTCCGTACTGCCATCTCGTTCAAAGAAAAGAGAGCATAAACAATTTATTTCTTGAACCGGTAGTAATAACTGGTCCGTTGACATGTTCGCTCATAAGCGGTTAACATATGTTTTTACGTTGTGCTCATTACAAACAATACAGCAGAACTAAAGCAGAACACACCGCCATGACACAACAGTGCAGGATGTCATTCGTCTGCTAATTCCCGCCCTGTACAAGAACCTATCAGATTCACTGATGGCGGCTGATGGAGACTGCCATCACCTCTGCAAGCTGATGCCACCGGTGCGACACCGGTGGAGCATCAGTGACTCCATCGGTGAAATTCAGAACACAGTGATGCCATCAGATTGCTCAGCGCTGAGATTCGGAATACGCTCGGTGCGATGGGATGGCATTGTTGTGTCACTGGTTGAGAAGAAACTGCCTACTGAAGAATGACTGGAAGAAATGATGAACAGGAGAAGAGTTCGAGGTAAAAGAAGATATCAGATGATAGACGACATTAGGATATATGGATCATGTGAGGAAATAAAGAGGAAGGCAGAAAATAGGAAAGATTGGAGAAGGCTGGATTTACAGTGAAAGACCTGCCATTGGACAGAACACTAAATGAATGAACTACAGCATGTAGCGTCCATGTGGCTATGTTGTTGTTTAGTCAACTGTCTGAAGACAGGTCTGAACCTCACAAGTGATATCAAAATGGTACCAGTTATGAGGCAACTATGCCAGGAGATAATTGGGTAGGGTGGCCAGTTCCTTTCCCCTATGTGGCTATATTATCTAGTTTAATAAACTCGGAAGCAAAACTCAGCGTATGACGTTTCAAAACGGGTGTCTTTTGACTACCTACAAATTTTCTTATCAATTTATCCGTCTAAATAATATATTCATATTTATGTGTCTAGAGAATTATTTTCTGCCTTTAAATTCAATGTCTTTCCAAATCTTATGTTAGAATATTGCAGCCTTGGCGAGAAAGTGACTCGCGAGACATTGTGGCTCGCAGTGATAGCTGTGCATTTCGCTTGCTTCTAACCTCCGCCAACCCCCCCTCTCACTCACTGGAGTCAAACTCCATTCCATTTGTATTTGTCTCTGACCTGCGAGTGGCATATGTCTCTCTCGAAACCATGTACGAACGTTCCAAGTAGGATAGGAGGACGCATTTTTTTTTTTGCTGTCAATATGATGAGAATATTAAATGTATGATTTGTTCACAACTATTACGAGGAAAACGGTTGTATAACATAAAACAGCACTATATTACATGTTACTGATGAAACATTAAAAGGTTAACTGTTATTGTTGTTATCATCATCATCATCATCATCATCTCTGTACGTCCATCCTTTTTTTCAGCAAATGTACGAATAATGCGGTTAGCTCTTCAATTTGAATTCACTGATTTACTATGTGATGTCAAATAAAAGCTAGATGTAAGGACTTAACAAATGTTGAACTTTAAAATCTTTGCCAAAAAATAAATATCCGAAGCTTCGTTCTTTCGCTTGCTCTGTTGAAGCCATGTTCGCTACAACTTACGTTTGTGAAAAAATTATTTTCAACAATTAAAATAGTAAAAACCAAATTTAGATCACGACTGACAGACAAATACCTTTGTGATCAACTAAGACTGGCAGTAAGTGACATAATTCCTGATTTTGAAACTTTGTCGCAGAGACATTCTGAAGAGAGTTAATTTTAGGTTGTGATATTGTTAATTTATTGTTCATTTCTTTCTTCGTCACACGTACTAAACATTAGTTTGTAGCCTTGTACAGTATAAAATTATATTTAAGTGCCTGACGTAAGGAAAATGAAAATCCGTTAATAAGTCAGACAGTTGCTTCACTTCCCCTTCGGGTGTCCGCCTCCCACCATAGGTGCTATGCACGTTGCAGGTTACACAGTGGCTCGGCGCACTATTACATTTTCGCCACCCCTGGAATACTGGAATGTTGCGCCCTACTGACCGTGACTTTCGTCGTAGTGGTGGGGAAGCGCCAGACAGGCATTACTTCCTATAGGCTTATATTTCGTATAATGATATAATAAAATATTAGTTGATTCATCTTCATTAGCTTAATTGGATAATGACTGAGAGGATTTGTTTGACGTTACATCTTTACACAAAATTGCTTAACGCGTTAATTTCGTGGTAACTCCAACTAAACGAATATAGATACTCCTTGCACACCTGACTCTGCCTCCATTAGTAATATGAGGGATGAGACGCGCAGTCGGTCATCCAGGAGCATTTCATCAATCTTGACTCTCAATCGAATGCAATGGAATATATCTGTGATCCGAAACCGTTCCGAAAAGGCAAATAGTAACAATTACTTGAGAATTCACATAATATATGGTGTAAAAAATCACACAATTATATAGCACTCCAGATTATCTTTTGAGGCGTTACGAGTAACAGAAATCATGTGAAAATCGGCCCAATAAACGATAGATATAAAATTTTAGTGAAAGAACATTTTCACGAAAATATAAGCTCTCAATTTTTTTATTTTAGTAGGTTATTTTACGACGCTTTATCAACAGCTTAGGTTATTTAGCGGATGAATGAGATGAAGGTGATAATGCCGGTGAAATGAATACGGGGTCCAGCACTGAAAGTTACCCAGAATTTGCTCATATTGGGTTGAGGGAAAACCCCGGGAAAAACCTCAACCAGGTAACTTGCCCCGACCGGGAATTGAACCCGGGGTACCTGGTTTCGCGGCCAGACGCGCTAACCTTTACTCCACAGGTGTGGACTATAAGCTCTCAACGATAAAAATCCAGATTATACAGGGTGATTCAAAACCTCTGCGACAAACTCAGGGGGTAATACATCTAACAATAAAGAATCCTTTTTGTTAAACAACGTATGTCTTTTGATGCGTCGTTTCGAAATTACCGTTGAAAATGGTTTTGCGCGGGTACGTCAATGTATGCGAATATGTGCGTGACTGTTTGTTTGTTGAGATGTTTGTAAGAGAAGACAAGGGTTGTTGTAGTTTACGTTTAATGTTCAATACTTTTCATTTCGGTTCAGTGTAATAATCAATTGAGAATGGATGTCTACGCGGTCTTCCACCAATGCGCCGGGGACGAAGAGACCCATCGTCTCGAAAGCGCTGATAAATTCGAGCAAACATTGTGTGGTGAGGATGATTTCTGTTTCGAAACTGTTGTTGGTACATGTGGAGAGCTCTTCTTCCGTTTCCGCGAGCCTCCCCATAACACATTACCATGTCGGCTAACTCGAGAAAAGTGTAGGCATCCATTCTCAATTGATGATTAGACTGAACTGAAAGGAAAAGGTATTGAACATTAAACGTAAACAAACTACAACAATCTTCTCCTCTCTTACAATCATCTCAACAAACAAACAGGGATGCACACATTCGTATACATTGACGTACGCCCTCGCAAAAACATTTTCAACAGTAACTTTGAAACGACGCGTCAAAAGACATAAGTTGTTTAACAAAAAGGGTTCCTTATTGTTAAATCTATCACCTCTCAGAATTTGTCGCAGAGGTTTTGAATCACTCTGTATAATCTATTGAATTGGTTTACCAGATAATCTTAAGTGAAAAACAGGACAAACTGGTTGAAGTAGTGGGACAAAAGGGAACACAAGAAACATTATCTTATTCCTTAGGACTATTTTAGATACATAAGTAAAATTTAAGTTGCAAAATTTATATTACTCGTTAATTTGCGTAGGCATATACGTATTAAATACTTATCTGTAGAATAAAATAATAATTAAAATACAGTTAAATCAAAAATACAATGACAGTACAGTACCTTTTAGTTTCAGCAGTATATACAGAAAAATACATGAAAAATACCAGCCTAATGCTTTTTTACCAAATTCTACACGCAGGTGTAATTACAAAAACTACTTCACTCGCCATATATTTGCTGGCAGACGACTGAAGCAAAGGTCTTGACTACACCCAGAAGAATAATTTCTCATGTTTATAGTTTTGTTGAAACTCATTTTGAGGTAAAAATAAAAACTTAAATTGACTTAACCTTATGTTACTGATGGTGCCGCGGAAAATGCTGCTGTTTATGCACGCCGATCGACCGATTTTATGAACAAAGAGTTATCTGCCATGGTTTGTTCGTGGCTTGTATTCCAAAGAGAGTATTGGCCAGTGACATTAATATTTGGAGCACTATTGTACAATTGAAGTGAGTTCGTGATTTCAGTCTCTGAATAAAATGTATGGACCAAAAACTAAATTTTTATTGTCAGTTCGTAATTATGTTTTGAAATGTAATAATTGAAAATGAGATGATTGAAACTTTTCATAACAATATGGACATGTACCGAATCTTAAAAAAAATACTGAAGGCAGTATAGGCCTTCAGAATAAGGACATGTCCTGCTAAATACGAACGTTTAATAACTCTGCTATTGAACAGCTTAAGTATAAAAATGTAACAATGCGAAATATCGTGCAACTTTTCTCTTTAAATTAGCCCATCGAAGAATTCAGAAGTGGTAAAATATAAGTATACACATTAAAAATATTATTATAATAGTGCAGGGATGGAAAACTGTTACAATTGTGGCAGACGTCACAAGCCGGAACACGTAACTAAGCCCTTCCTTTCCTCGCGTCATTGGACATGGTAAGGGCAGAAGACATTTGTATTTAGTGTGCTTACGAAACGTCACAGATACGTCAATAAAGGCCGAGGATTGTGGACGGGGAACAAACTCTTTTCCCATTCTTCCACCACTCTCTTCCCCAGTTCTGCATCACTATTGTAGTGCATGTGCAAAATGAAAAATATCAGAAGTTGTCCAGTAGTTCATGGATGAGTTCATTAACATTGATAAGGAAATTAGGGGTTTATGTGTTAGTTGTATTGCATCGATCCTGCTACCGATAATATGTTCCCTGTACATCGGACAGACTGGAAGATCGTTTCAAACACGTTACAAGGGACATATCACAGCCATAACCAAACTACACAACAATTATTCAACCTACGTAGAACACATCACAAACTCCAATCAAAAATACACCGTTTCCCGCTTAGAGGGATCGAGAAATAAATGCTCACCACTTAAAACCAGATAAAGATATAGTTGAGATTTACATCTGAGAAGATAGAGGAACTGTCTAAGATTACCCAACAAAGTCTGAAAACAGCTGCATTCGTAACTTTCGTTTGTTTGTTGCTAAAATAAGTCTGGCGCCATTTTGTAGGAGAACACGACATGGTCAACATGTGGACAAACTTCAGTATGTGCTCTGGCTAGCAGAAGAAAAATCTCTTACGCGAGTACAATGCCGTGTTCTTCGTACATGAATAGGTGGAGCGGAAGACGAGGACCCAATGCCTGCCCAACCAATTCACCCGATCTGACCCCCTTGGACTTTTCTTTCCTGAGGCTTTGTGAAGGATGCTGTGTACCAAAGGGGAAGAGCTGACACTTTGGAGGAACTGAGGGAACGCATCACAAATGCAAGCTGCGCTAGTGACTCTACAAATGCTACAGAACACTTGGCGGGAGGTTCAATACCGTTTAGATGTCTGCAGAGCAACTCAAGGCGCACACATCGAGTTGCTTTCAGAATTCTCCGAAACTCGAAGAGTTTTTACATCAAGTTATGTCGGGAGGTATGTTAATAAACCATTGTTTACAATTGAAATTAAGTTATCCCTTATTTCTTGATCCCTCTAAGCGGGGCACGGTGTATGGAAACCTAGACACTAACATGAAAATACTACACAGCCAGCCAAATAACCGGAAACCTGACACTCTAGAACAATATGAAATTTATAAACACACAAAAACACACTCCGAGCACATCCTGAACACTCAACTCGATTTCAAACACACACCCGTTCGACACAATCATGAACACACCCCGCCACAACAAGAAATCAGAAGATAGCGCGGGACCTTCACTAAACGACATTTCATATAAGTTGAGAGGATGCGAAAACATTTCTTTCCTCTTCTACTTTCCCTGCGTTCGTCAGTAACAGGGCAGTAGCTGTTACCTCTTATACCTGCACCCTCCGCCAAGTTGTACACAAAAGAAAATAAAATATTAAATAAAGTATATAAGTGAATATAAAATACAGATGTTTGACAATTATATGGCTGAGTATATTTTAGTGTCGTTCTTACAATATTTTCAACTAATAATTATAGTAAGGAATATTAGTTTGTATTATAAAGTCAGGGGGGAGTGACACAGTGCAGATTGTCCCATTGTATGTGTTGTAGAGTAGCAACTAGACTAGATGGCATTTCGGAAGGCGTTCAGCTGCTATATGCGCCGTAGAATTTCTGGCATGTGACGTCACAAGCTTGTACAGTAGAACCAATCGGAATCAGTCTGTATCTAGTCCTTCCCGAGTTCGTTTGTTCACGTGTGAGTGTTTCATTACATTGAATAAGTAAAACTAACATTTACTATGTGTGTGTGTGTGTGTAAGATAAATAAATGGAAGGAGAGACTAAAAAGACAAGTATTGCACAGGCAGGCGCGGAAAATAGTGTTTGAAGTGTATAATTATTTAAAAAACTTTGACGAGCAGAACGCTGACGGCCATCTTGATTCTGGCTGCAACGTTGCAAACGCGCAAGAAACGACTGCAGAAGCATGTGGTGTGGGATTGAGAACCATGCAAAGAATACTGTTAGTGAAGGAAAGAGGGGTTGTTTAGTGTCATGCTTACAGTAATCAACGGCTAAAGTCATTATTGTCTTTTGATAATTTAAATTCTCTCCTGCGCTATTTGTATTGCAGTGTGATGTGGCCTTGCTCATTCTATCTGTCTCTCTCGACGCAAACGCTAGCAGACTACCACCGTCCGAATTGCCGTAGACTCTAGCGGTGAAGAAAACATTTATCTTTTGCTCTAATTTAGCTTTTTAATGTGCCAGTTGATATAAACAACAAATAAAATGAAATATAAACGCTTAGTATAGACTTTTTAAATATAGATTATCGGTAAACATTTTCAATAATATAATTTTTCACTATGTTAAAAGTCAATTAGTCGAACGTTAGTAAGATGGATACTTCCCCTTCACTGATGGTTGAGAGTGTGAGTAGAGAGGAAGGCCTATCAACCAAACTGAAATGGGGATTAGACTTCGGACAATGAAGATATCATTTCTAAAGTAGTCAGCCAGGTAAATTCCTCATATTAGCACAGTAAAGGTGTTACAAAATTAATCAATTATTTTCATTGTATAATTCAGCAGACGCACCGAAAATAAATATACTATCTATCACGAAATTAATACGATAAAAATTTTTATATGCACTAGAAGTTCACTGTGCAAGAAGTAATACCGATTGTAAAGATATCCCCTTCAGACGGTCTGGAGGTGCTCTGGGGGTGTTAAGGTAAATCCGATACTTTTGACAGGAGGCTAAACGGGTCGTAGATTCGTTAAGAAAGTTTCACAACGACAAAAATCCCGCCTCCACCTAAGATTAAACCCGGAACTTTCAATCTGTAGTCAGTTACTCTACGAAGTGAGTTTCCCAGTCGCTGTACCATTTTTATTTTTAGAATAAAAACTGCATAGCTCTAGGCACGTTGCCTAATTACTTACCAATATTTCTTATTAACGTTAATCATCCACAAATGCAGGCATGTCAATTGATGCCCACAGGAGCAAGCGCGCGCTTTAGAACTCAGGAGAGCCTGAGCGCTTTACAGCGGAAAGGAAAGAGACAGACGAAAGAGGTGGTATATGCCGCTTGGTCGAGCTATATTCAGGGATGGCCAGCACTGATTCAATAGATAAAGGGAAGAGAACTTATTAAAACTGTATCCATGTTAATTTTTAGATTTGCCTGAGAAGTATAAGTGCATTAAAAGGAGGTATGTTTTAATTTTAATGCTCATTTTTCACAAGTTTGATTTTTTTACTCAAAAGAAATATTTTCTCAATTTTTCGTTTGGAAAAATGAAATTTTCAGGTATAGGCCTATTTATTTAGTAGCCTTACAGAATGTTTTCGTAAATCTAATATACCGTATATATGTATTACTGAAGATAGTGTGTTGAAAATTTTGAAAATATTCGCATGGAAATTGTTTGTAAGAAAATGAATTAACAAAGGAACTACTGTTACATCATAAGCAAAAGATACCTGCCCATGTGTTGTAAAAATGCCAGCTCTATTGCTTCAGCAGATTTCGAGAAAATAATTTAATATTCTGATGATAGGAAGTAGCTCACAAATAACACCTTAAAAGCATAATGCGATAAGAGTTTGGTACGTAATATTAGTTACATTTAAAACAGATAAAGTACCTAGGTAACTTTCCTTTGTACTGTAATATTGTTTTGATTAGTTTATTGATTACTTTTATAAGGCTGAAATACCATCAATATAAATTCCAACTTATCATGTCATACTCAATCTCTTTCTTTGGAATATCACTTTCTTTATGAATTATGTGTTTCATCCATTTAATACAGTATAATATTATACTACTATGGAATTTAAGTGAATATTCCTTCTTAACTCTCTATTATGTTATTAAGATTTAAAACACAAGTGCAATATTAAGAAATCAGTGTTAGTATTTTTGTTTTACAGACAATATAGATAATATTAAACAGAAGGAAGCCATATAAAAATAACGACATAAAATTTCACGTTCCGTTTGAAGTTTGTGCACCACTGTTTTCTAAATCCAACGGGTTGCTTATTCATATACACAACCCTTCCTCTTTCCATACTTAGAGCTTGCTGCCCGCGCACGACATGAAGGTCAGAAAAATGCGCTTGCTTTGACATCATTGCATATGTGTTACTGTATTTCACTAAAATATAGATAATAGTGCAAGACTTTAGTTTTTCCCAGATGGAAATAGACGCTGTCCATAAATAGAAGGGATAAATTTATTTTCCTTTAACTATAAAGTCTTTATAATTTTGTTTTTCTTTATGTATGCCTGCTATCACTACATTTTACTTTCCGTAAAAATGGAAGTGGTTTGGCATTGTTGAAATGTTATATTCGTTGTTTTTCTCTCGCCTTTCTGTACTTCAAGAAGTCGGCGTTGTTTTGTAACGTAATATTTCCTTTGGCAGAGGCGTCTGGATGGGGTGACAGCTCAGCTGGGATAAAGGCCCGCTGGGGTTGTTCCTAAGTTTCCACTGCTGTGCGGGATCGCAACAGGTTTATCACACTACAAGCAAGTCTATCTGGGAGAAATAATTGATGCTTTATTGCTACAATTGCTATCTCTGCGCGATAGCATCCCAGTGGTTACATCAACACCCTGGTGTAATTCAGCGGCGGTTCGTGAGGTTTCTGAGTTGTGATTGTACCATGGGAAATCTTAGGAGCTAATTAATACGTTCTCGTTATCACAAACGGTAGTGTAACAAAACACAATTTCGTACATTTAAAGACCTTCTGATTTTTTAAAATCTATTTCAATATTCGACTAATTATACTATAACCATTTAGAATCATTATCAGCCCAGTGTGGGTTCTGAAAGTCTGAAGCTTTCGTGACCTAACACATTGGGCATAGGGCCTATATACACAACATGAAACTTACGTGACCTGAAGTTAGCACACGTCAGACATCCGATGAAGACAATACCGGTTATAACATTATTATTCATATTAGAGGAGAAAAATTTGCTCCTGCGCCGGGAATCGAACCCGGATCCTTGGTTCTACGTACCAAGCGCTCTGACCACTGAGCTACGCAGGAGCGAATTTTTCTCCTCTAATATTAATTGTCAATATCACAGATATTATTCTGTAGGACAAAATAATAATAAAATCTATATTATTCTTACAGTTAGCAGTGCATATAACTGCGGAATCCCGGCCAAACAAGTCACTCAGCTGAGTGCGCCCCTAGTATAATGGCAGTTGATATTGGACATAGACGTCAACATATATGCCTAACTTGGAGTAAGGCCACAAAAGGAAACATTGAAGGAGAGGAATTCGATCCGGTGCTGTGGATTGAATTTGGCGTACCTCAGTGGTCAGAGCGCTTGGTACGTAGAACCAAGGACCCGGGTTCGATCCCCGGCGCCGGAGCGAATTTTTCTCCTCTAATATGAATTGTCAATATTAGAGATATTATTCTGTAGGACAAAATAATAATAAAATCTATAATATTATTATTATTGTTATTATTAAAACTATAAAGCCCACACCTGTGGAGTAATGGCTAGCGCGTCTGGTCGCGAAACCAGGTGACCCGGATATTTTCTAACAACAGGCAATCATTCTCCTTTGAAAATGTTGTTTGTTATTCACTGCAGCAATATATGAAATGAAAAATTATGTAAAACAAAAACTTAATACACTATCATATTAACATATTGAAATAATAAGACTGATACTTGTCCATGTTATATTTTCTATATTTTCTACAAACAGAAAATAAAATTTCTTTAAAATAGTGCAATGTTTCTTTAGCAAAGAAAATGTCTTTAAATTTTTCTTTGGCAGATAGTTGTGTTTCGAAGTCAAAGGAGTGGCTTTCAACCACCCAAATGCTGAGGACTAACTTACCGTGATGATAAGCATGAGTTGAAACGAACGAAAGACACTGCGTTAACTCACCCCAACTCTGAGACGTACTCAATCAGAAGCGAATGAAACTCACTGGTAGTATAACGGCATATATTTCTCAGGCTTGCTTATAATATATATATATATATATATATATATATATATATATATATATATATATATATATTTTATTTCCAGTGTTGTTACACTAATTTATTTTATGATGATTCGTATTAACATTATTATTATTATTATTATTATTATTATTAATTGTGTTTATTATTAATTTGTCATTATTGAGTGTAATTAGTTACCACTGTCGCCAGGTATTCATCCATTTGCAGTGTGAATAAATAAATACATACATATTTCAATAGCGTGGACGGTTTTCGTGTAAATTTAATTTAAAATCCACAAATTTTAAGCCACTGAACGATGCGAAGAGATTGCAACGTTGTAGTCAGGGGGCAGGTGGGAGATAGTTCACCTATACAAACAGACCTAAGTTTGTTGATATCTTACATCTGTATTGCGAGAAGAAAGAGCAGTGTGTTAGAGGCGATGTTACTTGACTGCTGGAACTTCCAACTTAATTGTCTTATTAACCGTGAATTTAATCACAAAATGTAATATAGGTTTTCCATTAATTTAAGCGTACTCTATCGTTCCTTTGAATCTGCAGGAGTATTTTCACTTTCAGCCTGTATTGTTAGAAAATTTGGAGAGTGAAAATGTAGAAGACAAAAACCTTAAATTAAGGTGGCAAGTTTGATCCAGGAGATTCTACACTATAAAACAATTCGTGTAGAATGTTTTATATGAAGCTATGTAACTTATTTCTATATTTAATGGAGTAATAATTACTAATAGTAATGACATCATTTTGTGCATATTTTGCAGATCAAATTACGGAAGACAGCAACGCACCTACGAACAACGGAAATGACGCTTAACGGTAAGGAAATAAAGTCTCCAGTACTGTATTAAGGTAATCGTTCACTACAACGTATCGCACGCATCGGACGAATCGCACGGTTCGGAAAAATACTATCTTTGCTGTAATTGTTATGTAACCGCGTTCACTACATCGTATCGGACGCATCGCCTCACGGCAAATCCGTCCACGTTTCTCGGATGGGCAACTTTTCCGTTGCGTGCGATCATGGCCTTCTTTAATAAATCAATTTTAATTGGTCAACTGTTACTATTATGTTGTGCCATGTTCAGTGTCGCGTCAAAATGGCAGACAGAAAACTTATTTCGCATGTAGAAAATTGCGAAGAATTATATAATTTGAGGCGTTCCCATTATAGTAATCAAGTCATTTCTTGCAAATATATTATGTAACCAATATTTCTTTCGTTTCTTCCTCTTCAATTAAGACGCATGAAGCAATTACAAATTCTTATTCGCTAACAGACGTAATTAATAGACCTAACCTCAACTCCTTTGCTTTCAGTAATGTCAATACCGTACGACGTCATGTTTTAAATAGCTGATAGGGGAATCCGATGAGGCGATGAGGTGAAGCCGTTACAGTGAACGCACTGCACTTAAAATATCCGTTGCGTGCGATTCGTACGAGCAGTGCGATACGATGTAGTGAACGCTTACCTTTATTGTACATTATATTTTAAACCAATATCTGTCACAAATTGTTTTCTAATGTGCATTTGGATCACTTTCATTTTACAGTATGTATTTGTGAGCAATCTATAAAAGGGTGTTTCGGCTTGATGTTTTGGAAGGGCCACTTACTAGCGGATATACCATTGCACGAACAGATTTTCTACTGTGCGTTATAGCTGCGTGTATTTGTCATTGAGTTAACCGAGAGTAACTAGTTGGAAATCGAGAGCTTACAAAATTTTCGTTTAAAAATGTCTTTACTATCTCTATTTCAAGAAACTAGACGGAAACAATGTGGCCGGCGTTGGAAAGCTAATACTTCACGCTAATTAAGAAATAGATACGAACTAAACTTAGGTACTTTAATTAAAGGAAGATAGCGGCATCTCTTGGGCAAACAGATGGGTTAGATACGTCCTCTAGACTAATTTCCCACCAGAACACAGAGGCTGAATTGAAGTGCAGGATAAAGAACATCGTTCCAGCAGTGAAAGCTCATTTGTGCAAACATTTATTTAAATCTCAGCGCTGTTATTGTCATCAGTAGAGCCCGGATGTTTGGGAAAACGCCTTTTTTACTGATTGCAAGAAAATCATTATTTTCATAGATATAAACTTGATTTTGAGTAAATCAAAGTGATGGGGCCAATTTTTATGTTGCATATTTTGCCCTTTTAAGTTGTTTCTTACTAATAAATGTTTTTTTTGTCATTTCAAAGCAATATTTTATGTTTATTTGCTGTTTTCCAATTAATTATTATTGTAATGCAGTGTGTATGAAATTTAAATATTTGAAATAATGACTAACTTTACTAACAATAGTAAATAAAAGTAATTTATTTCGGTGCTTAATCTGCTAATAATCGTGCTTTCAACTTCAATTTCAATCTTGTTTAATAAATAACAGTACTCTGACATTATACCTCAGAAAAAGAATTTAACCATAAAACGGTTAATAAAATTTTTGCAGGTTTAATCATGCATAGTTATTAGTATTAAGAATTAATAAGTGATATTAGAAGTACGAGCAGTACAGAATCATCCTGCCATTTTAATTTTGTTATTTAATGAAGCTGTATCCATTACTATGCAATTTAGCGTAGATGGAATTGAGGATAGGGCCGAGGAATAGCAATAGGTTACCTTACATTCGCCTTAGCGTTGGGGGAAGACATAATTAAAAAAATTAACAACCACGTGATCAGTCTAATTGGAAATCGAACTCACGCACCAACAGAGCTGAGGATCAGCAGGTAAACGCGACTACAGTCTCAAGTACGCTTTCGTACTTCAGGGACTAAGAATAATTTATACCAGCCCTGGACATAAGAGGGAAAGTGAAACGGAAGGAGAGATTTTTAAATTTTTTTAGTTGGTTAATTAACGACGCTGTATCAACTACTAGGTTATTTAGCGTCGATGAGATTGGTGATAGGGAGATGGTATTTGGCGAGATAAGACCGAGGATTCGCCATAGATTACCTGGGGAAAACCTCGGAAAAACCCAACCAAATAATCAACCCAAGCGGGAATCGAACCCACGCCTGAACGCAACTTCATACCGGCAGACAAGCGCCTTAACCGGCTGAGCCACTCCGGTGGCTGGGAAGGAGAAACCCCCCGCCCATATCCTTTTCGTTTACACCGCCTTATAAATAGTACAGGACGTACAGTAAAAGCTCTGTCCATCAGTGGTAAATTTTATATTACCAGCGAGAGCCGAAAATTCGTAAGAGCTATAATACCCTTCTGATACAACTAGTCATTGACCTTCCTGTCTCTTCGTACCGCACCAAAACATTACTGCCTCAAAGCGGCTACACACGACCCAATCTGCAGGGTCCGATTTGCAGGGCGGTTGGGTCGGACGAATTGGTTCTGCTCTCCACACGACCCAACTTGCAGTAGGCTGATCCGCTCCGTTGTGAAACGATATATCAATGCTCGTTCACTTTCCAAGTTTCAAAAATTTGGAATTGCATTGAGTTTGTTGTTACAGAACGATGAACAGGTACTATATGAAGAAATGTTTTTCCGATTAAAATAAATATTTAGGCATATATATATATATATATATATATATATATATATATATATATATATATATATATATTTTTTTTTTCAAGATTAAAAATGTTGAGAGTTCACTGTGCAGTGATGAAACGTTTCCCTCATAACTTAAAAACTTGTTAACTTTTCATGTTCTCTCTTTTTTTATTTTATTGCTGAAACTCATGTTTACAATATCATGCTCTTTCAACTACAGTCCTTAATAAACAATAGTTTTTTTATTTTGTGTAATAGAAAACACTGATGTTTGACCACTTTTTAAAATGAATTTATTTTTTATCAGACAATCTATTAACGGTAGAGAAGTGATCTTGCATCATATTGTAGATATGATGTGCATAAATACACACAACAAAAATTCCTTCACAGAATGTTGGATAGTTTTTTAGTTATGTGGGAAACGCATCATCACTGCACACTGAACTGAATTTAAAAAAAAGTAAATAATTTTTAACCGTAAAAATATATATATATATTTTTTTTTTTCACAGAGAAGAAGGACAGTTGTCTATGCGGATGACGTGAATTTGTTAGGAGAAAATCCACAACCGATTAGGGAAAACACGGAAATTTTACTTGAAGCAAGTAAAGAGATAGGTTTGGAAGTAAATCCCGAAAAGATAAAGTATATGATTATGACTCGTGACCAGAATATTGTACGAAATGGAAATATAAATATTGGAAATTTATCTTTTGAAGAGGCGGAAAAATTCAAATACCTGGGAGCAAAAGTAACAAATATAAATGATACTCGGGAGGAAATTAAACACAGAATAAATATGCGAAATGCCTGTTATTATTCGGTTGAGAAGCTTTTATCATCCAGTCTGCTGTCAAAAATCTGAAAGTTAGAATTTATAAAACAGTTATATTACCAGTTGTTCTTTATGGTTGTGAAATGTGGACTCTTACTTTGAGAGAGGAACATAGGTTAAGGGTGTTTGAGAATAAAGTGTTTAGAAAAATATTCGGGGCTAAGAGGGATGAAGTTACAGGAGAATGGAGAAAGTTACACAACTGCATGCATTGTATTCTTCACCTGACATAATTAGGAACATTAAATCCAGACGTTTGAGATGGGCAGGTCATGTAGCACGTAGGCTATGGGCGAATCGAGAAATTAACTTAGAAAGCATGTTGTAAATATTCAGATTGTCAATGTTAATACAGATAATACAATATAATATTTGTTTTATTCAGTCTTATGACAAATCAATTATTAAAACAATGACTACATGTTATGAAATATAAGTCATTGTTTTAATAATAGATTTGTCATAAGACTGAATAAATTAATATTATATTGTATTATCTGAATCCAGAAATGCATATAAAGTGTTAGTTGGGAGGCCGGAGAGAAAAAGGCCTTTGGGGAGGCCGAGACGTAGATGGGAAGATAATATTAAATGGATTTGAGGGAGGTGGGATTTGATGATAAAGACGATTTATCTTGCTCAGGATAGGGACCAATGGCGGGCTTAAGTGAGGGCAGCAATGAACCTCCGGGTTCCTTAAAAGCCAGTAAGTAAGTAAGCAGGACAGTATTTTATACATATTAATTTTCATTGTTGTACAAGATACAGTAATGGAGGAAAAAAAAGTTTAATATTTCCAAAATTTTACTGCTGTAAGCTGTACCTAAGCTCTTAAAAATAAGAAAAAATTTAAACTCATCTCATATTTTCGACAAAGCATAGCTGTGCATATTGATAACGTTGATCCTATTGTGTTGGCATGCTGTGCACTACATAATTTGTATTTTTCGAGAAGAATTTCTAAAGCCTGATTACGCATATCTCTGTTCAGATAATTTGCGTTTGAAATGTCCCATAAACAAGGCATATCTTTATACAGTTCAAAAATATCCCTCCAGACTTCTTTCTCCTTTTCCGTCATTTCACGTCGCACTCACTGTTACTGCCCTCAGTTCTTCATAAACGCCACTTCTGCAAGCTGCAACTGACAAGAAATCGGCCCGATCGTGCTACACACGACCCAACTTGCAGGGTGTTGGAGTGGGGGAGTCGGCAGATTGGGTGGCTGCCCGAACCAACCACCCGACACGAGGTTTGTTGTCCCTGCAAGCCTACACACCACCCGATCGGCAGGGTCCCTGCAAATCGGACCCTGCAGATTGGGTCGTGTGTAGCCGCTTTCAGCCGGGGAAGGTGAATTTAAGGGGTGATATGTAGTGACTCAGTTGAGTTCTTAGCACCCAGGCCTGAATTATACGAACGAGATCCTGCAGTTCCAGTAGATAGCAGATATTGAATTTGATAGGGGACCGAATGAACATCGAAGCCATTCCGCATACTTTGAGATAAAAGCTCTCGCTTTCTGTCTCAACCCTGTTGCTCTAGATTCTGTGCAAAGTCGGTTATAGGCTTATAAGTTGCGTGTCACAAATATAAGACTCCAGCTTCCCTCGAATCCAAGCATTACTTCAGCAAACATGACCAACTGTTGAATTTCCATACCACTCTTTGTCAAAAATATTGTACTGGGCGTTTGAAAAGAAGAGAGAAAAATCTTTAAGAATTGATTCGTAACATATAGGGAATAAATATGTGGGTTTTATAGACATGAGTCCGGAGAAGTTTATTTTCTGATTCATTAAGACTTTTATGACTCAATCTCTTCACATGATCTTGAATAAATCTTCAACATATTCATCCTCTGCCTCAATACAGGTCTGAGCTCGTCGTCTCTTTGAAGTCCAAATATACTCCCAAATTCGTGGAATGGTGCTTATCATTTCAAAAGCAACTGCAATTTGTTCACGGAGAATTTATGCACTATTCACTGCTTACTGGTACACGGAACGTTCATAGAAAAAGTTCAAAGGCTTAAATCAGGATGATCGTGCATGCCAGCAAATTAGTTAAACTCTACTTTTCCACCTCTCATGAAACATTTCATTCAGGTGCAAGCAAGTCAAAAGAAATTACTGAAATGTGCGGGAGCTTTACCATGGACACAATGTAACCCTCGACAGAGTCTCCTTGGCACGCTATCCAAGAAATCAGACGATTTATTTTGGGAAAGTAAAACCTTTCAGTTGTGCCCTATAAGCCTCTTTGGGAATATCCAGAATCCCAACAACCAACGAATAATGCCAGCCAGAAGTTGATGCAGCATTCTTGTTGATAAGATTTAAGAGTCGAATGGAATTTTGATTTGGCGGTTATGAAAACACTGGATTAAATTTCTCGTGAATGTCGTATCCAATATCCAACCAACCAACTCTGAATTAAATTTCTCGTTAAATCTTATCCAATATCCACCAACCAATAATGCCAGCCAGAAGTTGATGCAGCATTCTTGTTGATAACATTTAAGAGTCGACTGGAATATTCGTTTGCTGATTATGAAAACTCTGGATTAAATTTCTCGTGAATATCTTATCCAATAGCCTATTGCTCATCGCTGTGGAGTAGCACGCCTGACCGTGAAACGACCGGGCCCGGGTTCAAATCTGGTTGAAACAAGTTACTTGGTTGAGGTTTTTCCGGGGTTTCCCCTCAACCAAATAAGAGCAAATGTTGGGTAACTTTCGACGCTGGACACTGGAGCCATTTAGTTGTCATTATCACCTTCAAATATTTCTGACGGTAAATAATCATAGATGTTGATAAAGCGCCATAAAATAAATCACTAAAAGAACAATAGCTTGTTAAGTCAGAAACTAAGTAGGGGAGACTGTTGTACCTTTAAACATTTTTCACATTTTTTTTTTTAAATTTTGGATAATGAAATTTTTAAAATGAAAAAAGGCTTGAAATAATTATTGAAGATTCCTTTACAAATTCCTGTGTATATTTTGCTGTTCGGCACATCTATTAAGAATGGAAAAAATAAAATATAGGGATATGTCATGTGTTCAAAGGTACAACAGGTTCATGTACCTTGGAACATACCCTCTTGTAAGTTGGAACATACGGAATATAGGTGGGAATATAGCTGTAAGAACTGACAATCATATTTAAAATGTATTTGCAATCATAAGCCAGAGCAGGCTTCTCTGATTGAGATTTTATTTCCTGGAGGAGCAATAACTCCTTCAACAGCTTTCTTCAAGGCATTCGAATCAATTGGGGCCTCTTAACTCCAGACTTACTTCGTGACATGATCTTAAAATTAAAAAAAAAAAAAAACTGATAGTATTGTGTACCTTGGAACATGTTCCATGGTACAAGATATTTTGTGTTCAAAGGTACAAGAGGGTGCACGTTTAAACAAATATGGCTCCCAAAACTAGAGATTCGAATAAATCATGGAAATTAAAATATGTTATTACTAGACCTCGGATTTTAGGCTCATTTAACGTAGCCTGGAACATATGTTCTTTAATACACCTAGTTTTAGGCAATATCATCGCTCGAGAGTTTCTCGTGTTGCATGCATTTGAGGAATTTTACATACAATTGTTGCAACCTATCCTATTCCAGCCTAAAAATCCGAGGTCTAGTTATTACTCACCAGATGATAGGGAACACACTGCACTTGATTAATAGTAACAAATACAATCTGGGTTTGTGTTAGAAAACATTGATCAATAACGAAATATTTACTTTTGGTATTAAAAAAGGCGACGAAAAACCAGACTCACCGCATTGTTCAAGGCACAAATGGGACACAAAGCATGGACCGATATCAATGCTAGATTAGCAACACCATCATACGTAGGAAGGACTGATCACATTAGGAAGTTTAAATGTAGAAAACAAAGAACGGACGTGGCAAAATTTTCTTTTCTTAACCGCACAATAGTAGACTGGAACAGCTTACGTGCGGCAATCTTTCAGGGTGGTCCTCTTAAAATCAATACATTTAAGGAAATTTTGAGAAGATTATACTGAAAATTTAATTGGAGGTGCAGTGTAATTATTTAAGTTGTATCATGTAATTAATTGAGTTTATATATAATTAATTAAGTTGTTATGAAATTAATTAAGATGATATGTAATTTAGTTGATATGTAAATAAATTATGGTGATATGTAATTAATTAAGATGATATGTAATTAAGTTGGTATGTAATTAAGGTGATATGTAATTACTTAAATTGGTAATAGTTGGGTGAAATAGGAGTACTTATAAGTTAGATTTACTTTTGCTTATCGTAGGCGTTATTATAGAATAGTTTTTATTTATAGTCCTAGGTTTATTGCAGCTACTATTTATAGATTTACGTTTATTTTATTTCATTTACGTTTATTTTATTTTATTTCATGTAATTGTAATTATTGTATATTATATATCACTATCACCGGGTGCATACCCAATTGTAGTGTTAATAAATACAGAACTCACACTTTGCAATAAATAAAACCGAAACTACGACCAGAGCTATTTAGCGGATTTCTCGACTTTCTACTTCAGTTTGAGTCCTCTAGGTAGCAGCAAAAATTAACAAAAAATGTTCAAAGTGCACTATGCTAAAGGTACAACTGTCTCCTCTATTTTTAGATTCAAGTTGCTATAATTTATATTTCTTTGCTATATTTTAGGAATGTATTTCTGAAGATTGTCCTTTTAATTATGAAAAACTTGTATATCTGTATGTTTTGGAAATATTGCCCATGACTGGAGTGTAAACCTGGCGGTTGGTGTAAATTAGGGTTGCAAACAGCTACTTTTCTGGATGAGGTAATAGGAATGTGATTTTCATGGTCCATTACTCAGTGTTAGTTACTAGCTGCCGGAAGCATTGCTTCAGCAGATTAATGATATTTAGTTATTGTGCAATTAGTTCGTCACTGGTGAGTGAAATGTTCTGTTAATTAGTAGTATAGAAGCACAATTTGCTTTCACCCACAAACATATTGGAGTGAGTTGGCAGTGCCTTCATTCCATTTTTTTTTTTAATTTCTCAGGAATTATTCATAAACAATAAGAAGATTAGTGATAGGTCCTTGACCTTTATTTGAAGAGTTTGATCCTAAAACAAGTTAGACATAAGTCCAATTTAATGAAAGGATTGGTCTAGTTTTTTATCTTAAAGCGATGTACCGAAGTACATATGATATTTCCATGCAGGAATTCTGCGTTATCATATGATGGATCGGTGGAGCGGAGAAAAACTTTCTCTGGAACCGGGATTCGAACCCTGGTTTTTAGCTCTTCGTGCTGACGCTCTATCTACTAAGCCACACCGGATTCCATTTCCGATGCCGGATTCAATCCTCTCAGTTTAAACTCCACCTCTTAGTTTCCCCTTTAGTGGCCAACCCTCATACACTGTGTCACAGATGTGTGACAGTGGCACAATGCCCAACACACTAATGTGGAGAGGTGCACGCATTACGAGTGACTAAGTGGCCGAGATCCGACGGAATGAGCGCCGTCTTAAATCACTAACAAGGAGAGAACACGCTCTGTATATCACCGAATTAAATCGGATTGTGTGACATGAAAGTACAAGACACACTGCTTAAAGTCATACCTGGTATGGGTGGCCAATGACCCCTCGTTTTGGAAATATTGGCTATTGTATGTGACATATTTCAATATGGCTTTGAATATAGGAATTGACAACTGAAACTGAATAATAATAATATTAATAATAATAATAATAATAATAATAATAATAATAATAATAATAATAATAATATCAAGCTTTAAAAAATTAGACGGCATTAGGATTCGAACTCAGGTTGTCTGGATAACAACTCAGCATCCAACCATATGGGCTGCGCTGTTACACAGTCTAATGCTTCCCTATTGAGCACCTAACGGAAGTATGTCACAAACAATAGCCAATATTTTCAAAACGAGGGGTCATTGGCCACCCATATCAGGTATGACTTTTAAACAGTACGTCTTGTACTTTCATCTCACACGATCTTATTCCATTCGGTGATATACAGAGCATCAGCACGTAGAGCTGAAAACCCGGGTTGGAATCCCGGTGCCGGAGAGAATTTTTCTCCGCTCAAAGCTCCACCGATACTTCATCATATCGTCACCTGAATGCAAGAATTAAGCAACTCAATTTTTCTTGTTTTGATATATTGTCTATTTACTTATTTATTGCACTAAGGAATATGTCTCGTTTTCTTTACCTACTTGTTACGTTGGATAATAGATGTCGCTGGTATCGTTCGATCAGTTACCTAGTTCTTGCATTACATTCTGTGCGATTTTTACTACGCTATAACAGAGATGACTAAAAACGAAAATTTCGAGTTACCTAGTGGACTTATCCGAAATCAAATCACTAAAAAATTCTAGCTTTCATTAATCAGGTAATCTTCTCTTAATTTAATTTTTATTGTAATTGTAATTGTAAATGTAATATTAATTGTAATTTTATTCTTCATTTTATAGTTATAATCCCCTGGTACATGGGCAGAGAAGGCCTGATAGTCTTATCTCTACCAGGCTAAATAAATAAATACTACTACTACCACTACCACTACCACTACCACAAGTACAAGTAAAGGTACAGGTACAGGTACTACTACTACAACTACAACTAAAAAATTCCAGATGTTCGTTGTGTCTTTTAGTGTCATAATATAAATCATTACACATTACACCATAATATATTTTCATCCTTGACTGAAAAATAGTCATCTCCGAATACTTTTGCAAACACAGGCAAAGTTGCAGATTTCATTGGCGTCATTTTAACACATCTTCACAGTACCTTTGCTGGATCACAACTGAACTCCATACGAAAGGTTTATTTTTTAAACAGAAAATAGGCGTGCTGTGTAGAAATAACTATTATAATGCAGTAAACAATACAAAATCCGCACCCATTAAATTTAGAATGAACAGAGATCCCTTCGCGCGACTTCCTCCATTTTGCATACGAACCTGACGGTACATCAATAAATTAAGCAGCTAACGTCGTCCTATATCCTGAGCCTCAAACGTGTAGCCGCGTGGAAGCAATGTTTCGTTGTCTCAACTTCGTTTCCTAGTCGGGTGTGTTTAGTTTCTGTCAATACGAAATATATATACACACACACACACACACACAAAAACACATCCAAACGAAATTCTCAACACAACTCAATTTCAGAACACACACACACACACTTTGACTCCACATTACATTACACAAACACGACCCCACAGGAAACACAAACAAAAGGCGCCAAGATCAGCAGTTCTGAATATATTATTTAATGTACCGAAGTACATATGATAGTTCCATGCAGAATAAAATTTATAACTGGGCGTTAAAGCATAGGATGAAAATAAATGGTTCTAAAAGTAAATCTATAACATTTTGTAAAACCCGAGAGGAAACTAGTCTTAATTACGAATTCAGTGGTGTTGTAATTCCGCAAGAACAATGTTGTAAATACCTAGGAGTGTATTTAAACTCCAAACTTTCTTGGGGAGAGCATGTTGATAATGTTACGGGTAAAGCATGGAGGGCACTTCACTTTATTATGAGAATCTTGACAAAGGCTAGCCCCAAATCGAGGGAAATAGCATATCTAACGTTAGTGCGACCGTTACTGGAATACGGAACTACATGTTGGGATCCCTATAGAATATATCAGATAAATTCCTTAGAAAGAATCCAGTATAGGGCAGCTAAATTTGTTAAAGGTAAAAGAGAAGATGGAAACGATACGATAAAAGAACTTAAATGGGAAACTTTGGAAAACAGACGTAGGAAAACTAGAATAACAACATTGTATAGAGCACATCTAGGTCAGAAAGCATGGGTAGACATAACGGCTCGGTTAGAAAAGCCAACGTACTATGGTAGGAACGATCATGATTTTAAAATCAAATGTAGGAAACAGAAAACGGATGTAGGTAAATTCTCATTTTTAAATAGAACTATAAATGATTGGAATGACCTACCTGCAGCGGTCTTTGAGGGCTGTCCTTCCTTAAGGAGATTCAAGAATAACTTAAAAAGTTGTGTATAAAGTGCAAATTAAAATTAAGGTGGCATTCAATATTTAATTTTTTAAGGTGACATATATTTATCTAGCCTGAGGAGTTTACTTCCTTGGTTTGAATTGTAAATTATTTAAAAATAGCGTGTAAGAGGGCCTTAGACTAGAAATGTTTAGTTTAAATGTAGTTCTGTTTATAAGTAGGCCTATGCATAAGGATGTAATTATTTGACTTATTTGAACTGTTGTGTCAGTGAAGCGAGGTGAGTCAGTGAAGTTATGGTTTTACAGTGCAGTGAACAGTTCCGATCAGTGATAATTTATAGCGTCAATGAAATGTGTTCTATAGTGTCAGTGAAATGTGTTACAGAGTGTCAGTGAAATGTGTGCTAAAGTGTCAATGAAATGCGTCATAGTGCCACTACAGGGAATGAGATGAGAGTAAAGTGAAATACTATTGAAACTTGTGTAGGACCTATACATAATTATGTAGGTTGTATTGTAAAATTAGGTATTTTATATATGTTTTATTATTATTGTGTTAAATTGTAATGTGTATTCTTATTGTATTGTGTATAAAATTGTATATGTGTTGTAAAATTGTATTGTGTATTGTAATTTTATTGTGTATTGCTTATCATTTTATTGTGTATTGTTTATATTGTATATACCACTGCCACCGGGTGCTTGCCCAATTGCAGTGTACATACATACATACATACATACATACATACATACATACATACATACATACATACATACATATTCTGCATCATCATACGATGAAAAAGTAATGGAACGGAGAAAAATTCTCTCCGGCGCCGGGATTTGAACCCGGGTTTCCAGCTCTACGTGCTGATGCTTTATCCACCAAGCTACACCGGATACCCACCCCGGCGTCGGACAGAATCGTCTCAGATTAAGGTCCAACTCTTGGGTTCCCTCTAGTCGCCGCCCTCTGCACTATGTCATAGATGTCTATGAACGTATGATGACGCAGAATATCTGCATGGAAATATCATATGTACTTCGGTACATTAAATAATATATATGATATGCGAATGACGGCGCTTATTCCGTCGGATCCCGGCCAACTAGTCACTCATAACGAGTGCACCTCAGCACATATGTGGACTTCAGTCCTACCTTCAGAGACATCTATGACGTAGTGCAGATGGCGGCCACTAGAGGGAACCCAAGAGTTGGAACTTAATCTGAGACGATTCTGTCCGACGCCGGGGTGGGTATCTGGTGTGGCTTAGTGGATAAAGCATCAGCGCGTAGAGCTGAAAACCCGGGTTCAAATCCCGGCACCGGAGAGAATTTTTCTCCGTTCCATTACTCTTTCATAGCAGTTCTGAAGATGGCGAATAACAGGCTGAAAGTAGTTAACCAGGTACTGTAATATTTAACACGCGAAATATATATAATATGTATGCTGAAGTGATATAGTGTTAAAAGTTGTGTTATCAAGATGTATAATTTCTTTTTTATATGTGCGTAGAATTGCAAATTTAAAAACATTTTTTTAATCAACATATAGGGTGATTCACGAGGAAAGGTAAAAAATTTAGGATACGATATCTTAAGTGGGAGGATAATGTATACGAAGATGCCAACTTTATTGGTGCACGAATGTGGACAGTCAAGGCCAGAGCTAGAGACGGCTGGAATAAAATACTGAGGAAGGCTAGGACCTTCAATGGGTTGTCGAGCCAATGATGATGATGACGATATCTTAGGCCATTTTGAGTGAAAAATTTCATATGAACATAGGTCCGTTTTCGAACGATGGCGGAGCTAGATGCATATTTTGGTAAAACGTCTAGTCCCAATGTGAATCAGACGTTACCATATGCTGCTGACGTGAGGCAAGGTCAAGTTCGCAATGAATGACGTAACATTGGAATCTGCATTGTGAGCGATGTAGATAAGAGAAACAAACCGGGTGGTGGGGCATTACAAATGTCCAATCTCCTGCCCTTGTCTGATGTAATGACACAAAACCCGCAGATAACACAAATAACCTACACTGTTATCAATTCACAGCTGTTCAGTAGTTGTCTACAGTACAGTAGTTATACAGGTACAGTTATCAGAAGTGTTAAGTTGTGTTTTTCAAGATGCCTTATAAATTTTCGACTACAGAATACGCCGATATTGTGTATGTTTATGGTTTGTGCGATGGAAGTTCCTTGCGTGTCGTCGCTGAATATGAACGACGCTTTCCGAACAGAAGGATACCATATCGAAGAGTACTTACTGTCTATGGGGTTGGATGAAAGACTTTGTATAGCAAAGGAAGGGGGAAACAAGAGAGGCGCTAATCGACCGTATTTTAGATGCAGGATAAACAACAGCTACATACGTGCAACTCTCCCGAGCGATGAGCGCGATTCACGTCTGAGCGCAGCAGTGCATTGAAGCAGAAGGAGGTACCTGTGAAAATGTGCGAAAACATCGACCCCGACGTCTAGAATATTAGGTATGTATGCATACGTGAATATAAACTTTAAATTTGTCCGTTATCTGTCTGTAAATACGAGTTAGTACAATGGAATCTCACTGTCAGAAGTTTTTGTGAAATCAAAGAGACATATCTCCGTAACCGTTCGTAAACGGACCTATATTCATATGAACTTTTTGATTCAGAATAACTTCAGAATTCACATCCTAAATTTTTTATCTTTCCTCGTGCATCACCCTGTATAATAGTGAGCAAAGGAAAATCTATGCCTCACACCTTGAAATACTCACGATCCATTATGACAGTGTAATTTCACATCAAATTATTGCTGCAACTTCTTTATATACATATTTACATACCGTATTACTAAAATTATAACGGCTTTCCCGTGCGTTCACGTATGAGTCCCCTTGAATCGCGATTATCAATAAATATTTGATGTTCGTGCTAGCGTGGCTTGTTTCGTAAGGAGTATGACTTTCGGTGATCAAGTTTAACAACAAACATTTAATGTTGCTAGAATTTTATTATTGAGAAAGTTATGACAGCTGGTTTTAAAACAGATTTATAATTTAATCAAAAGAATAACTTATATTAAATTATTATGTAGCGCCATTTGGAATCAGGATCTCAGAGTATTGAAAGTGACAATGTATAATGCTGTGGTCCTCCAATAGAAGAGGTGGATTCCGAAGTGTCCAAAGTCCATTTTTTAGATTTTAACTTGCTTCATTCACTTTTTAATTTATCCTTTCCGAGCGTATACAGAGTGATTCCCGAGGATTTACAGTCCTTTACGGAGCTTATTTCTGAAGACATTTTGAGTAAAAAAATGTCATGTAAACATAGTTCCTATTCTCAGTATTTTCAGAGTTACAATAATTTAAAATTGTTTGTAAAATAGTTTTTTTCTTTAGTTTGAAGGTAAAAGAATAATACAAATATAGAACGAACCACTCAGAAGCATCATTTCTTTAATTGGCAAGTATCATGAAGCTAAAAATGTGCTGTGAACTCCTTAGTTGCTTTGTACAGACATCTTTTTCTATTTTAACTAAAAAATTACGTTATTCTTACGCACTTATCACAATTATTACAAATCACACCACTTCTACTGACTTAATTATTTGCAGTTCAATATTGCAACCTAATTTACAGTCTTGGAGAGTTTACAATACATTAAAAAAAATGTCGCCGTCCGCTTGAGTACACTTGGCCGCACGCTTGTGAACGGCACTCGTCGTTCTACGTAACTGCATACGGCTATCTTTGATTTCCGTAGCGCTCGCGCTGGCTGCTGACTGCACGCTGACCAAGATCACGCGTTCACAATAATGCGTTCCAATAACGAAACGTAATTCTGTAAATAATGAGAATAGGACCCATGTTTATATGACATTTTTTGCTCAGAATGTCTTCGGAAATATGCTTCGTAAAGGACGGTAAATCCTCGTGAATCACCCTGTATATAACTGTGTAACTTTATTTAACTGATTTTCCTATGTCTTGACTTAGTGTCTGCATATGTGTTTTCAAACAAAGACGTCCATTTTATTTTATTAGTTTTGTTATTATTTTCATAACTTGTAATTTGGAATTAGGGCAGCTTGGAATGCACCTGTTCGTATTGTACATATGTGGTAAATTTATTTGAAGTACTTATGAACGTTTTAAAAATGGGGAGGATCTTTGAAATATAAGCTAATAAAATCTAGTCCTAAAACTGTTGTTCCTACATTGTTTATCGGTATATAATAAAATATTCTATTGCGACATAAAATAATTATTTTGGAAAAAATAGGCAAGAGTATTCTCGGAATCGTTGAGTGTACATAATACACATAAATGTAGAGGAATGTGAAGCCAGGAACTACTCCGACTTTACAATATCCCTAGCGTTTCCCGCAGCAAAGCAGTAGGTATTCTTTCCCCTACTAGATCATTCTAATGAAAACATTGCATTCGATGGGTTTCAGTTTAATTAATTTATTTCTTAATTTCAAGGGACAAACTTCGAATAGCACGCTCCAGATTAAACTAAAATAAATCTATCCACCGCCACCTACCTAATTAAAATGTCACTATCGATGCAAGACTTCTCCTTCTCCTTGTAGAGAATCACCTAGCGTAGCTAAACAATTAGCAGTCTCTGTCCACAGTAGGAAGAGTTAACATAAAACTGCAAATAATCTCAGTCATGAAATCCATTGCCATCTGTGCTAGTCCAGAAATTAATGGACCCATGTATTGACTTAAGTTCTTCCTATAAGCGAACTTTCAGTCCTCCTCGTTGTCCTCGCCAGCCATTGGATTAGAGGTTCGCGAATTCAAACTTGGCCTAATGCAATGAATTTTAAAGGACGATAAAATCCTTAGCATAGATTTTTCCGGGAGGACAGTGAAACGATGTGTTCCGTGTCGTACATTTAAGGCACGTAAAAACTCTATCCCTGATAGAGGGTCTCAGACTAAATTTATTAGGTATTTCTCACCCAAGTGTAATTTCGAGATGCTGATAAAAATTGTAGTAGAGTACGTTTTTAATGAAATACCAATACTAAGAACTTTCAAGGCAAATCCACTCCAAAAAAGGAGAATAGTGTTATTATTATTATTATTATTGTCCTCAGGTTGCGGACCGAAAAGACGGCCTCCAGATATGGAGGGTAGCTGTGAATATATTGAATAAGATTTCACGGACAGGCGATGAGGGGTGGTCCTCCAGATTGAGGGTTGGGCGATGGGCTAACAACCCATCACCGTAAAAAACAGCTTGATACGAAACCTTCAAATAACTGATTCTCTGGCACGACCACAGCAAAGGAATAAAGTTTTGAGATTTGGTACTATTACTCGGGAGGAAATTAAACATAGAATAAATATGGGAAATGCATGTTCTTAACCGGTTGAGAAGCTTTTATCATCCAGTCTGTTGTCAAAAAAACTGAAAGTTAGAATTTATAAAACAGTTATGTTACCTGTTGTTCTATAGGGTTGTGAAACTTGGACTCTCACTTTGAGAGAGAACATAGGTTAAGGGTGTTTGAGAATGATGTGCTCAAGAAAATATTTGGGGCTAAGGGGGATGAAGTTACAGGAGAATGGAGAAAGTTACACAATACAGAACTGTACGCATTGTATTCTTCACCTGACATAATTAGGAACATTAAATCCAGACATTTGAGATGGGCAGGGCATGTGGCACGTATGGGCGAATCCAGAAATGCATATAGAGTGTTAGTTGGGAGGCCGGAGGAAAAATGACCTTTGGGGAGGCCGAGACGTAAATGGGAAGATAATAATAAAATGGATTTGAGGGAGGTGGAATATGATGATAGAGACTGGATTAATTTTGCTCAGGATAGGGACCAATGGCGGGCTTATGTGAGGGCGGCAATGAACCTCCGGGTTCGTTTAAAAGCCAGCAAGTAATTATTATTATTATTATTATTATTATTATTATTATTAGTATTGTTATTATCATTATTATTATCATCATCATGGAAAGCAATCGAATTTGTGTGTAGCTCCGCTGTTTTCAGAGTGCTTATAGTGATTGCAAGATTTGTCTGCCTTTTATTGAACTCATGTGTTGTTATATAGTGCTATTATGCCGCCTAGCAAAGATATATGTATCACATGTAATTCTGCTTTCTACGGTAAGCAGAAGTTTTTGAAGTGCGCAGGGTCTTGTGCCCTTAGATACTATCTTGATTGTTTAAATTTAGGTGATGTTGAATATGAGATTTTCATGAAGGGCGGTAATTCTTCCTACAAGTTGTGAAGTGTGTGAGTGCATCTAAAGCTGTGTATGGAGTTAATACTCCTGTTAAAACCAGTGACGTTGCAGATAAGAATATCATCTCACCTTCAAGGGAACTAAATCTACCTAATCTTCAGTCAAGGTATTCGTTTTCTGTTCAACTTGAGGCCGTAAGGCTAAATAGTGTTTCCATTTTAGACACATTATGTGTTGTTATGGATCATGTTAAGAATCTTGAAAAAGAAATGGTTGATTCAAAAAAATGAAAATGCTGCCCTTAAAATTCAAATGGCAGAGATGGCTGATATGATGGATATAAATTCTTGTCCTCCAAAGACTGTTCGGGATTCCAAAGTGGGTCACCAGCCAGCTATGAATACTGTTAAGAAATCTTATAGTATTGTTGTGTCTGACACTGCTAAAATAAACAACCAAGGTAATTCAAAGTCAGAAATTTCTGCAATCTCAATTCCACTCCCTCAGCATAACGTACGTAATAATAGTATTGAGGTCATTTCACCTACTGTACGTTTTGATGATGGCACTGTTACAGTGTCTAGTATTAAAAATAATATTCATACTGATCCTGAAGTTTTTCAAATGGTGACTGAAAATATTTTTAAGAAACGCGAACCAAAAGTTGGAACTTGTACTAATACTAAATTAGAAAGTGCCCCAGAGAGAATTAGAACCAAATCCTTATCTGTTTCTAGATTCAGTTCTAATGTAAACAAGAATAACATTGAGGAATCACTCTTGAATCAGCTAAAATTATGGTTTCTTATTGTTACAAAATTGAAAATCAAAGTTCAATTTTATTGCTCTTTTCACATCTCTGTTGACGAGAGGATTTTGATTTAGTTAACAATATTGATGTTTGGCCTGCTGGTGTCTTATTCCACCCTTTTTCGGTAAATTAAAACCAGAGCAGCAAATTGTTCCATCAGCTAGTTAGGATTCTATTGATTAACGGGTTAATGCCTCTTAGTTTTAGTCTCTTTAACTTTCAATGTGTAGTTCTAGTAATCATCTTGAGATATTTTACCAAAATGTTCGCGGTCTTCGTACTAAAGTTAATGAAATTTTTCAAAATATAATAATTAATAATGATATCATTATCTGTCCACTGAAACATGGTTATCAGAATCAATTATAAATACAAATTTATTTCCTGATGATTATACTATGTTTCGTGCAGGCAGAATATTTGAGGACACTAACACATAAAAGAGGTGGGGGTGTCCTAACAGCGATTAGCAACCAGTTACCTTTTACATGTCGGCGTTTTGACTTGGAAATTATTAGCGAATGCGTTTTTCGTAGAAATTAGAATGGCTGATGGTTTTAATCTGTTAATTAGTAACCATTATTTTTCTCCTGATAGAGATCAAAATCACTTAAAATCTTATCTTAATTGTCTTGAAAAGAATTTTGATACTCATAATTTTAGAATGCTAATCCTTGGTGATTTCAATGCTCCGGGTATGAATTGGTCAACTGGTTTTAATCTTAACGATATTCATTATTACTCCAAAATTAAGTCTAAGGATTTATATTCCTCGACTTACCTTCTTGGATTAAATTAAATAAATTTTACCGTTACTAGTAAAAATCATCTTGATTTGGTTTTCACTAATGTCAATAATAGTATAGGTAAACTTGCCGATCACTCTCTAGTTTATCATTCATCTATCTCTATTGGTAATGAAGTAAATTTATCGTTAATGGCAAATTGTCATATTAGCTCCAATTTAAATTATTCTCAATGTGATTCTTTACAATAATTTTGATTGGAACAGCATTTATCAGACTACTGATGTAAATAATACTGCCTCAAATTCATTGTCTCAAATTATAAACAACGCTATATCTCTTGCTGTTCCTGTCACCTTTGTTAATAAGTCGCACTATCTAAAATGGTTTTCAAACAATTTACGTCAATTTATTAAAAAAAATAAAGCACATAAAAATTACAAAAGATATAAAACTGATCATCATTATCAAATTGTTTCTAAATTTTGAAAATAAGTCAAAGCTATGATTAAATTGGACAAATTTAAATGGTCACAATCGATTAATGATAATTTAAAGAATGAACCAAAGACATTTTGGAAATACGTTGTGTCTTTTCGTAAAACCAATAACTATCCCACTGAATTATTATTAAATGGGTTCACATCACGGACCAAAATGAAATTGTTAATGCATTTGGTAGTCAATTTAAATCTGTTCAACAAAATTATAACTCTAATCTCATTACTTATATTTCTAATATTACTGACTGTTTACCCCTACCTAAATTACAATCGATGATGTAAGTAAAGCCATTAAAAATCTGAAGCCTAATAAATCTAAAGATACTGATAGCATTCCTAATTTTTTAATTAAGGGATGCTCTGATATTTTCATACTTGTTTTACGATTTTTATTCAATCTTAATTTAAAAGCAGGAATTTATCCTAAACTTTGGAAGGAAGCATCTATTATTCCTGTTTTAAAAATTATAATAAAACAGTGTTACTAATTATATACCTATTTCTATTATTAACCGTTAAGGGATAAATCGCAATATAGCGAACGCCAGTAGGGGACGTTATCCCCACTCACATGAAATGTGCATTCGACACAACACTTGCCTATGACGTAGCGTGTCTAGTGAGCTAGTAGGGGAAATGTGGAAGGGGTCGTGGGTGGAACTTCTACATTCGCTATATTGCGATTTGCCCCAGTTAAGTGCTTAGGGATGCTTCATGCCCTCCCGATAAGCACCTTCATACTTCTATATCTCTAGAGCAGTAGTGTCAGAGTTGTAAGCTCCAAAACCGGTTGTGGAGATAGAGAGTGCAGTCGGAGCGTGAACTTGCTTATGTCTGTAGAAACACCAGAGCACGCAACGAGTCATAGTGGAGCGCTCCGCTCCGTTTAGTATCTGTCTGACAACGCTGCCCTAGAGGTTACTATATCATATTACCTGATGGAGCAGTAAATCAAAACGAATGTACAGACCCGGAAACAAAATTTCGGCCACCTGAATTTTCCAAGTTCTAGTTATAATATACTGCGCATGCTCAGTATGCACTGAGCAAGCACTGACCATGCGCAGTGTGTTATAACTAGAACTTCGGGAAAACTCAGGTGGCCAACATTTTTTTCTGTGTCTGTACAGAGTTGATATTTTCAAATGATAGTCAAGATATTGCAGAGGGATATATTAATATGAATGCTTTACGCTCATACATGAGATATAACCACACATATTGCGGAGACGTCGCTGTGATATACGGGGCTAGAATGGCTTTTCTTCCCTCCCTATTTGTCATTCCTACAAATATTATTCAGCTGTAAAATATTGTGCGCAGTGGCGAAATAACAGTATTTTCTGCTTTTGCTCGTACGTCAATTCAGAGCTACAGAGTGGCTCAAAATAAACTTACTGTAACCACTTTTATTAGAAATGCGATATTTTGACTTCTATGATCATGGGTGGGCAACTCGTGCTCTCAATCTGTGAACACAACCTCAGTCAGGTGGAACGAACTCTGTTCTAGCTCTAGTACTGTATCTACTGTATACGCGGTTCTTGCAAGACTAAGTTCCCTCGAGTCTGCAGTAAGTAGCGGCTCGTTATGAGTGAAACACAGTAAAATCTGATGAGATCGTTTCTCTTTTATTCGCTACTGGGGAAAAAGTACTTAGTTTCGTTAAGAAGGAAGGTATAGCTATGTATCTTATATTACGTTCTACTACACTTCTTTACGCGTATTATTTTAATATCAGAAGACTTTTTAACAAATAAACATGGCAAAAGTTTTGGTGAAGTAATACTGTATGGATCTGCAAGAGAGAAAGTTTTAGAAGAGCTAAAGAGAAAAATGGGATATCAAAAAGTTGATATCGATATGACATGTTGTCAGCACATGTGAAAGTTACAGAATTGCGCGACATATGATCGACTAGATAAAAGTATTCGTAGATATAGCCTATTTAAAATGAGACTGTATCAAGCGGAACATAAAAAAACTTCCCCACTTTCCTTCACTAGAAAGTGTCGTCAAGAGTGATAAAGGAAATCTTCTTATGAAATATAGGGCTCTTCTTCAAGACGTTACAACAGAATTTTATTCACTGGTAGGTTTGGAGAGATAGTGACATTGGACAAGGAATGGAGTGTTTCTGCAATCCTTTTGGCTAGCAGCCGATAGAAGCTCCTAAAGGTTTGGAGCTTGAATTGATAAATCTACAGAACAGCACGCCATTTACAGTTTCTGAGAAATTAGGATTCTAACTGCTCGCTATGCTGTCTAAGTGATAATTTTCAAATCTACGCTTATTTGCCTCCTGTCTAGTAAGCATATTTGCTTCCACATAGTATTTCCAAAATTGAACCAGATTTTAATGCAAGAAAGAAGTGTCAAAACTCTAAACGTTAAGAAATATCTAAGGAGTCATTTTTTTTCATTTTCCGTGACATGTAAAAAATTTACTTCCTTGAGTTTGTGATTGTTTAGGAATGTAGGATAATATCTTTTGAAAATGGAGGCAGACTCTTTAATGTATAAGCACTTGTAAACTCCCACGTTCTATGTTTCAAATAAGACAAATATTAACAAAAGGTGTAATAATAAATAAGTGCTGCAGTAACTGGTTTATTTGTTGTAGCTTGAAGAGGTTGTGTTCAATTTACGCTTTCAGTACTACATAAAATCGTATTCTAATTAAGAAAGCTTGGCAACAATAGACTTTTAGTATGTGTGTTTAGCTACAGTTTGTATAAAACTATTATAATTATTGCACCATGTGTTATTATCAGGGAAAGGGATTTGGAGTATTATAACGAATGGTGAAACGTAGTATAGATATTCGTAGCTCAGTGACTGTCAAGCGATCTGCGTGGACCAGTACAGTCCACTTCATACAAACTTACACGCAACGTGCTGTAAACGTATTTGAGAATAAACAAATGTTATAGTTTAATGACATATAGTGGTATACATACATAATCTGCATTTCATTTTTAACTACATGTATTTTCTTGGCAACGCACAAGATACCAATAAACAACATTACAAATATACATAATTAACTATCAATCTCTGCGTCCTCGCGTGTCAGTGGAAATATTGATGGCTGATAGACAGTTGTCTTCTGTACGGAACTTGCCTCTGAATATGCATGTTTTTCTGTCAGGAGCGTGTTAAATTAAAACCTTTATTTACAATATTATGAAATATGATAATATGTATACAACGTATACTACAGTATTTACAATATATACAATATACTACAATATTTACAACATAGCCTAATACAGTAACATTAAATGTTGAACAAAATGTAGAACCAAACGAAGTGGCATTTTCAATTAATGCTATGTTTTGTCGATAAAACAATTATTCCTGCTGTGCCTTGTAAATTGTAAATATCATTTCCAAATTTTCAAAATACAACTTTGCTCTGTTGCAAGGAAGGAAATTTTTTAACATGGAAAAACTCCGCTCTACATCTGCAGAGACAATTGGAGAGTACTTGAAACAAGATACGTCAATTAAATTCACATGTTGAATGACGTCATTGGGACACGTCTTTGTTAGTACATCTGAAATCCGATTAAGAATACTATACCTATCATTTTTAATCAAACTATGTTCATTTTTTCACCAACACGTTTTCCTACTTCACCTTCTACTGTACTCAGTTTATTTACAATAGTTCTCATAATATTTTTTTGCTCAACTAGTTCTACTCCTGACTTTTCTAACCAAATAATGGCATCCGGTAAATATAAAAAATTGACTTAATATTCATGACTTCTTTTTAGATTGTTCTATCATTTAGCAGTTCCTGGCGTATTTGAATCGCAGCCGCGTCATCGGGATTTGTTTCCTGAATTTTGATACTCGATCTGGAGCTTTTACAAATATAGGCTAGGCTTTCAATTTTGTATTGTTAGTTGGTTTCACTTTCGGCATTGTACCCGCACTTCACCACTCTGAACTGCAAACCTGCATGTTGAAGTTCTTATGCGACAACTGTCCAGTTCACCTGTTGTTGACGTGCAGAGATCTGCGAGTATGTCATGGAGGGGAGGACTTGGTATAAAGGGTTGTAAACAAATGGCTGTGTAGATGCCAATACTAGCTTTTACTGCTCCAAATTCCGTTCCCTAGTTATTATGATATAGAAATCATAGACTAGACGTCATGACCACCTACATGAGCCGCCACAGCGCACCGTGGCAGTGAACTGCTTCTGCAGCATAAATACAAACAATTTGTAGGCTAACTGCTGCGGCTGACTCCGTCTGTCTTTCTTTACGTCAAGATTTTTTAGCACTCCGTCAGCATGAGTTGCCCATCCATGTCCATGATAGTGTCTATTCTCATTTTGAGTTACAATAACTTTGATGGTTATAATGATAATAATGATACTAATAATAAAAATAATAATAATAGCAATAATAATATAAGTAATAACCAATAGTCTACGCAACTACAGTGTATACAAAAATGTTACTATTAATAAGTCCAGTAACTTATAAACAACCTTCCTGAGGAAGAACGGCCGATTAGATGAAAAAGGTTTTAATCTCAAAAGCATTCAACGGTACTAAAACTCATAACTATACTTCGTTCCATAATGTTTGACAGAAAAAGTAAACATTGACGTCAGAGAAGGAGAGAAGTAGGTCTATAATTGCTATTTAGCCAATGGGAGAGGTCTCATTCCACGCTTTTCTTCAACAGGGGTAGTCGCTTCAGACCGCCAAACTTCAAGACAAGCGTGGAATGCGACATCTGCCATTGGTTCAATAGCAATTAAACTTCTCTCCTCCTCTGCCGGCAATGTTTACATCTCCTGTGAGACATTATTTAACGAAGTATAGGGACCGTGTTTCGTCCCAGGAGACTAAAAGCTTAAATATTACTGGAGTTTTTACTGTAGGGAACAATGCGGGTACGTCTAAGAATCGAAGTGCTACTGTCTGCTCAAACGACTCTTGTTGGAAAAAATTACGCGAACAATACATAGACCACTTCAATAATTACAGTTACATTTTCAATTTACATTATTTACACTATTTATACGCTATTTTTTCTATTTACACTATGATAAAGAATGAAACCATATATAGGTTAAACATTTTTATTACACTACTACGAGTAATTGCGGTCGAGTGGCCAAAATTTGTATAAGCACTTGTTTTGAGATTATTAAAATAGTGGAAGAAAAACAATTAACTTTTTTATATGCCCCCATGAGAATGTTTGCATGTGATTCATGGTATCTACTTAAGTTCGACCATTCCTACTTCAAAAATAATTCCCCGGATTGTAGCACTAAAGCACAATAAGTTCATTAGAGACTGCAGTGCTAGCCTTCGGGTCCCTCCTTCGTATAGAAGGAAAAGAAAGGGGAGACGCTGTACAAATGTTAAAACAGTCAGTCACGTGATATGCTGTTTATATTATTTAAGGATTTTGAGAGTTAATTTTAAGAGTTTAATGTCAAAAAGTGAAGGGGCGAACTTTTTATGCCACCACTCCCTTGTTTAACACACTACGATCATCCTATATTGACACAGTATGTAACACCGAATGGTGATGAAAAATACCTAACCACTACAAGACTGCCAGGTGGCCCGGGTTCGATTCCTGGTCGGGGAAAGTTACCTGGTTGAGGTTTTTCTTGGTTTTCCCTCAACCCAATATGAGCAAATGCTGGGTAACTTTCGGTGTTGGACCCCGGACTCATTTCATCGGCATTATCACCTTCATCTCATTCAGTCGCTAAATAACCTAAGCTGTTGATAAAGCGTCGTAAAATAACCTACTAAAAAACTACAGGACTGTGGGGGACATAATTCTCTACTATACCATTTTTTTCACTAAATGTTTCATCTTACGTCGCCTGCAGTTATGGATAAATTTTCTCACTTCCATTAAATTCATAACGTACGTATATTTTTATCAGAGCAAGAAATTATTTTGTGTATATTAACTCTTAATTATGGTTGCTTCTTCAAATAAACATGACCATACTTGTAGGCTTTCATGTCTTCTATTTCAGCATTCCAAAAATGCATGATTTATTCAAAAATCAAAATAATGTTAGCCATTATTCTTGCATTTGTGAATGTAAGCTCGAAGTTATGTATATGACAAGCAAATTCTTGAAGATACAAAATACTAACGGATCTGGCAAAATCACTTATAATTTGCTTATCACTTGTCTCTTGGTATACTAATTACCTTATGTTTGACTTAAGGCGATGCGGTACTGAAAATAGTCGAATTTTTGACAAATTTTATCATTTTTCTTTTTTCGTGCTAAAAAAGTACGGTTTCATGAAAATTTTATCTCGATTTCTTAATTATAAGTATACTGTCATATAATTGGTAGAAGTTGTGTTAATATGCGAGTTATGTGTAACCATAACATCAAATTTAATTATCTCATAAAAGAGATTTTCTCCGTTTTCAACGACAAGTATTCATTTCATTTCTGAGTAGTTAAAGCTAGAGTGATGAAACTTGGCATACTTATTCATAAATATCTCTGTTGTGAGATGGAGTATTCGATTGGCTGTATTCAACATAATTTTATTGCTAGAGAATTATACGTCAAGCTGTAATATTTGTTTATTATTGTTTGAACACTGAAGAAATTTTATTTCTTTTTTACAAATTAAAAAATTAGAGTAGGGCATTACTAATGCTCCATTGCATAATATGCAGTGCTACTTTTAAGAAGAAATTAGATTTAAAGGGTGCTATGCATAGACATTTCGCTAGCCCGCGCTACAAGCGTACTAAACTAGCCCCGGCTATCGACTGATTACTTGTACAGGATTCATATCATATCATATCGCTAACACTGGTTTATGAATACGAAAAACGTTAGTTCGCTAATCATCCACCCGAAGCCCGCGGTAAGAATGTCTATGAATATGGTCCATAATGTCGTTTTTATATAGAAAGCGTTTAAGGCAGCGTTACTAGAGATGGAAACCGATTCGGGTCTGGGAATTATTCTAGAAAAAAAAAATCAAATATTTAGGTAATATTCTGTTTAGGAATGATTCAGCAATTATGAAAACATGTATCTTTTGTATGGAAGCCGCTAATTGGAAATCGAATTCGCTGAAAGAGCTGGAACGAGAAATAAACAGATTAGGTCTAAATTGGCTATGGAGAGAACTAGGGTCTATAAACACGAAACCTATTGCAAGAATAGTAAAAGAGGGGGCAAACGAAATTTCGAGGCAAAATATTTTTAGTAATATTAAAGAACAAGAATAACATATTATACTAAATTCAAGGGAAGAGAGAACAAGAATGGCATGGTGGAGATTAGGTATCTGGAGGCTCAAGAATAAGCGAGGGAACGTAGAGAAGGATAATGTCTTTTATGTGGACCAGCGGAAGAAGCTATGTATACAGCGTTAAAGTGCCAGGCAGCGAACGATTTGAGAAACGGTTGGGTGGATAAAAAATTTCTACAAATAAATGCTAGGGTAACTTATAAAAAATGAATGATCCCCTAAACGCCAGCAGTCTGCATAAATTAGGAAAATTTTTTTAGAGTTAAAATTGGATGAGAAGAGAAAGTCAAAGCTCTAACGGATATGGAATTATAAATTGTTGAGTAGTAAGACACAATAGGAAACTATGAAAAGTAGTCAATGAAGTTAACAGAATAATTTTTAAGTCAGAGTATAGAAATGAAAAAAGTTAAAATAAGAGTTTCAAATACAAGGGCTATACTCAGTGGCGGCTCGTGATAAAATATTATATGCGTTCACAATTTTGTGTTCCAAAATCAAAGAGAATTTGAAATCGTACGTTTTTAGCCTAATATGAAATGTCATGATTCCAATGTTTCACTGTCGAAAAAACCGTATGTAAATTCAAAATAACATATAATAATAATAATAATAATAATAATAATAATAATAATAATAATAATGAAACCTAGTCTTTTTATTTCCAATTTTTCCTGGAAAGCCAGTTTACCCAGTTCTTTACTCTTCAAAATTACTTGAACAGAGTTCATTGTTTAAGTTTGTTAAAAATTAATACATAAAACAATTTACAAAAGCGTGTGTTCAGTGATATATTTTGATTCACAACTCACTGATACACTCTAGCCTATACCAGTACTGTAATCCCATTCGCATAGATTGATTACTATAAATACATGCCAGTAAATATTATTCTTAAATAATATACACCACCATACAGATATTTAAATTCATACCATCATCACATTCAGCCAGCACGTCTTTGAAAGCCAAACTATGCTATATGCAGACACTGAAGTACAGTAATTCACAAACTACACTCTTGTAGCAGCACTGTACACACATCCACATACAGTAAACGTTCCGACAGTGAGATGCTGACACCTGCAGGCTAAAATACAGACTAATTAAATTTTCTCCTCGAGATATAGCACGTAAACGATAGGCATCGATGCACCTGACATCTGTAGGATAGATTCACTGTTCACTTAATGCTTTGTGCTCTTGACGAGTCATAAGCGGCCAGCGAAAGACAATTTTCTCCCCCGCATGCGTGAAATTACTGTAACCTTCTTAAAAAGAGCACGGCTTGTACGTGAAAGGATGTTGCCAAGTTTACATAAGAAGTTTATGCAAGATGCGTGGAGTTTAAAATACTCGATCCTGATATTATACATCCCCACTACGCCAATACGGTATTAAATAATAAAACTAGTCGTGCATTAATGGAAACAAGGTGTTCACGTGTTCTTGTGGTCTTATTGACGCACAGCCACTGGCTATACTTATTATTAGTTTTATTATTATTATTATTATTATTATTATTATTATTATTATTATTGTGAATGGATGATGATATTTACAGGTTCATTATGTAGTTTGTAATAATTGTGATGGCGAATTAAGAACTGGAACACATCTAATCGCCATGACGTGAACAAAGATTGATTAAATAAATAAATAAAATAAATATAGAAAGCGTTTATGAGAAAATATTGAAATTTACAGTGTATGATTATGATATTTATGATTATTTAGTATCAAACTATTGTTGGAAAAAAGAAGAGAATTTAATTTAGAAACCCATATAGCTTTTATTGATTTTGTGAAAGCTTTTGATAAAGTCCGAAGAGACCTTTTATTCGACATATTACAAGAAAAAAATATTCCAAATTTGCTATTCCAAAATATAATAGAAATCTACACGGACAGCAAAATAAGTGTCAAAATAAATAACTGTATATCCGAAAGAAAATTAGTTAATAATGGAGTTCGACAAGGTTGTCCACTATCACCAACTTTATTTAATATTTATATAAATGAAATTATTTTAAAATGGAACCAAATCTACACATCAGGAATCAAAATAACCAGTGCTCTAACATTAAATACCTTACTCTATGCCGATGATCAAGTCATAATTTCCAATTCAGAGGATAATTTACAAAGAGGATTGTATACATTAAATGAAATATTAAAAGATTTTGGGATGGAAATTTCAGCACAAAAATCAAAAGTAATGGCATTTTTAGGACAAGACCCAGTGAGAAGTAAGATAATACACAATAACCAATGCCTCGAACAAGTGCAAAATTTCAATTATCTGGGTTGTGAAATATCTTATCAAAATGAAAAAGATGTGAACAAGAAAATTACCAAATTTACACAAATTCTAGGAATAATAAACAATACTTTAAAAGCTAAATTAGTACAAAAATCTACAAGAATAAAAATATATAATACACTAGCATTACCCACCCTTCTATACGGAAGCGAGATTTGGACATTAAAGAAAAAAGACATGAACAGAATCAAAGCAACGGAAATGAAATTTTTCAGGAGAACAGCAGGATATACTCTTTTAGACCGAAAAAGGAATGAAGAAATTTTAGAACAATTAGAAGTAGAGTCAGTAGAAGAAAAAATCACCAGATACAAATTCAATTGGCTAGATCATGTAAGAAGAATGGAAAATTCAAGAATCCCAAAAATTATGATGCAATATAAACCTAGAGGACATCGTCGACCAGGAAGACCGTTAAGAAGACTGCTAGATGGGGCCGAAACAGGTCTACAGAGGCCTAATTCGTGAAGGATGATGATGATGATGATGATTATGATATTGATTTACATATTTAGTAAAAATTTAAACTCTCTAGCTAAAAAAATTGTGGAATTAAAAAATGTAAGTAGCACATCGCCTTAAGAGATTAAATGTGAAGAGGAAGATACTTGTCACTAGTACCAAGAATGATGACACTGGAGAAAGTATTTTACTGTATCCAGAAGCATTAAGTCGAACTAGCCAGTTGTTGCTTTGGGACGGTCACAGCTTCGCACAATCCCAGTTGTGTGTAAAGAACGTTATCTGTGTAAGCAATGCTGCACTCCAGTCCTTATCAGGTGCGCGCGAGCCGTGGCACAATATTTAATAAACGTAATTGGGTGAAGAGATCCAGAAATAGACAACAAATACTGTGAGCTGCTAGAACCATGCAACTCACCTCAGGAGTGTGGTTAGCTCACTCTGTAAATTTCCACTTCCACACTCTTGTTTCCTTAAAATCTCACGTGACTAGTCAAACTTGGTCCACTTGTTAACAAATCATTACCTTCAAGACACTTGGGCTTCCCAATATAATTAATAAATCTGTCATGAAAATCTCTTTCAATCATGAGTACATATCAGAACCTCTCAAATTTGATGTAATTATTAAATTCTTGATAGTTCTCCAGTGTAGTCCAAAAATGTTTGAGTCTCTTGCTTTATTTGTAGTAAGTCAGTTACCCCATACTCTTTGTTATTCACGACTCCGTTACAACAGTACACTGCTTCGTCGATATACAAGAAAGTCAATGTTCACCTACTTACAGTAGATATAACACGCGAAGCAATTCCCCTGCAATCGACAAGCTGTAGAGCATGAAAGTCCAGGAATTTATGAAGACGAAAACATTAATCATACGAGAATGAGCATTTAAAAGTTGTTAATTCATTATAAAAAGTGAAACTGTTACAACGTTAATACAAATTAATTTTATTTCCTGGAATATATCCGTATGTAGAATACAATAAGTAAATATATAAAATAAATAAACAAACAAATAACTGAATAAATAAACGGACAGATAGACAGAAAGATAAACACATACACAGACAAACAGACAAATAAATATTACCTTAAATTCTAAATTCTCCAGCAGTATTCTTAATATATGCGCCTTTTTGGCGTTGAGTAATACTTATGTTGTCAAAAAAATTTAGGCATGAACGTTTTGTGACGTGATGCCTTACCGGTATGCGGGGGCTTGGTTTCTCGACACAACAGACCACATTATACTGTTTTACTGCTTTCTTTAGACTCAAACGCATTCTACTAAATCGGGGGAGCAGTGTACTGTGGATGGGATCTATTCCGTAAACTCTTAGTCCGATATAATATATCGTCAACAATACTATTTAATTACTTTCCATGATGTACGCTATACGAGTATAATTCGATATGAAAGGTTCATTCCGCAAAGATTTGCAGTTTATTCTTCAATTTACTTTGTGGCATTTCCTATAGAAGTAAGAAGTAGGCTACTCGTAATAATTATACCACCAACAAAACCAATACTTAAAAGTAAACCACAGCTTGCCTTTCACAAGTCAATTTTGTTTCAATAATGAATAAGTTTGAAAATATTTCTTTGTAATCTGATATGCTTCGTCAGATCGACTTTGATGACAGTACCATTGATTTCTCTTTGAAAAAAGTGCGAAGGAAATCTTTATAATTCACAAGCAGACAGACAGACAGACAGACAGACAGACAGATAGATAGATAGATGGATTTATTGAGTAATATTATACATACAGATGTGTTATTATCGTAATTTTCTCTAAAATCCAGTGCACGGGTCTTCTGACCGTACGTGCTTTGTACCTAAAAGAAGTCCTACTTTGTAGGTTCTCTCCTCTCATCTATGATTATATCCAACCACTCTCTAAAAGAGCATACATATTAAAATAAAAATGGTACAACAAAACACATATAATATATCCTAACCTAAAACAGACATAAAAGTTTATAGATGAATGTATTTTGATTCCAGTAACTTGTTTTCTGAATTGTAACATTTCATTTAAAACTAATTTAAACTAAACTTCTACTGTGGCACCACAGCCAGCAATCGAGCCTTGGCCTCCTCTATCCTTTTCTTCCATTCTTCTCTATCCTTTGCCGCTCGCCTCTAAGCTGCTGTCCCCAACAAAACCCTTGCATTCAGTAGAGGATTCTCAACAAAGTAGGTTTTCCAGATGTAAGGATTTCAACCTTACGATTCAACCCCCAATCTGGAGGATCAGGGGATTTGATTTCGGAGACCCAACTCCTAGGATGTTGCCTTCACCACTGCTAAAGAGTTCATCCTACCCTGTCACAGTTGATCACCTCACTGAACCTTAGGATCTGTCGTTGACCTATCAGAGATTCATCCGCCACCTTCCCAAATGTAAATCCTGCTGCCGATTTACATTATCTTGTCAGGCCTATTCTATAGTTACCCAATTTAAACAAAACATGGCCTGTATAATAGTTGCTCATAAACTGCTTCTGAGAGTTGAGAGATGGCAAATTTTAGCACTGCCTGAGGCGGCACTATACCTAAATCCGGCCCTGCGTGGTGTCCGTGTTCTAGGGTTCTAAGGGGATAATCAGAATTGACTATCTAGAGAATATTATTCAAATCTTCTGCGCAACTGAAAGGGAAAATTCGCGAGAAGAGGCGGTGTATGGCCAAGAAGGAAGTGTTGTTTCATCAAGACAATTCATCTGCTCACATGTCTACAATCGCGGCTGCTAAACTACATGAACTAGGGTCCGCAATGTTGGCGTCCTCTCTCCGTGCTCAACAGATGTCGTAGCCTTAGACTTATTTCTTTTCACAAAGCTTAAAACTCACTTGTCTGGGAAGAAATTTTCTTCGAATGAAGATGTTATCGCACCATCAGCGGAAGGCTTTTTTTTTTTTTTTGCAGTCCCCAAGGATCTGAGCAAAAGGAAGGTACAGTAGCATTGCAACATCGGTGGACCCCGAGTGTGTGAATCTCAGGGGGGATTATGTTGAGAAGCAAAGATTGTTTCAGAACAATCCTAGTTTATGATGAAAGATCGGTGGAGCGGAGAGAAATTCTCTCCGACATCGGGATTCGGACCCGGGTTTTCAGCTCTACGTGCTGACGCTTTATCCACTAAGCCACACCAGATTCCAATTCCGATGCCGGATTGAATCCTCTCAGTTTAGTTCATTTATTTCATTTCATTCATTTATTTTATTCCATAGATCTTACGTGAGCAATGAAGCTTTAAGATGTGGAACATGTCAACATTTTACAATATTACAATTACAATTTTTACAAATGTTTATAGTTTTACAATTTAGTAATTTTCTACAATTTTTACAATTTTGTACAATTTTTTTTTTACATTTTGGCGAGATGTAGTGAGATGAGATGAGGTCCGAGGATTCGCCAAAATATTACCCGGCATTTGTCTTTTCGATGGGGGAAACCTCGGAAAAACCCAACCAGGTAATCAAATCAAAGGGGGTATTCAAATCAAAGGGGTTGATGCCAAGGACTCGCCATAGACCATCCGGCTTCAGTCCCGCGGCTGGGGAAAACCTCCGAAGAAACCAAAGTCCAAAGGGGGATCCAACCCAAGCCCGAACGCAGCTCCGGATCAGCAGCCCAGCGAGTCTGCCGACTGAGCTACATCGATGGCTCTACTAAAAGTATACAATACATAGCCAATCAGATTATTAAATTTACAAACTCAAACGATCATTCATAAGTTGAGCTATATTATAATACAAAACAATTTAATTAAATTTAAGGCATAAACAATTCAACCAGTTGTGATATACAGAAATTGATAATACATATCATGCAAACTACTTCAAATTACAAACACAAACAATTTATCAGTAGAGCTATATAGATTACTATTCAATTTAAAGCATATACAATTCATCGGCCAAAACTATACAAATATATACAATACAAAGTAGCATACTTTCATTAAGCTATACAAATTTGTGCAATTAATATCAAGTAGATTAATTCAATTTATAAACATAAACAATTCATCAGTTGAGCTATACATATTACCATTCAATTCACAGTAGGTCTATGTACAATTCATCAGTAGAGCTACACAGACTAGTAATCATTTTAGGAACATATACAATTCATCAGCCAAACTATACAAACATATACAATCAAATTAGTTCAATTTACAAACTAAATTTTCGTTAAGCTATAGAAATCATATGAAGTAGATTAATTCAATTTATAAGCTTAAACAATTCATCAGTTGACCTATACAGTATACTATTCAATTTACAGTACATGCAATTCATCAGTTATGCTAAACAAAAAATACAATACATAGTAAACAGATTAAGTCAATATAAAAACATATTTTAGTTGAGCTATATAAAATTGTACATGTCATTTAAGTAGAATAATTCAATTCACAAGCATAAACAATTCATCAATTGTGCAGAAGGTATGAGTATGTAGAAATTTGGTTAATTCTTTTCTGAAACTTTTCTCGTTGTTCTTCAAATCTTTAAGATAATTAGGCAGTGCATTGAAGACTGTTATACATGAATAGCGAACTTCTTTTTTAAAACAGCTTAGACTAACAGAGGGTAGATGAAGATCTGATTTATGTCTTGTATTAAAATGATGAATGACTTGATTAGTACTGAATTTATCTTGGTTCTTAATATACAGCATCATTAAGGAAATAATGTATTCACAAGGTAAAGTCAATATTTCTAAGTTTCGGAAAATATTTTTACATGAGGTCCTTTTATGCACACCGGCCATTATTCTTATAGCTTTCTTTTGTAAAACAAAAATGTGTTAGCTTCAGACGAGTTACCCCAGAATATTAATCCATATTTCATTACAGAGTGAAAATATGCAAAGTATGACATTTTAAGTAAGTTTATATCACCAATAGTAGATAAGAATTTTAATGCATAACAGGCAGAGCTCAATTTACGAGTAATACATTCTATATGCGTTTTCCAGTTCAAGTGATTATCCAATTCTAAACCAAGAAACTTTGTGCTTATAGATTCTTCGAGATGAGTTCCATTTAATCGAATACTGTAGGAAACCTGAGCACTATTGTGTGTACTAAATTTGACTGCACTGGTTTTATCAACATTAAGTGCTAGTTTATTTGCATGGAACCATTCATTCATTAGATTCAGCACTGTATTAGAAGTGTTTATAAAATGATCGTATTGTTTGCTTGAAATAATTACACTTGTATCATCTGCAAATAAAATTACATGGGATGAATTGTTTTATGGTCAAGGCTAAATCATTAATATAAACTAGAAACAACAATGGACCTAAAATTGACCCCTGCGGAACACCATGTTTAATATTTCTAAATTCTGAATAAGTAACGTTATGACTATTTGGTACATTTATTTCTACTTTTTGTTTTCTATTTGATATCTACGATATAAACCAACCCAACATCTCACCTTTAATACCATAAAACTTCAATTTTTTTACTAATATACTATGGTCTACACAATCAAATGCTTTAGCCAAATCACAAAAAATCCCACCTACATGTAGTTTCGAATTTAATGAATTTAGTATTTCATCCACCAAACTAAAAGCAGCATTCTCTGTCGATTTTTGTTTTCTAAATCCAAACTGTTCTAAAACTAATATATTGTTGGACTCCAGGTAATGATATAATCGATTATACATAACTTTCTCAAACACTTTTGAAAATGTTGTTAATAATGATATGGGTCTTTAATTAGCAATAGTACATTTATCTCCCTTTTTGTATATTGGTTTTACTATTGAATATTTGAGTCTTTCTGGAAAAATACCACATTGCATTGACAAATTGCATAGATAGCTTAACGGAGGGGATAATATTTCAGAACAAGCTTTCAGAACTTTACTTGGAATTTTATCATATCCAGAGGAATATTTTGTTTTTAGTTGTTTTATCACATGCATGACTTCTGCTGCGGTAGTGGGAATAAATTTGAGACCTAAAAACTCAGTGTTAAATGCATCAGTTAGGTAACCAAGTGCAGCATCTTCTGCACAATCTTGAATGTTTAAGTTCTGAATAATATTTATATAGAAGTCGTTAAAATGATTTGCAATTGATTTTGGGTTATCTATTTTACTATCATTGATTTTAATGCAAGTAATATTTTCACTCTTTGGATATCGATTAGTTTCATTTTTAATAATATCCCAAATAGTTTTAATCTTATTATCTGAATTTTGTATTTTTTCATTCAGATACATTTTCTTTGCATCTTTTATAACTTTTGTCAAAGTTTTACAGTAATTCTTGTAGGAATTAAGAACATGAGGATCATCACTATTCCTACTCATTAAATATAGATTCCTTTTTCTAGCACATGATATTTTAATTCCCTGAGTTATCCACATGTTTTTACTTTTACATTTTTTCACCACCTTGACTGGAAAACATTCATTGAAATAATTCGTAAATGTAGTGAAAAATGCATTAAATTTAGTATTAATATCAATGGTATCGCTACTATATACATTTTCCCAAGATTCATTTTGTAGACATATATTTAAATGATGAAGAGATTCAGCATTTATAATCCTTTTTTTTATTTTTAGATTAACACTTTGGAATTTTTCACTCATATTGAAAACACTTAGAATTTGTGCATCGTGATCAGACAGGCCATTGACTAATGGTACTGTTGAATAGGAATTCAATCTACTTTTATCTATAAATATATTATCAATGGCAGTACTACTTCTAGCTTGTGTTCTGGTTGGAAAACTTACTGTGTGACTAAGATTATACGTTTCAAGAAGTGAGTTTAATTTTCTTTTACGTGAGCTTTCTGATTGATAATCTATGTTTATGTCACCACAGATTACAAATTCGGTATGTGGTTTATAAAGTCTTTTCAGTAATGAATCTAAGTTAGTTGTAAATTTCTTATAATCTCCCATTGGCGCCCTATAAACACATAAGATAACTAAATTTGATATCTCATAACCAATTTGTATTCCACAGATTTTAATATCTTGTTCAAGGCAAAAATCAGATATATCAATTTTACTAAATAATAGATCCTCTCTGATAAAAATACAGGCACCCCCTTTTTGGAAGACATGTCTACAGAAATGAGAACCTAATACATATCCATGTAAAGACAGTTGTAGTATTTCCTGTTGCTTCATATGATGTTCAGTTATACATAATATCTGAGGTTTATGCTTTTGAGTTGCTAAAGAAGTGATCAATTCATCAGTTTTTTGTTTTAATCCCCTAATATTTTTATGAAAAATAGTGAAGTTACTGTGTTCAGTACTAGAAACATCAGAGCATTTACAATTTAGTTGAACTTGTTTCAAACACCTTACTGGTGGGAGGTTTAACCTAAAAAAGGAGAAGCCCTAGCATTAACTAACACAGGAATATTACAACTCTGCTTTTTAACATGGGTGCCTCTGATGCTATTAGCAATAAGAACCGAAAGATGCTCCTTGCCTCTACCATTCAGATGCAGGCCATGTGACGTATATTCATACCTTCTTATAGGGCTTACATCTATCAAACCAATGTGTGATGCCCCAAGTCTCATCAGAGCCCGGTCAAGCCGCATATTCACACTCCGCACCCTCCTGTGAAGATACGGATTGTCGTACCTGCTGAAAAGACTGAGAAATCCCACATTGGTATGGCTGCTCATCTCAAATATGTTGTTGACATCTTTCTCAATAGAATAGTTACAATCGTTATCAATACTATTACCTGGCCCACCCACTATAACTACATGATCCCTCTTAGAAAAATCTGAACTCAATTTCATCATATCCTCAACAACATTCTTGAGAGGAGCATTAGGCTTACATACACTAGATACTTCAAACTCATCGCCCAGTTTCGACTTCAAAAGTGAGGAAATACCTCTTGCATGGCTGCTTCCTAAAATCAATACTTTACTCCTACAATCATTAACCTTATCTGTTTTCTGACTTACCTTTACTAGTGTCGATACTGGGTCTGAGTTCTCCTGATCAACATTCATTGCTTGAAGAGCACTGAATTTGTTGGTCAGTTTGATTGATGCAGCATCATCCGCAGAGAAACGTCTACTCCTAGATTTGGAATTCTTCGGTTTCATCCAAGTATGAGATCTCCCTTTATTCGAAACACTAATGCTATCCTTCAAAGCTCTCAATTTATTAATTTCACACTTTGCCTCATCTAATTCCAATTCTAGGGCTCTGATTCTCTCCAGTTGATCGCGCATCTTTCTATCATATATACAATCACTACATTCCCAACTACCTTTGTCAACAAAATTATCAGGATCTATATCTATACATTTCCAATGAAAACAGAAATTACAATTATTACATACCAATCCTTTCACTACAATCCTTCTACAACTACGACAGTTTCCAGACAGAGCAGCCATAGCACACATTATGTATATAATGTACCTTATTTACAAATTCAATTTCACTCACTTTTCAATTTAATGTACTTACGTATATTAGTTTTAGGTTATTTCTACCCTTTAGTATCACCACACTATAATATTTCAATAGGCCAACACTACACTTTATCACTTCACTATACCACACTTTTCGACGTTGAAACTACACGACACGTCACTGCACTTATATTTCGGTCTAGATGAAACTTCACTATTTATGTTTTAAATTATTTCTACTTTGAAGTATCACCACACTACAATATTTCAATGGACCAACACTACACTTTATCACTTCACTATACCGGTACAACACTTGTCGACGTTAATCTACACGATGCGTCACTTCACTGCACTTATATTTCAGTCTTGATGCAACTTCACTATTTATGTTATTTAACACACGCAATTTCTTAACCAACAATAGTATTTATATTGAAATGTGCTATTAATAATTTAGCCTAGTCCTTGTTAAAATATGTAAACACGTTCTATATTAGGTGTTACAATTAAGCCTACTTATGTATCAATTAAATATTTCAACTTTACAAATAACAAAGAGCCTTAAAATTAGTCAACTTATGAGTTAAGAATTACTCAAGTTAAAACAAGAAAAGGTCGGGAATAGTGATCAAAGTGTTGATTTGAGGTTAAGTGTTTACAATATGGCGATTTATGTTGTGTATGAAATACGAAGTATATTATTACAAAATTGCGTGGAAAATGGATGTTATGAATTTATGATTTATATATCAAATGATTAGTGAGTATTTTAAGTATCTTTAAATATGATGCTATGAATATATATATATATATATATATATATATATATATATATATGAGAATTGTGTTAAATATGAGTATGAAAACACAGAGCTGCTTTATGGCAATCTTATCTCCTCAGTCACTACTACCAACCAATGTGTTGGACATTGTGCCACTGTCACACATCTGTGACAAAGTGCATGAGGGTTGGCCACTAAGGGAAATCTAAGAGGTAGAGCTTAAACTGAGAGGATTCAATCCGGCATCGGAATTGAAATGCGGTGTGGCTTTGTGCATAGAGCGTCAGCACGTAGAGTTGAAAACCCGGGTTCGAATCTCGGTGCCGGAGAGAATTTTTCTCTGCTCACCGATCCCTCGTATGATAACACAAATTCCTGCATGGAAATATCATACGTACTTCGGTATATCGCTATAATCCTAGCTTAATTTCTATGTCAGACTATAAACTTTGCAAGCAACCGCTGTAATTCAAAATAAAATAGTGAATGTTTATTAATGACAGTTAAGTGAAGGAAATATTTTTTCAACTCCTGCAAGAGGAAATCCCTTGCATTAGGCGAAGCTTTCGACCACAGAATAATAAGCAAAATTTCTGGCTTCCTAGATTTCCTGAAATGAATTCCTGCGACTTTTATTTTTAGGCTACACTTAAGAAAAAATTGTCCGCAAATAATCCACGTAATCTCGAGATATTGAAGAAAAATATTCGTAAGTTTGCAATTCAGCAAACTTAACACTTCTTGCAATCGTTTCAACAGGATAGACGTAAGTTCAAGACCACAGAGTAAACACTTTTATTGTCTAATGTAATATTGTTTACCATTTGATTATTTCTAATAAATATTTATTGTAAAAACGTCAATGAAGTGAATAATTAAAAAATAGCTATCATCCGAGCGTTTCGTTTCTTTGCCTTGTGCCGACGGCAAAACGCTGCCGGATGAAATCAATCTAACTGGTGGATATCCACTATATAAGAACACCTCTTGCTTTGAGGTCAGTATTAAGGAAAGCTCCGCTTAGACGAACAAAGACCATCTTTTCACACCGGCCTAGCACCTATACTCTTGGCTGAATTTCAACAGAGACCGTGAATGCCAGCAACGAGAAGCTATGCCCTAAACTTTGCACACAGTATATAGACACTGGAAGCCATGATAATTATTTGGATAAGCAAACCAAGACAGTAGGATATTCGTAGGCGTCGGAACATCGTGTTCCAAGAAAGCTATGTGGTAATTTAATTGGACGACTCATGAAGCCAATACGACTGTATGCTTGAAATGCTGGAGAGACCATTTCGTTGTGTTGATAGGCTCCAGTGTTCACTTAGTAATTAGGTGAGACTGCTCCTCCATGTGACGCGTCCTGGACCGAGTGCCCACCAGTGATTTCCTTACTTCACCATCCTCACTGCTTTGATGCGTGCAAACTGAGAAGTGCGTGGGCAATATGTATCGTTCGATAACAGATACGCATTTTTCCTTTTGTAGTACACTTGCAAAAACTCGTAACTGAATGGAATTATCGATAAGGTTTCTACATTTTGTTTATGTAAATATTAACCTATGCTGACGAAAGACATTGTGCGCTATGCGTCGACGTTATTTCCGGCGTGACTCTTCTTTGTTTACGTCTTAAGCTGGCCGCGTTGTTGTTGCACATTCTATACATACTTGCCGCCGAGCAGGACAGTAAATTAATTAACAGCTACATACTAAATGTGGCAGCAGTGGAAGTGCATAACGTCATCAGCGGCCAATGACAAGACGCGCACGTTTAAATGTAGTCGGGCTGCAATGTGACTGGCTGCCGGAGAAAACAGAGACGCGACTATAACTAGAAACAGCTTCACATTTTCTACGTCATAGTTTACATGTGCGTCTGCTATCACTTGTTTGAATATCGAATCAGATCTAAACAAAATGATAAGCGTTGTTGCCGCGTCTGTGGTTCGAGCACTTGCGCGCTGTTGTTCCATCCGAGCGGCTCGGGTCCGATGACCGGCTGAAAGTGACGAAATTTTTAGTGGAGTCAGTAGAAACCTGAGAGATTTTTCTCTGGGTACACTACTTACAAATGTTTCCTTCTATCATTTCATGAACATTCACCATCTCTCCCTCATTTCACGTATAGCTAAAATCTGTTGGGGTAGTGCGGCCTAGCCGATGGCAGTTCCGTACAGGTATTAGATAAACAACTTACAGTATCATTCAGTTATTAATTTATGGAGAAAGTCACCGTAATTCAAGTGCAGCAATAAGGATGTAACGTCAACGTTTTCCGCAAAGAAGGTTACCTAATCGGTGAACTTTTGAAGCGGTTTGTCAACGATTATTAAGGAGACATTTATGAGAGTTTTAAATATTTTACAATTTTAATCCAAAATTTATGAATTTTAAACTACATAAACGTGCCTACAATACTATCATCTGTACAAAATTTGGTGCTATTAGGGCAAAAAGTTTTGAAATAATATTTTAAATGTATTTTATTTTGACGTCACTAAAAAGACTCCTTGCGTCACAATTTTCATAATTTTTAGTTCATATTAGCTCAAAAGCTTCAAAATAGTCATGGGAACATAAATTAATTATTTTGCAATTCATTTTGAATAATTTTTCAGAAAAGTCTATGATATACAATACAAAGATTTATTTTCAGTCATTGACTTTACTTTCTATATGTGTAAGGTACAAGTCCTTATATTATATAATTTAATACTGTATTAACGTTTTCGTCGGTCATGCCGACATCGTCAGATACAACTTTTTATGCTGCAATATCATCTCTAAATAAGTACATGGGTCTCTATCATCAAAAGCACAATATATTGATAAAGTAAAACATATTAAAATCAACATGGTTTGGGGACATCAATATTTTTTTTCTTATGTAAATGTACCCTAATTTTCAATTAGTTGAAAACACAAAATTGTATATGCATTGTAATCACACGTTTGTGTTTTTAACTAATTGACAATAAGGATACATTTACATAAGAAAAGAAATATTGATGTTCCCAAACCATGTAGATTTTAATATGTCTTATGTTTATCAATATATTGTATTTTTTATCATAGAGGCCCATGTACTTATTTAGAGATGATATTGCAGCATAAAAAGTTTTATGTGATGACATAGGCATGACCGACGAAAACGTTAATACGGTATTAAATTATGTAATATAAGGACTTGTACCTTAAACATATAGAAAGTAAAGTCATTGATTGAAAATAAATCTTTGTATTGCATAAATTAATTAGTTTTAGAGCTCGGTCTAAATAGAGAGCCAAAATACATTTTTAAGTCGATTTTCTTAAGTTTTCACTGTTATTTCACCATAGTGTCCCCTTAAAAACTGGGAGTCTCTTACCCCGTTTCGAAAACCATACAACAACAAATTTCTTCAAAAGTGATACTGCTTTAAGGAAGCGGGAGAGATTAAAATTTTGCATTAGAAAATATTTCGTGCAATTTTGTGCAGTAAAACTTTATTGTTAATTTTTCAGACGTACAATAAAAAATGAAGCAATATTGTTAAATAATATGGTAATTTACCATAATGTTCTATTAATGAGACTCAAAGTTTGTACAGGGACATCATTTTATTTTTACTTCAATTTTTATTGTACCTGAGTTTTTGAATGTACTTCACTCCCACTCCTTCTACTAATGAAGTTCAACCGTCCTCCACACAGATCCAAGACCGCATATGCAGTCATAGTAGCCTTACGGTCATAGTAAACAGTATGTTCCAAAAATATGTTCGCGTTTTCCAGTGACGAAAGAGCTTTCAATATTGAATCATTTTCGCACAGGTACTGTCGTCCATTTGCCTACGTCGTATCCCGGTTTCCCCCACCAGCTTTTATTCGCCAGCTAGTGGCTGGGCTGTCTTAGTTCTTTTCTGAGAACATTAATTTCTATTAGGAATTGGACGTCTACGTAATATGATACAACTGTCTAAATGACGTAAATAAAAGGTCCTCGTTAAGTAATTAACTGTCACCTGATTTCCTCCCCTTCTACGACCCTACGACATAATCACTTGTACGGACAATAGATAGCATGTCTGAGTAATTTTATCTTTTCAGATCGGGCAGAAGTGAAGATTGAATTTACAGTACGTAAAGTACTCTTTTATAGAGTAGGTACAGAATTATTTGAAAATGAGTTACTAGTACGAAGAACGAAACTGGTAATTGGGATTAGGTACAATAGTCTATAGTGTGATAATATGCACATTAGAACTGAAGCCTGTATCGAAATGATCGGTCACCATTTAAAAAAAATATGTTTAAATATCATATTATGATTATTTTTAAATTTAACTTCATTCTCTATATTGTACGCTAATGTGCTGTAGACAGTATTATATACACTGCATAATGAATACATCCACATGGACAGCTCAGTTCGTGAGTAAAAACACTCATTGTTAATACTGTACTGTATTTTAATTAAACAAAAACCTAATGAAAATGATCAAACTGAAAAGCGCAATATTTCCTACTTTACGTAAATGGATGAACTAATTTTCTTCCCTCCTATACCTAGTAAAGTGATTTGTTTGTATATTACGCCAGTATCATCGAACTCCAGTCGTGGAAGGGGATAGCAAACGGCGTTGATCCAGAGGTATAGGCAAGTTAATTTTAAAAATGTTAGTAAAAATAAAATGATGTCCCTATATGTGCTGCTCGTTTTATGTAAACAACAGTTGTCCTGGTCCGCCCCTGCTTTGAAATAGAGCATCTGCTTTGTACCGGTGTGTCGGTACCCGCTTGAGATGTACTGTGTAGTTGTAAACCCCCTCCTCCCCATCCAGCAACGTTGCCAAACGTCTAATATCATAAACTTTAATAAGTTAAATATTGCAATTCGAGAAAAATTTGAGATTTTTCCTTCCTTATGACATGAATAATCATCAGTTAAAATAATGGTACTTTTACCTCTTACATCCTTTATATATGTACTTAATTTGTGCCGCGTATATATTTATAAGGTTACGCCATCTCTAAATTTAATTTCATCATGAAATAACGGAACACATCAGACATCAGTCCCGTGTGTGGTGGTGTGTAGCGAAATCGAAGTTCAATTTAGTATTTTTACTCGTATTTAAAGACGCTTTCGATTTCAAAGATATTTCAACGTCAAAATTGCTGACTAATCTTGCCTGGAATTCTTTTACGCTCCATAACTCAACAAGGGTTTCACAGCTTTACTAAGAACCCGAAGGGAACCACGATTAAAATCTTATCACCCTTTAAAATCATTTGCCTTCGTCAGAGTTTGAACCCTAGAATTTCGGATCTAAGTCCTAACTGAACCACAGAGGACTATGAAGTTCTGTGTGTCAGTTGGAAAATTTCAAACGTTTTCTAAAACAAATATATGAATTTTTTCAGTAGTAAGAGAAAAGTGTACGGATTCGTTTATGAATACATTTAAATTTAAATTAAGGGAATAATATTATCTTAGCAATAAAAGCTCAATTAAATAGATGGACGGTGAGGAAATAACCTGGTAATTGAGTGACTGAATGGAATAAGGGCCCATCTCACTTTCAAAAAATTCTCAAAACTTTAATAATAGGCACTAATTAATTTTTATAAATATATAAATCATACATTTTTTGGAACATTGTTGGATACACCTAAAACTTTGAACCTGGAAATTTATAGAGTCTTACGTTAATATCAAATAAAAAATACACGTTTTACCGAATCCTGTCATTTTGAAAAGAGATTGGGATGGGCTCTTATTCCATTCAGCAACTCAATTTTCGACCACAAATCTTTTTGCAAATGACGCATCATTTGAAGATCGTACAATCTGAAATAAACATGGAGGCTTTCTGATTGCACTGTTCTTCGTTCTCCTTGTAGGTGGAACTCAGAATATGCGAAATACTGCACGGAGTCTATACCGACCGTGTTTAATGCTGCATAATATACGTACAGTACATTAACACTTGCTATCGTGAGCAGTCTGTGTCGTTAAGGGATCCATATAATTATATGCGCACTAACTACACAAAACAACACGGCTACGCGGTTTAGTATGTGCTAATGAGCGAACTTATTTTAGATAACTAAACATTACATGTTTATACTTGGCGAGGTTTTATGGCTCCACGTGATTTTGTGGGATAATTAAGTATATATCCGCCACATCTGTGATTTAGCGCTAACAAGCTGGTCTTTTATCAAAGTGATCACGGTTCGATCCCCGACCAGGTCGTGATGGAATTTATGTTGGACAAATCAGACTTTGCAGAGGTTTTATTCTCGGGGTACCCTTGTTTCCATTTTTCGTTCCTCCAACACTATCCAGCTCCCATTCACTTCATCTATCATCTGCGGTAATTAGAAATAGACTGAAGTGAAGTCTTGGGGTAAGACGAGTTTTCGGTGCCAACACAGATTTCAAGTGCTTGGGGTTTTGGGTCCTCGGGCTTATAGATACTTGCCTAGGGATGGAACGCGTTCCTATTAGGGTTCAAACCACAGTCATATTTGCGCATTTTCGAATACGAACAAAATGAGATGAATAATTATTTTTGGAGAAATTGTTGCTTGTACATAGAAATAAAATAATCAAATTCACGTTTTGGATATTAGATTTGCTGAATTGTTTATATTTATTTAGTATTTAGTATTTATTTACTTAACCTGGTAGAGATAAGGCCGTCAGGCCTTCTCTGCCCCTCTACCAGGAGATTCCAACTACAATATGAACAATAAAATTACAATTAGTATTGATATACTATTATTATATACTGTATATACTATATTTATATACTGTAAGTGAAAAATTTTAAATCAGTTCTTTGCAGCATCAACATGCACGTTTATTGTATTTATGTATAATGATAAAGTGAAAACATTGAAATGTTAAGTTCTTTCGCCTGGCCTTATACTATGTACTAGGTCAGTATAACAAATTCCAAACTACCACATACTTTATGGATGGCAGACAAATGAGTTGGTTAACGGTGAAGTGTTCGCGCTGCAAGCTCCGGATGAGAGTAATGCAGTGCTATGCGTCATGGACTTGTTGCTTGAAACCACAGCGGTGACAGAATACTGATTCGCAGAGTACTTCAGTTGTGACAGCGACACCGGCTCTTGCACCGTACTGCGTCATACTTGTACTTGTCTCCCATTGTTTGCAGTTTGTCGCAATCGATGGACACCGGAATCACCGAGTTCATAATTTTGAACGTAATAGCTGTAATGAAATTGTGATGATGCAATAATTTCAGCTGATTGTCTCTATCGTGCCAAAGAGACATTATATTATTTCCGATCGATATTTAACCCGTAACCTTGGATGTGGGGTATATTCTACCCAACCCATTTTAAAATCCTTCGTTAATTCTGTTATCCGTCACCCAATACAGGAGCGCTACTGAGTACCTTCCTGGCAGTTGACTATTCATTGTTAGATGTAACGGTTGTGTTCCTGTAGGTGAGTAATCATAACCTAAACTGCTTTAATTTCAGGCTCGGGTAGATTATACCCCATGTCCCAGGTAACGTTAGTTTTTCCACATTAATCTCATTTCTTCTCTAAAGCTAAACATGACATCCGCATTGAAGGACTGTATGCGGGCTAATGATCCGAAGTTCAGTGGTTGGAAGCAGAATACTTTGGAAGCTGCAGAAAGTGACTTTAATGACAATGAATGTGATATAGATCCAGTGGAGACTACAGAAATTATGTTTGTCAAACTGCCTAAATTCAATCTAAACATTTGGTACAAATTTTGTAACAATGGAATTTATTTTCAGGTTAATTTATGCATTATTGTTTACCGTTCAATGTTCTGATATTCAATTTTGTTAATGATTAGGTTACGTGCTTCCATTCTTTGTTTATTAACAGAGTGTAAAACAGTGTCGAGGAATTTCTCAAAATAAAAATTTGTTGGAATAAAGCCTTCCTATCCACAAAAATATACATTTTTTTTTTGTTTTTAATTATGAAATATTATATCATGTGCCTCCAAACTTAATTTCATTGCCATATGTCACATAGACTTGGAAATAGCGAGTGGTTTTTACAACTGGGTAAAAAATACCCCACATCCAAGAGAGTGTGACAGAAATAATATGTCCCAGGTTACGGGTTAAAATGATTTCTGATATAGGTAGCTAATCTTCAGAGAAAATTGAGCCCATATGTTCACATATATTAATATCACTACTGATACAACCACCACTATTTTCCATGACATTTTATTGCTTTCGTTTGATATTAACTCTCCTGCTACTAAGGGGTGTAATATGATTATCCCACTGAAATTTAAAATTTAAATTATGATTTATTTAGCGACCCTCGCAACTGCTGAGATTATATCAGCGTTGTGCCGGAATTTTGTCCCGCAGGAGTTTTCTACATGCCAGTAAATCTACTTAAGGGGAGAGGATGGTATTTTTGATGAAAAATAACTAAATTTAAAAAATATATTCTTTAAAATACTCTGTGATATGTGTGGATCGCCATTTTTAAACTTCCTGCGTTATGGATTTTTAAATCACTCGCCCACTTTTATTGTTGTTTCCGGTAAATTAAATTTTCAAATGTTTTTTCTTTAAAATACCCTTTGATATGTGTGGAATGCATTGCATAACATTTTGTGGGTATTTGTGCCCTTATCGGATGTTGAGACGTCATTTTTAAACTTCCTGTGCTATGGATTTTTAAATCACACGCCCGCTTTTATCGGTTTCCAGTAACTTAATTTTTTTTGCTACATTGCGAGACAAAATGGATATAATTTCTGAACTATTAAAGATACATGCATGAAATTTAGAACTCACATTCTTTAGAATATTAGGAAACTTTTCTCTGTAACAGAATTTTGTTAACTGATTTCATTTAAAAAATACGTCCGTTTGTTTGCAAGAAAGGAAATCAGAAAATTGTTACTAAATTTTAATTGTTTATTTTACAAACGTAGCGACTAATATCAAAATTCTGTTACAGACGGTTTGTAGAACATACTTTTGCAAATATATTGCAAAAACTGTTTGAATCTAACTTTAAAAACGGTTTATATATATCGGTTTTAGTACAATCCTGCATTGGGTATATATATATTTTTTTCAAATTTGGGCCCCCAAATTTTTTTTTTTTTCAAAATATTTTTATTTGGTTGAGTTGCCACAGCTATGAGCTCTCTACATACAAAAAATTAATAATTTACACCAAATAGGAAATAAGTTAAAAAAATACCATTCTCTCCCCTTAAGGCTGATCCGCAATAAAACGGGAACGAGAACGGTAGAAATGGACGTGAATATGAAGGTTCTTTTATTCATAATAACCCGAGAACGGAAACGATTATGCATATCGATATGGATGTCAATAACGATATGTAAAGTCGATATTACGCATTCTAATGTTGTTCGTATATAATTGACCAATGGCGTTCTTTCATGAGTACAAGCCAGCCAACAAAACACAGGTTAATCAACTTCAAAATTTAATACATAGAATAACTAAGAACTCAATTCATGAGGTAATCTGGTCATATATACGCACTTAGAATAACTCATTGAAAGTGATTCTATTGAATTTCTGAGTTAGAAACGATGTATGAAGAAGAAATTATGTCACAAAATATATGACGACCAAATAGTTTCATTATGACAACTGGAAGAATCTAGTAGTCTGTGATCGGAAACGAGAACGACAAAGTTGAAAATTTGCCAACTTTCACGTTCCCGTTCCCGGGCTCCAACAAGTTTCTCGTTAATTGTGAATGTTCACATTTAAATATATGTATTTTAACAATTTTTCCGTTCTCGTTCTCGTTTCCATTCTCGGTTTATTGTGGACCAGGCGTTACATGAGTCTGTCGTATTTAAGCACACTTAAATGCCACCGACCTAGGCCGGGATCAAACTCGCAACTTCGAGCACAGAAGGCGAGCGCTATACCGACTACGCTATCCATGCCGACTACCCCAGTGATAATTTTTGAGTATTGCTTCCATTTTTGTTCAAGTTTATTTTTTAAATTCCTTGTATTTGTCTGTTATATGTCTAAATTTTGAAATAAGAATAACATAAATAATTAATCTACTCTGCAATTTATAAATCAATTTCCTCCCCTGATTACAGAACATTTGTCGTTTGTTTCTCTGTTTATTATAACAACTGAACGCGAATAGGGTCCGGCAGAGGAAAGGGCGATTTTAAGGAGCGTTTATTTCTCACACCACTGTTGAGAGGAGACAAAATGTGTGCATGTTCTGTTGCCAATAAAACACCATTTAATTATGGTGGATAGGTGAAGCGGTGCACAATGTGATTTTGCAATTAAAAGCTTTTACAAGAACAATGACAATTTTAAGGCCACTAGGCGTGAATTTCATCATTTTAATTCATAGCGTCATGATCCTGTTTCATTCGCTAATGCGAATTACATTTTCATCAATACAAAATTTAGGCGATATATCGCAATATTCTCAACCGTAGAGCATTTTGTAAGGGGGTTTTAAAACGCATGGATCACGATAAATAGTTTATCGAGAGTTTGTAGGTGTCTGACGAAACACATTGCCATCCCAGTGACAGTAAATTAAAGAAGTGTTTCTCAACCCCCGGGCCCTGGCATCAATTATACCTGGCCGCGAGGTATTCTCCTGGATTTTCTCATTTTATATTTATAAGCATTTTTAAAGAATAAATAATTTGTAGTGGAAATATGTCTAGGGGATTTCGTGACTGTGTCGAAAAGTCTTACAGATCCGTTTCTGTCGGAAACTTTTCTAATTCACTGCGGGCTAAAGCAAGGAGATGCACTCTCACCTTTACTTTTTAACTACGGTCTAGAATATGCCATTAGGAAAGTTCAGGATAACAGAGAGGGTTTAGAATTGAACGAGTTACATCTGCTTCTTGTCTATGCGGATGACGTGAATATGTTAGGAGAAAATCCACAAACGATTAGGGAAAACGCAGAAATTTTATTTCAAGCAAGTAAAGCAATATGTTTGGAAGTAGATTCCGAAAAGATAAAGTATATGATTATGTCTCGTGACCAGAATATTAAACAAAATGGAAATACAAAAATTGGAAATTTATCCTTTGAAGAGTTGGAAAAATTCAAATATCTTGGAGAAACAGTAACAAACATAAATAACACTTGGGAGGAAATTAAACGCAGAATAAATAAGGGAAATGCCTGTTATAATTCGGTTGAGAAGCTTTTGTCATCTAGTCTGCTGTCAAAAAAATCTCAAAGTTATAAGTTATAAAACAGTTAGGGGAGAGTTGGGTAGTATCGGACATCGGGTAATATCGGACAGTGAGTTTCTTTCATCTACAACCAGATGATAGTACCTGAATGACATGGTTACGTTTCTGTGATGTCGCATACAGTTACGTAACCACGTCATTGAGGTATCGCCATCTGTGGTAGATGAAAGAAACGCACTGTCCGATATTACCCGATATCCGATACTACCCAACTCTTCCCTATATTACCGGTTGTTCTGTATGGGTGTGAAACTTGGACTCTCACATTGAGAGAGGAACAGAGATTAAGGGTGTTTGAGAATAAGGTTCTTATTAAAATATTTGGCGCTAAGAGGGATGCAGTTACATGAGAATTAAGAAAATTACATAACGCAAAACTGCACGCATTGTATTCTTCACCTGACATAATTAGGAACATTAAATCCAGACGTTTGAGTTGGGCAGGGCATGTAGCACGTATGGGCGAATCCAGAAATGCATATAGAGTGTTAGTTGGGGAGAGAAAATGTTGGCATTTGCATTAAACATTCACTGAAATATATGGTATTTATGGTTTCAGTATAAAATGTACAATTTTCGATGATGCCGAGTGCAGACTGCTAGTCAGTTTGTTATTCCTATGTGCAACATACATGAGTGTGATCCTAGTCGGACTGTGAGGTTTGATAAACATTATCTGCTAGCGGACTACAGGTATTCCCGATTCTGTGAGTAAGGGGCGCTTTATAACATCCCTTGCTATATTCACAGTCATATCAAAATTTGTCTGCATAAACCACTTGATTATGCGACACAATTTATTTATTCTGAATTACAAGCACTAAAATTTTAGCAAATATATAAACATATAGTACTAATTTATTTTCGCAAAAATCGAATGAATTTTATAACTGAAAGCATATACATAACACCAGAAGAATTGTCCCAACTCTTTTGGCAGAACCTAAATGCGACACTACAGCTGGATTAAGACACAGTAGGAATTATGGACCATGACTATACAATTCAGTATTGAAAAATAATCCATATCTAAGCAATTTACACATTCTTAAGTTTAAAAATAAAGTGGAAATATTTGTATGACATTTGATAAATTTTATTTTATTTTATTTCTTTAAGTGTTACTAGCATTATATGGTAGGCCCTACTAATGTTTATTGTATTTATCTGATACATGTAACCTATAAGATAAAACATTGTAATAAATAGAAATTGATCATTTTCTTAATTAATAACAGTGTATATCTCAAATAAATGATTTCTTAGCATCGCCACAGATACACTTGATTGTACTTGTCACTATCTCTTGTCACTAGAGAATTCTTGAAATTTATATTTTTCCCGCCATTCATAACATATTTTGATATGATACCTCTTGCACAAAAGGGGAGATCTATAACTGAAACGTGATTAATATATTTCAGTATTATTTGTATTTAACCTGGTAATAATAAACAGTTTGACTCGTAGACATTTTGTTTTTTCAGCATTAACAACAAAACAACAAACAACAAATGATTGTACGAGAAGATTCGAAGAGAACGGCAGTTACGTAGACTTTCGGCTCCCCCCTACTACCATTAATGCATAACACAATGTCAATACGGCGGTTGCTGTCGTCTGCGATAGAACGAACTTTAATGTTGATTTTCGAGTTCGTCACTTTTTTATGGTTATTATATGCTTATTTAAGTTGTGTTAACTCTCGCTAGTGGTTTCATATTTTATTTTATCCGTCTTAGTATTTATTTTATTATTGTAAATATTTTTGTTTTATCACTTATATTATTATTATTATTATTATTATTATTATTATTATTAATGAATTATTTTTGTATTACTATCTTGGTATCATCTCCGTCACGATTATTCTATTATTATTATTATTATTATTATTATTATTATTATTATTATTGTTGTTGTTGTTACTATTATTGCTATCATCAGCATTATTATTTGAGCTCTGTAAAATTTATGTAGACTACTGGACTGTACCCGAGCACGAGCATATGCTCATTTCGTGTATCTATTCATATGTATTCATTTCAAATATAAATTGTAAATAAATTTGAATTTGAATTTGAATACCAGAAAAATATTTTTCTTAAGGGGAGAGACTGAAGGCAATACAATGTTGCCACGTCCGCAGTATTTTCCATCTCTGAAAACAAATAGAGTATTAGTGAGATGGTCATGCGGATTGCGGGCCACATGAGTGACATGAAGCTGGAGTTCGGATGCAGCCTGGTGACCATTGAGGACGCGGTATCTTCAGAGTTGAAAAGCCGTCCGTAGAGTCATTCATCTCATCCCAAATTCTTGGGAGCTTCCTGTACGGCATGCATTCGAATTAACATTCGTCCTCATTTCTGTATTCTTCCTAAAGAAATACTCAACCCAACACACCAGAATCAAGAAAGAAACAAAATTCATGGTAGCGAAACGTGGGCTGTTTGGAAGTAAGATGTAGGCTACCAGAATTACCTCAGTCGAAATGAAATTTCTGACCGGAAGAATAAAAGTGATACAAAGTGAGATCTCAGTGTTATTCCAATAACAGAAATCATTCAATAAAGGAAAAGACTGCAGGACAGTAAGAGAATGGAAACAATAAGGATACTAAAATATAATCCCAGAGGGAATATACTCCTAGAACAGTGATCACAAGCTGTCGGTAGTGGCTCCTATCCTAGTTTTCCTGGAAGCCTGAGCGCAGGGTACTTTGCATTCAGAACGTCTCCTGTCGTTTACATAACATTCGTAATGAACAACAACACAATGTTTTCACTCAAGAGTAGATATGTCTTGGACGTTTAGTTTCAGATAGGGCAAAAGATGTCCAATTGTAACTCGTACGAGGTAACCACTGGCGTAAGCAACCCGCAGCGCATATTCTTTAAGGATGTTTTTCCTATTTTATATGGAAAGTTATTGACTTTAGCAGAGCATGCTTGACGTGCAATATCTCCTGGTTCTCTGGGCGTTTGGACGCTCATGAGATAGGGGATCCATTATCACCGACGTAAAATATCTATGATGCAGGTTATTGGAATAATTAAAAATTGTGTACTTATAAACCAATAGTAAAGCGAAATTGGGTTAAAATTTGTATTATAATGACTTCACCTCTTCTTAGTGACGGAGAGACACCTGATTGTTAATAACTCATCAAAAGTATTTCCATAAATTAAAGTTATCAATGTTATCATAATGCATTGTATCAAGTGCCTTGAGTATTAGTTAACGTTTTCATAATCTGCAAAATTTACAGATTAATTGTGCTACACTGCATTAGTGTTTAATGGGAAATCATTTGTTATACTATACAGAGTGTCCCATTTTTCTTGTGCACCTATTATACCTCTTTTTGGACAGGTATTGGAATTTTTTTTTAGAGTTATGTTAGAACGCGGGGCTAACATGAGTGTAGAGATTTGGTGCATGTAACTACATTATGCTACAAGATACACATGACGTCATCAATTTTTCAAATAGCACTACATACTTTAATCATGTTACATTGATTACACACATTAAGACGAGTTCAAAAATGTATCACAATGTCACCTTCCCAATCAATAATAACAACAACAAAATGCACAATGAATGCCATCAGAATGTGTCGTTTGTTGTGGTGCCCCATTCATCTTGTGCATTAACTTACACAAAACGAAAGACGACTGACGTCCGTACACGTCGTGTGTTGTGTGTTTGCTGTCTTAACATGTAAACAAACCACAACTGTCGACGCCACAATCCACGTAGTGGCCTGCACGTTCTCCGGACCTGTCGCCACTCGACTCCTTCATGTGGGAAACTGTAAAGGACAGTGTGTACCAGAACATTCTGACAACACCAGACGACATGCAGCAACGCATTCGACAGGCGTGTGTGTCCATCCAGCCAGCAACATGCCTGGCAGTCATACGTCTTTCGCGGAACGCCTTCGAATGTGTATTAATGTGAGTGGTCACCATTTGGAACATCTTATGTGACTCTCAAAGCATAATATTATCACATTGGAAGTACGTTTTTGTTTCTTTTGTTGTTGTTATTGATTAGGAAGGTAACATTGTGACACATTTTTGAACTCGTCTTAATGTGTGTAATCAATGTAACATGATTAAAGTATGTAGTGCTATTTGAAAAATTGATGTCACGTGTATCTTGTGCCATAATATAGTTATATGCACCAAATCTGCACACTCATGTTAGTCCCTCGTTCTAACATAACGCTCAAAAACAAAAACTCAAATACCTATCCAAACAAAAAAGTTACAATAGGTGCACAAGATAAATGGGACACTCTGTATTTGGCAAGTTTATGGACTCCGCTGCACCTTTGCAATGACTTCTAACTTCTGTAAAATAAATGTTATACCCTAATCCTTTTACAAAAGTTCTTCTGGTTGTCATAGTTTTGAAGTATCGTGTGGTTCTTCGTCTATTATTACCGCGTCACGTGACTACGGTTTAAAATTTGACGCGGGCAGAATCTATCAACTGGCCAAACGGACTATAGCAATTGTCGCGATTATACTTTTTCGTAGCGTTGCGATATGTCTATCGTCAGTTTATGTAGCAGTTGATCTTTTTCTGTCTTATAGGATATTAAAACGACTAAATAAATTTAATTGAATTTATTCGTGATAATTCAGGAATCTTTGACAGGATATGAGAATCTTATCTGCGTCGAGGTCTTTTCTGTATTGTTGCTGGAGGACGCAAAGCAACCCGCAGCGCATATTCTTTAAGGATGTTTTTCCTATTTTATATGGAAAGTTATTGACTTTAGCAGAGCATGCTTGACGTGCAATATCTCCTGGTTCTCTGGGCGTTTGGACGCTCATGAGATAGGGGATCCATTATCACCGACGTAAAATATCTATGATGCAGGTTATTGGAATAATTAAAAATTGTGTACTTATAAACCAATAGTAAAGCGAAATTGGGTTAAAATTTGTATTATAATGACTTCACCTCTTCTTAGTGACGGAGAGACACCTGATTGTTAATAACTCATCAAAAGTATTTCCATAAATTAAAGTTATCAATGTTATCATAATGCATTGTATCAAGTGCCTTGAGTATTAGTTAACGTTTTCATAATCTGCAAAATTTACAGATTAATTGTGCTACACTGCATTAGTGTTTAATGGGAAATCATTTGTTATACTATACAGAGTGTCCCATTTTTCTTGTGCACCTATTATACCTCTTTTTGGACAGGTATTGGAATTTTTTTTTAGAGTTATGTTAGAACGCGGGGCTAACATGAGTGTAGAGATTTGGTGCATGTAACTACATTATGGTACAAGATACACATGACGTCATCAATTTTTCAAATAGCACTACATACTTTAATCATGTTACATTGATTACACACATTAAGACGAGTTCAAAAATGTATCACAATGTCACCTTCCCAATCAATAATAACAACAACAAAATGCACAATGAATGCCATCAGAATGTGTCGTTTGTTGTGGTGCCCCATTCATCTTGTGCATTAACTTACACAAAACGAAAGACGACTGACGTCCGTACACGTCGTGTGTTGTGTGTTTGCTGTCTTAACATGTAAACAAACCACAACTGTCGACGCCACAATCCACGTAGTGGCCTGCACGTTCTCCGGACCTGTCGCCACTCGACTCCTTCATGTGGGAAACTGTAAAGGACAGTGTGTACCAGAACATTCTGACAACACCAGACGACATGCAGCAACGCATTCGACAGGCGTGTGTGTCCATCCAGCCAGCAACATGCCTGGCAGTCATACGTCTTTCGCGGAACGCCTTCGAATGTGTATTAATGTGAGTGGTCACCATTTGGAACATCTTATGTGACTCTCAAAGCATAATATTATCACATTGGAAGTACGTTTTTGTTTCTTTTGTTGTTGTTATTGATTAGGAAGGTAACATTGTGACACATTTTTGAACTCGTCTTAATGTGTGTAATCAATGTAACATGATTAAAGTATGTAGTGCTATTTGAAAAATTGATGTCACGTGTATCTTGTGCCATAATATAGTTATATGCACCAAATCTGCACACTCATGTTAGTCCCTCGTTCTAACATAACGCTCAAAAACAAAAACTCAAATACCTATCCAAACAAAAAAGTTACAATAGGTGCACAAGATAAATGGGACACTCTGTATTTGGCAAGTTTATGGACTCCGCTGCACCTTTGCAATGACTTCTAACTTCTGTAAAATAAATGTTATACCCTAATCCTTTTACAAAAGTTCTTCTGGTTGTCATAGTTTTGAAGTATCGTGTGGTTCTTCGTCTATTATTACCGCGTCACGTGACTACGGTTTAAAATTTGACGCGGGCAGAATCTATCAACTGGCCAAACGGACTATAGCAATTGTCGCGATTATACTTTTTCGTAGCGTTGCGATATGTCTATCGTCAGTTTATGTAGCAGTTGATCTTTTTCTGTCTTATAGGATATTAAAACGACTAAATAAATTTAATTGAATTTATTCGTGATAATTCAGGAATCTTTGACAGGATATGAGAATCTTATCTGCGTCGAGGTCTTTTCTGTATTGTTGCTGGAGGACGCAAATTTACATTACGAGCTCTAAGCGTTTTTAACTACTTTCAGAAAGAAACTATACCAAGGACTTTTAGTCATTGCATTGGCGTAATTTCAAAATTTGAATTTCATGTTAAGATTTTCGACGTTTGAGTAAACAATTTAACAGGGTCCATCTCATTGAAGAAATTTGACTCAATACGTAGAGCGAAAAATTTTGAAACTTTCTAAATAAATCCGTGACGTGATAGTCCATGTAGGGCCAAGGCCGATGAAACACAACGTGTCCTCACGTCCACATGCCTGAGAGGAGATGAAAAATCATTTACTATAGCCAGGCGACATACAAACCATAGCGCTTCCGTTCTGAAGCCTCGCATGACGTCATCGCTGTACACCCACTGATAACGAAGAGGCGTGGTAGAGAAGTATGTCATTTTACACTTTAAGATTGATCTGACTTACGCTAACGTAGTAGCAATAGAGCAAAGCTGTATTATACTATTTAGAGTAAACCGTACTCCATAGGAGCAGTTCTGTAATCCTTAAGAATCTCAAGAGGAATAACATAATCACTAGAGCCCGGATTTTATGTAATATGAAAATAAGATATATGTAGCTAAAAATGGCAAAATATATAGATAAATATTTAATAAATAAAAAATATATGTAACTTAAAATCTAAGCTTTATCAGAAGCACTTTTCCACATTGATAAAAAATTGCAGGTGAACATGTGATTCAACCTCATTTAATTAATGTTTGAAGGCGCAATTAATAATTAAATATTTTTCCGTATTTTCTGCGGTCACCGATTGTATCGTAAACGGCAACACATATGTAGGAATCGCCAACTTAAGCGCTCTAATCTTTTCCATTGTGTCAGTGCAGCAGGAGTTCTAATAATTTTTCCGGAGTGTTGATTCATCCGGAATATTAAAGTCGCATTATTTGCGTAGGAATACTTGAAACTTTGGCACTCAAATTTTATACCACGGTATGTTTGCAGCAGTCACTGCCATGCACAAATTCTTTATTAAATTCACTGGTAGAAGACTAAGAAGGTTCCAGCACCACTTGTGTAAGAAGAACTAGTTTTTTTTCGACGGAGCAGGTTTTTTATTTGACATGAAGTTCAGTTTTTAAATGTGTTTTGTCACACACTTTGCACAACACGATTTTGCCGTCACTAGTAAAAGCATTGTCAGTTGAAATCCAATTTTTGAACTTCGATAGGCCTACTAGCTTGGATGCGACTGGCTCCATAACAGTAGATTAGCTAGCTATATCAGCTGATGTCAGAATATATAAAGGAAACTGAAAGAACCACTGCTTCCTTTCAGAGCAACTGATTCGGGGTATTTTTGCCAAACGGTCATACCCAAAGGGTAATTTTCACTCTGTCCTTCACAGCGGTAGCAGTACAATCTGCTGGTGCTATCTGGTAGGATGGAAGAGAAGGCCTTATGGCCTTAATCCTGTCAGATTAAATAAATAAATTATTATTATTATTATTATTATTATTATTACTATGACCTACCGCTCGCATTGGTATTTGTTCCTACTTTACCGTTACTTCTTAAGGGATACACAAAATATTGGCATGCCAAAGGGATGCCCAATTTTTTGACAGAATACGTTATTATTTTCAATCATTAAAATATGTTTATGCATTAGAGACAAAGGGGACAAGATTTATAAACAAAGCCGCCGATGTGGCTCTGTCTCCGTTTGCCTGCCGATCCGAAGTTGCGCTCGGGCGCGGGTTCGATTCCCGCTTGGGCTGATTAACTGATTGGATTTTTTCCGAGGTTTTCCCCAATCTTAAGGCAAAGGTCAGGTAATCTATGGCGAATCCTCGGCCTCATCTCGCCAAATATGTCATTATCACCAACTCCAACGACGCTAAATAACCTCGTAGTTGATACAGCGTCGTTAAATAGCCAAGTAAATAAATAAAATTTATAAACAATTTCCAAACATAACATATGAGTCAAGTCGAGGGAAAATTGGTGAAATATTCATAGTCGTGAATTGGTAAGTACAAATTTTTTGTCAGGATACTGGTCTAACTCAGGTAAAATATGCCGTCGGCCTTTTTCTGTTGTAGATCGGACTTGAGTGCCGAGAAATTAGTCCGTACATTTTTCCTCTATCGAGCTTATGACAGTCTCGTGTTGCGTAGTATGGACAGATAACACAGGCTGAAGAGACGTCAATATTAAGGTTTTAGTATACAGCTGACTTCCATTCAGTGCAGTTCAGTTTAGTTCGTGGTAATGTAGTACATATTAGAGCAGCAAATATTGACTTAGGTAAAAGTATTATTAAGAAATGGTACAAAAAGAGTCGTGCTATGTTTAGTGAAAGAAATCATAGTCACCGCCTCATTTTCAAATGAGAAACTAAGTCACATATATCTCGTAGCTAAAAATAAAACTTGATGACATAGGCTATAGGTTATTATTAAGTAAGGCAATAAATTACATCTGTAATGTAATGTATAAGGTACGATATTTTATTGCGAAAAGATGGCGCAGAATCACACTAAGGTGACTTTTACTTGTCCATGTTACTTTTCAAGCAGCGACGTATAAAGCTAAACGTTTTTTTTGTTTCGTATTACTTATTTACTATTCTGTGATAGACACAGGTTTATACCGGCTAATTTTCTCATGTTAGTACAATTGTTTTATCTGCCATAATTCCGCTATGATCCAGTATCTCGTAATCCCAGCCTGAAGAGAAAGTGTCAACGTCTACAATCAGAACAAACAGTTCCCTGTCAGCACATAGTTGGCGCTTGATATCTAACAGATAATTTATCTGAGTACAGATTAAGGGGCGGAAATAGGAAAGATAACACGAGAGCTAATCTGATTTTCCTCACCCTTTCCGCGGCAGAACTCGAGGAGAAGTTTGAAATTCGCTGCTTTCAAATAGTAATTAGTAACTTTGAACATTCGGGAGTGCCTAACAAACATTGCACTCCACATGGTCTCAAATCTTTCTTGATTCCTGATATTATTTTAATTCAACAGTATGTCATCGCCACTTTTCTACTCCAATGGTAATTTTGGTTGTCGACAGATAATGTCGCTCAGAAGTTCAGACATGGGTGAAGCGACTGCTATTTCATTCGAGGGCTTTTATAGTACTAACTGTAGTGCAGTACTTACTCAGTACTTCGGCGTTACAAATTCCGAGTTGTCCTCGGCGGTTCGCGGTTTTCATGCTGGTCGTTGCATTCGAGGTTCGTGAGTTTAAAATGGCCGAGAGCAAAGGAATTTAAAGGGATGTAAAATATTCGGCATTGCTTGCTCAGGATGGGGAATAAATCACTGCGTCCCGTGTCGTACATTTACGGACGTTAAAGAAATATTTCCCTGATAGAGGGTTGCAGACAAAATTTGTCTGTCGTTCTTCCTCTACGTTCAATTCGCAACTGAATATCGTCATTGTTCCTATAATAACTCCTACTATTTGCAAAATATACAATTTTTCAGTAGTACGACTGTATTCATCCTATGGCAGCCGTACATAGGAGAATGTGAATTCTTACATTTTCGAAACAAAGAAATATAATTACATATAGGAGATTTTATTGTTTTCTCTATCACTATTTAAGTTATTTAATAGAGCAAAAATCTTAAAATCGATAAATATGTCACATAGGAGTTACTGCAGGAACAACGACGATATTCTCTGTAGTCGAAATCGTCGCTTAAAAAGCAACATGAGTGTTACGAATACTACTACGCTACTCTAATATTAAATACTACTAGTAGTTCTACTTTTCTTTCTACTACCGTACTGCTATTACTACTTCTAATACTACTATTACTACTTCCACTAATACTTCTACTACTGTTACTACTGTATTTCTACTAAAGATATTACTATTTAATTGAACGGGTTACATCAGCTTCTTGTCGATGCGGATGACGTGAATATGTTAGGAGAAAATCCACAAACGATTAGGGAAAACACCTAAATTCTACCTGAAGCAAGTAAAGAGATAGGTTTGGAAGTAAATTCCGAGAAGACTAAGTATATGATTGTGTCTCGTGACCAGAATATTGTACGAAATGAAACTATAAAAATTGAAGATTTATCCTTCGAAGAGGTGGAAAAATTAAAATATTTTGGAGCAACAGTAACAAATATAAATGACAGTAGGGAGGAAATTAAACACAGAATAAATATGGGAAATGTCTGTTATTATTCGGTGGAGAAGATTTTCTCATCTAGTCTGCTGTCAAAAAATCTCAAAGTTAGTATTTATAAAACAATTATATTACCGGTTGTTCTGTATGGATGTGGAACTTGGACTCTCACTTTGAGGGAGGAACAGAGATTAAGAGTGTTTGAGAATAAGGTTCTTACGAAAATATTTGGGGCTAAGAGGGATGAAGTTACAGGAGAATGGAGAAAGTTACATAACGCAGAACTGCACGCATTGTATTCTTCACCTGACCTTATTAGGAACATTAAATCCAAACGTTTGAGATGGGCAGGACATGTAGCACGTAAGGGTGAATCCAGAAATGCATAATAGTGTTAGTTGTGAGGCCGGAGGGAATAAGGCCTTTTGGGAGACCGAGACGTAGATGGGAGGATAATATTAAAGTGGATTTGAGGGAGGTGGGATATGATGGTAGGGACTGGATTAATCTTGCTCAGGATAGGGACCTATGGCAGGCTTATGTGAGGGAGGCAATGAACCTCCGGGTTTCTTAAAAGCCATAAGTAAGTAAGATATTACTATTTTACTACTACTATTACTACTGTATTTCTACTACTAATATTACTATTTTACTACTACTAATATTACTATTTTACTATTATTATTACTACTGTATTTCTACTCCTGATATTACTATTTTACTACTACAGTTACTATTTATAGTGCTACTATTACTATCGTTAATACTTTTAGTACTGCTATTACTACGTCCACTAATACTTCTACTAATTTTACTAATTATTTTTACTACTATTATTACTATTTTACTACTTATATTACTGTTACTACAGTATTTCTACCTCTAATATTACTATTTTACTACTTCTATTACTGTTACTACTGTATTTATACTACTAATATTTCTAATTTACTACTACTATTACTACTTCTAGTACTAGTATTACTACTTCTACTTGTAATATTTCTACTACTATTACTGCGGTATTTCTACTACTAATATTACTATACTAATACTATTAATAGTGCTAATGCTACTATTTCTACTTCTACTACTCTTACTTACTATTTTTACTACTTCAGTACTACAATTGTTACTACTGCTTATACTACTAACACTAAACATATACCAGTACTGTAATACTACAACTATTACTACTACTACTACTACTACTACTACTACCACCACCACCTCTGCTACTTCTGCGTCACCTACGACTACTATAATACTAATAATTTGACCACTGCTATAGTGCTACTGCTACTACAAATATTACTTCTACCACCAACACTACCACAACCACTACCACTAGTGCTACTACTACTATTTATACTAGATGTGGCGTAACAACAATTTGACTCTACATCAACTCAGAGAACATATCACGTTAGTAATGCACATTCATGCCTTAAGAGGATCTCAAACCCACGACTGTATCTTTTATTGTTTATTTTAATCACTCTTTAGTTTTTGAAACACCATCATAAGTGTGTACGAATCGCATTAACTGTTTATAATACACTGCACAAAATTTATAACCTTACAGATAAGCTTCAGTTTTACTGCAGCACATTTGCTGTACTCTTCCGTCATGAAGCCACCGAGATAACCGCAAATAAATCTCTTCAACAGCCTCTTATCTTTATCATTACCACTAATTGATGTTATATTAAAAACAAGTATATATGTATTCAAAAATATTTTACATGAAATTTGGTAACCTTTACGATTACCTGGTAAGATGTATCGCCTACTGCAATGTTTCTGGTCTTGTAGGTACATTCAGTCTCTTTTCATGTCTTAGCAAGAATAAGTACTGCAGAGCGACTACAATTTCAAACCTCGAAAAATTTTTGGAAAAGTTGTTTGCACTTGTCTGGCAGAGCTACAGTATGTCTTATATACAGAAGGAATAGTCCCGCCAAGATTTTAAACCGGTCGCATTAGCGGGCAATGACATTTAAGGGTTTCAGGTAGTAGGAGGGGCACAAGCAATACCTAAATGTCATTGGCCTGCTAATCAAACAAGTTTAAAACTCTTGGCGGGACGATTTTTTCCGTACCATATCATAGTGAGTACATAAGAGACATAACTAAGCACTCACAGTTGATTAGGAAAACCAAGAAACATCCATTTCCTTCGTACAATCAGCTGTAAATAAATTCTAGCTCTTAATGAATACCTGATCCAGCAGGAAAATTAACTTCTTTCCATAGGAGTTGGCTGAGAACCATCGTCTTTCATCACCCTTTTGTCATATCAACCCTTCGTCCTTTCTCTTCAATTTGATTATTTAACGACGCTGTGCCAACTGCTAGGTTATTTAGCATCGATGGAATTTATTCCGAAATTGTATTTTGAAAAATGGGGCCGTGGATTCGCCTTGTGATTATGTGTCATTCGCTTTACAGTTGGAGAAATTCTAAGGAAAATCCCAAGAAGGAAATCACTGCAAAAGGGAATCGAACCCATACTTAAGAGAGGTCCCGGATCAGCAGGCTACCACCTGAGCTACGCCGGTGGAGATTAGACGTTTCTCTGATTAGATCGTGACAACTAATTTGCCAATCGGAATCTTACGCTCGTATAATTTGTCAAGCAATTAGCTTTATTTAGTTGAGTACTGTACACAGGTTGTTTAGCACTTCTGCAGATAAATATTTTACGCTTTATTTCACACTAAAATATCTACTATGAAATGTACATTCTATTATCTGTCAACTGTAACGCAGTATGACAATGAAGATAGAAAACAGAATGTTCATATTTTTGGTATTGAAGTCTAGTTTGTGAGTAGTAATTAATCAAGGATAGTCGTGACAGGAGCGTGTATTAAACCAGCTTAACAGAAGTTACTTATTATGCAGAATTTGCACTACTTTAAAAATGTGTAGCTTACTGTCTTTCTCGTCTACCAATTTTAATTTACGAATTTTATTACAGCATCAGAAATTGTACATAATTCTACAACAGATTTTGGGACGTGCAATTACTGTGAGTGATGTAATTTTGTTTCGGCATTTCATATGCATATTGTTGCAATTTTAAAATCATATTTCATGTTTTATTCAGCTTCCCAAGTGATAAAGTGTTCGAAACTCATCGAATAGCCATTGGATTTGTACACTTATTAATATGTCAGGCTGACTCCTGCGGTGGCTGAGTGGTCAGACCTCCAGCCTGTTATGCAGGCGGCCCGGATTCGAGTCCCGATGAGGTCTGTTATTATTCATTGAAAAAACCATAGTGACAGTTGTGGCGGACAAAGTCGCAGTTGTCATTTTTATAAAAGTTCTCCCGTTTATCCCCATTTAGATATATACATCATTCCGTCAACTTTTCTCCATTTCGTCATCATTCCATAGCATTTCCCAATCGCCGGCTGTCGACGCACGAAGGGGGCTGGCCTAGGAACGATAGGGGTTGCCTTCTCAAAACCTGCATACGCAGCTAACCTAGTATAGTCAGCAGATGTGAGTTCGGGAATGCGCCTAGCTTAAGAGTTATCGTAATACCAGTAGAGTCAAAAATCAACCGAACATGTGTAGATACCCTTGTTGCAGATGACATATAAACATTTACACAACATCAACTTCAAAGTAGTACACCCCCTGGGCAGTGACACACTTCTGCCAACGTCCATACCACTTCTCGAAACATTCCTGCAGCCATCTTTGGTCACCTCCCATAGAGCGCGCGTGGCATGAATTTTCACTTCTTCGGCTGACGCAAACAGCCATCTCTTCAGTAGGCATTTGACCTTTAGAAATAGATAGAAATCTGCTGGATTAAGATCTGGAGAACATGGTGGCTGTGGATGGACAGGTATTTTGTGTTGTGCGAGGAATTCGCTTACCAAGAGCGACCGATGTGCTGGGTATTGTCATGATTGTCCTCGTCACAAATTAGTTTTTTTGTCGAATGGCATCAAAAAGACGTCGCCGGTTAGCGCGTCTGGCCGGGAAACCAGGTGGTCCCGGTTAGATTTCCGGTCGGGGCAAGTTACCTGATTGAGGTTTTTCCAGGGTCTTCCTACAAGCCATTACGAGCAAATTATGGGTAACTATCGGTGCTGGACCCCGGACTCATTTCACCTGCATTATCATCTTCATCTCATTCAGACGCTAAGTAACCTCAGATGTTGATAAAGCGTCGTAAAATAACCTACCAAAATAAAAACGAAGACGTCGAAGAATTGCAACATACGTCTCCTTACTGGCAGTTCGACCCTCAGGAATAAATTCGAAATGTACGGGACCCTGGATATCGAAGAACACTTCAAGCATTAAGGCTGGTTCACAATAAACCGGGAATGGAAAAGACAACGAGAACGGAAATATTGTTAAAATAAATGTATATAAATGTGAGTATTGACAATAGTTAATTGTATTGTATTCACAATTAACTATTGTGAATGCTCACATTTAAATACATTAATTTTAACATTATTTCCAATCTCGTTCTAGTCGTTTCCGTTCCCGGTTTATTGTGAACCAGCCTTTACTTTCCCCTTTGATCGATCTGCTAAGAAGGCTTGAATGGGCCGGACATGTCTATCGGATGGAAGGGAACAGAATACCAAAGAAGATCTTAGAAGGGAAAATACATGGTAAAAGACCAATTGGAAGACCCAAAAATAGATGGATAGATGCGGTAATGATCGATTCTCAGGACTATCTCGGAACAACTGCCTGGAGGAGATTAGCACAGGACAGGGACAGTTGGAGGAAGAAAATTGAGGAGGCTAAGGCTCGACTTTGGGCTGTGATGCCATCGTAGTAGTAGTAGTAGTAGTAGTAGTAGTAGTAGTAGTGGTAGTGGTGGTGGTGGTGGTGGTGGTGGTGGTGGTGGTAGTAGTAATTGATCGGTCTGCACACTGAGTTTATACGCCTGGAGAGTAGTCCAGATAACACACAAGGCAGAGAAGTAGCCTACAGAGCATGGCATTGCCACCCTAAGTTCAGGTACCTCCTAACTGTACTACTAGATAGTAACCGCTCGCAGTGCTGGACCATAGTGCCCCGTCCCATAAATTCCAGTTCCATTAAAATATGTCAGGCTGATTTCTTGATACAACTCTGTATCAATTTAATTCTGGATTTCGAAATACATTTAATCCATATTCACTTGCTACTTTCGAATGTACATATCATATTTGTTTCTATTTTGTCTCTACAGGATTGCAAATATTATAGTCAATCCGCCAACGAGCACTAAAATTACTGATGCTCTTATTTTAGTTTTCAATTTTATTACTACAGGATTGAAAATAATGTAGCCACTCTGCTAACGAACTCTGCAATTGATGATGATGATTATGATTATGATTATTATTATTATTATTATTATTATTATTATTATTATTATTATTATTATTATTATGACATCTGTAAAAGAATAAATTCTAACTGCCTTTTATTTGCCGATGACCTTAAAATATTTCGCAAAATAAATAGTCTGGCAGATTGTCTAACTTTGCAAAATGAAATAAATGCTATCGAGCTATGGTCTGATGATAATGGAATGAAAATTAATGAATCGAAAATTTTTGTCATTTCCTTCTCTAGAAAAACCACTTCTCTTAAATTTAATTACACTCTTAATAATATCAACATAATAAGGAATGACTGTGTTAGAGACCTGGGAGTTCTACTCGATACCAAATTACATTTTCATAATCATGTGCAACATATTTATAATCATTCCAGTGGAATGCTCGGACTTATGAGGTATAACTTATTCTTTTTCTACTCCAGCTACTCTTGTAATTCTATACTATACATTAATAAAATATAAACTAGAATATGCACCTGTCACCTGAATTCTATTACTCAATCATACTGATTTAAAATATTACTGACTACACTGTTGCTTTTTTTCTTTAGACATCATCCTGATTGTGCTGCATTTTCAAAATTGTCTCATAATAATCTCTTTCTATTATCTAATACAATTTGAAATATATTAACATTCTATGTATTTTAGTTTAATTCTGCTACCCAGTTTATTTCAGTGTTTAATTAATAGTTCATAGTATTTTGTTGTTTAATTCGTAAATAACTCTTGTATACATGTAACTCTCATCTAAATCAAATTGTTGAATTCTTTGTAAGTTCATGCATATGTATATACACTTTTTGCTGGTTGTGTGGAAGAGAAGGCCTTACGGCCTTAACTCTGCCAGCTAAAATAAATCATTATTATTATTATTATTATTATTATTATTATTATTATTATTATTATTATTATTATTATTATTATTATTACTTCTACTGATTCGGTTAAATTGGAAATAATCTAAAGAAAATTTATGTCCCTATGTGCTTTTAGGTTTTTACCAAATTCATCTGTTTTCAATTATGAGCGTACTTGTAAATATTTTAACTTTTCTAGCTTTTATGCTAGACGTTTTGAGATTGACTACTTATTCTTTTGTAAGGCCTTAAAGAGTGGTATTGATTGTGAATCCTTCATAAGCAATATCTACCTTCGGGTCACTTCGAATGGTTTAAGATTTCAAAAAATTTCTTGTACCTATAAGCCTAAATCTCTCTCTCCAGTTGTGAGATGCATGAAAGCTGCCAATTTACATTATATTAATTCAGATCCGTTTAATGTATATTTTGTTGTTTGGCTGTTCTTATATTAAGCATATTCTTTTCAACTTCATTCGTTTGTGGTGTTTTTGCTTTTCCGTATCATGTATTTTTGTAGTTATCTTGTCATTTTGTCATTATTTTTTATTTGTATTTGTCTCTAATTTTAATCATTATTTGTATGCATTGTTTTTATTATCTGTTCATTTTGTCATTATTGTTTATTTGTATTTGTATGTAATTTTAAGAATTAATTTTTGTTATTCCTTGTACACTGTAAATCTTGTTCTAACTTTTATCTTGTGCTGAAATGTTATTGGCCCCAGGCTGTTGTACAACACAATAAGTATTAGGAAATAAATAAATTATTATTATTATTATTATTATTATTATTATTATTATTATTATTATTATTATTATTATTATTATTATTATTGTGAGTGCAAGAACAATACGTTGTGGATCACATGAAAAAGAGAATGCTTGAGTTTACGAAGTATGTGGTCTTACAATTAATATGACCAACAAAGAATATCTAGCCATTGGAAGAGAAGGACAAGATTTACAATATCATTTCAGTATGTTTAAATCAGTAGAATAGTTTAAATATTTATGATCAGTTTTAAGTACAACACACAATACTGAGAAAGGTGTTTATTACCGTAGGCTTATAGATATGACCAGCAGCACTGTAGGTCGGCTAAGGAGGTAGGAAATTTACCTAGAGGCATACTAAAAGAATAACCATTCGAACTGTAGTGGGTAGCATATTAATATACACGCCGAAAGATGGACACTGAATGAGAGACAGAAAGTAGGATTAAGAGCAGTAGAGATGGATGGGTTGCGAAGTAATGTGAGGGTTTCCACGCTACAACACGCCAGAAATATAGTTATCTTACATGGAATGAATATACTTGGAAATGTGTTCGAAGTGTATTCGAAAGAAGTCACGTCTATCTTACGGTCACGTAGAACATATGAACCAGAAGAGATGAACGAAGCAAATCATGGAATCGTCACCGTCCAGAAGGAGATTGAGAAGGCGTCCTAGGACGGTATGGACAGGAGGAATTGCTACAGCATTGTTGGAACAGGAGTACTAGAGGTTGACCAATAGAAAGATCGGGAAAGAAAATAAATTGTATTACAAAGAAACTGCTAATAAAATGAAAATAATTTTTAAAGTGTCAATATTGTTCTTGCTATTATTATTATTATTATTATTATTATTATTATTATTATTATTATTATTATTACTATTGGTGTTATTATTATTGTTGTTATTATTATCAGCAGCAGCAAATCCCGAAAAGATGAAGTACAAGATTATGTCTCGTGATCAGAATATATTACGAAATGGAAATATATAAATTGGAAATTTATTCTTTGAGGAGGTGGATAAAACCGAATACCTTGGAGCAACACTAACAAATATAAATGACGCTCGAGAGAAAATTAAACGCAGAATAAATATGGTAAATGGCTGCTATTATCCCGTTTAGATACTTTTGTCATCTAGTCTGCTTTCAAAAAAAGACTGAAAGTAAGAATTTATAAAATAGTTATATTACCGGTTTTTTCTATAAAGATGTGAAACTTGGACCCTCACTTCGAGAGAGGGATAGAGGTTAAGGTTGTTCGAAAATAAGGTGCTTAGGAAAATATTTGATGCTAAGAGGAATGAAGTTACAGGACAATGGAGAAAATTACATAACACAGAACTGCACGCATTGTATTCTACACCTGACATAATTAGGAACATTAAATCCAGACGTTTAGGGCATGTAGCACATATGGGTGAATCCAGAAATGCATGAAGAATGCTAGTTGGCTGAGGGGAAGAAAACCTTTGAGGAGACCGAGACATGCTGTGATGAGATGATAATACATAGGTTGGATAAAAAGTAATGGCAACACTGCTGTCACGTGACGATGGTGCGTTCGAGAGCTGCCAGCTGTGTGGACATGAACAAGGACTGTTAGATGAGTTAGTGCAGCCAGCGGCGACAGTACACCATCAATCTACTGCAGTGTGTAGAACGATCATTTTCATAGGGATAGTGCGAGCGCCCTAAGACCATCCTTACAAAACTAGAGCAAAGTTCCTGGACCAAAATTGAAATGGAACGACGTCATAGTGCACAAAAATGTTTTCAGGGACTGCATGAAGCATGTGGCGATGCAGCGTTGCCATATCGCACAGTTGCACGATGGGTTAAAGCGTTCCGGGAAGGCCTTGTTGCACCGGCACCAAAGGGAAGGTGACGACTTTCTTGGACGAATCGTCGCTATGGACGAAACCTGGCTCGCTTGTATGAACCAAACTTGAAACGCCAATCAAATGAATGGAAGCATATCAGTTCTCCTCGTCCAAAGAAAGTGCGCCCTACACAAAGTCCTGTGAAGGAGATGTTCATTGTGGCGTATGACACTGATGGGATAATACTGCACCACGCTGTACCTCCAAGGCAGACGGAAAACGCGGACTATTGAAACATGCACCGTACTCACCCGATATGATCCATGCGGTTACGATCTTTTCACCAAAGTGAAAAAACCACTGCGAGGGACCCGGTACAATACCAGAGATGAACTTATCCGTGCTTTAGGGCGGTCAATACGGAACATCAACAAAGATGGACGCGCTGATGGTGTACGACGCCTTCCAAACATTTGGCAAAAGGTAATAAATAAGGGGGGCGACTATATAGAAGGTACGTAAATGTTGTACCCCTGTGAATAAAGCCATGTCAGAAATATCGAACTGTTGCCATTACTTTTTATCCAATCCTAGTATTAAAATGGATGTGAGGGAGATGGGATATGACGTTAGGAACTGGATGAATATTGCTCAGGATAGGGACCGAGGGTGGGCTTATGTAAGGGCGGCAATGAATATTTGGTTTCTCTAAAAGCCATTTGTAAGTGTTGTTATAATTATTATTGTTATTATTATTATTATTATTATTATTATTATTATTATTATTATTATTATTATTATAAATCAAATGCTTTAAGAGTAATTTGGGGAGCGTGTCCAACACTTCTTCTTTCTCATTCGTCGCTTATTATTAAACTTTATAATCTTTTTGATTGTAATCACTCTGTTTATGTGTATGCAGTACATTTGAAATGAGTTAAGCGAATAATAATTCTTGATGGACTAAATAGATACGTACAGTACAATCTGTGGAGTTTATCGTTGTGCAGAACTATACGAATTTGGCATCGTGTTACAGAAGATTGTTTATCAAACCTCGGGGTGGAGAAGTTTAGCCCGCAATGTAGAAGATACACTCCCTCATTTATTATTCTCTTGTGGAATTACACAAGTTTCGTACAAGTTAGCCAATATGAAAGGTTGGAGTGATTCAACATATTCTCTCTATTGCAGATATATTGACAATGAACATAGTTATTCGCGACCCAAAGGATTTCATATGGAGAGAAACATTCTGTTGCACAGTAGTACGAAGCAATTCTCCTAACTAGAACATAGACCTAGTGGAATTTGAAACTTTTTAATGTTGAATAAAATTATTATTCGAGTGTCACTTGAATGTAAAGGACAGATTTTCTTGTAACACTGACGCAACTGCTCTTGGATGCTAATTTAATACCTTTGTCCTATTTATAGGATTATGTATGTAAATCGAAGAATACCGTCGTTGTTCCTGCAATAACTCCTATGTGACATTTATCGATTTTCAGATTTTCGCTCTACTAAATAACTTAAATAGTGATACAGTAAATAATAAAATCTCCTATATGTAATTATATTTCTTTCTTTCGTTAAAATGTAAGAATTCACAATCCCCTATGTACGGCTGCCATAGGATGAATAAATGTGTTTTTTCCTCCTACTGAAAAATTGTATATTTTGCACATAGGAGTTATTGGAGGAACAACAACGATAATATATATATATATATATATATATATATATATATATATATATATATATCGATGGTTAAGAAGAAATACCTCGTATCTGTGAATTTACAGGTGAATCAGATGATTTTCCGTACTTCAGAGATCCTACTCTTAAGGTAGTTGTTCAATTTTTGTACTAATTGCCTTGAACTATTAACGCCTCTTCCTTTGAAGACATTTGTTTCATATTTTAGTAATTATTTAACATCTCTTTCCTTGTCGGCTTTACATCTCGCCGTGACGCTGTTTAATTTTGTATGGAGCTCAAATACGCACTAGAGCCTTTGATGTGCTGTGGAAAGGTTTCCGAGTCCTTAGTTACAACTTACAACTAGAACCAGATTATAACGAAAAAATAGGCCTAACTGTCCTGCCCATTTACACTGAACAGCAGTTATGTTATGTTATGTTTTATTTCTGACACCATTATTACCGATATTGCTATGACTTCCGTCGGAAGGCTTGTACAACGGTTTGCTTCTGCGTTCAACTCCCGGCAATATCCATACCGGTACTCATTTTAATCAGGATTTCTGACATCACCATATATAATAATCAGACTCATATTATTTTGTTTCCACTTATCTTGACATTTTACGTGTTCAGCTAATTTGGCTCGGGATCCTCCGTTTTCGTCATGTTTTTTAGATGCGAATATTCTTCACACATTACATTTTCGACGCTTAGTACTTCATTGTTACTGTTTACTACGAAATTATTATTGTTTACTACAAATTACACCTCCGATTGAGGTCCTTACCTCCGATTGAGGTTCTGGCTGATATGTATATCAGGCAGTACATCTCACTTGACGATATGTCAGAAGAAAAATAATTGTTTGCATACATCTGAAGTCTGAACAGTACAACATCGTCGCTGTTCCTGCAATAACACCTATGTGACATACTTACCTTTTTTTCAGATTTTGCTCTATTAAAGAACTTAAATAGTGACACAGCAAATAATAAAATCTCCTACATGTAATTATATTTCTTTGTTTCGAAAATGTAAGAATTCACAGTCTCTTATGTACGGCTGCCATGGGATGAATAAATGTGTTTTTTCTTCCTAATGAAAATTTTTATATTTTGCACATAGGAGGTATTGTAGGAACAACGGCGATATGAGCTAATCGGCGGTGTATGCAATGGAGAGCGAAAGGAAGTGGCCGCACTACCCGATTATGTCCTGCCTTATTGTCTCATAAATGGTGTCATGTTGGTATCTCTTGTGAGGTTGAGACCTGTCTTCGGACAGTTGACTAAACAACTACGAGGCGCATCCGGAAAGTAAGTTTCCCGATTTTTTCCCCTTGAAAGTAAACGTTATTAGCTGTGTCAATTGCGCATGCGTAAGAGATCTATGTCGTATCAATCATATGCCAGCCAGACAGGTCCCACCTGGTGCCAGTAACGTGGCAGCAGTGGTCCGAAATGGAAGCTCTTATTCCTTCTCCCGCCGCCTGCGAGGTTCGGTCGGTCATAAAGTTCTTTAATGCACAAAGCATTGCGCCAATTGAAATTCATCGGCAGCTCTGTCAGGTCTATGGGCCGAACATCATGAGTAAGCAGATGGTGCGTCGCTGGTGTAGGCAGTTTTCCGAAGGTCGTCAAAGTGTCCATGATGAAGAGCGCAGTGGGCGACCGTCCCTCATCAATGATGATCGTGTTGAGCTGGTGCGGCAGTGCATCATGGAGAACCGTCGCTTCACGATTACGGAGCTGAGCAGCCATTTTCCGCAGATATCGCGAACCTTGTTGCATGAGATTGTCACTAAGCACCTGCTGTTCAAAAAAGTGTGTGCCAGGTGGGTGCCGAAAAACCTGACACCCGAACACAAAATGCAACGTTTAGGAGCAGCACTGACATTTCTGCAACGGTATCACGATGACGGCGACGAGTTCCTCGACAGGATCGTCACGAGCGATGAGACTTGGATTTCGCACTTCACCCCGGAAACCAAGCAGCAGTCAATGCATTGGCGGCATAGTGGATCTCCGGTCAGGACGAAATTCAAACAGACGCTGTCGGTACTGAAAGTGATGTGCACGGTGTTCTGGGACAGGAAGGGCATTCTGCTAATTGACTTCCTTCGAAGAGGTGAAACAGTGAACGCTGACCGTTACTGTGAAACACTGCGAAAATTGCGACGTGCCATTCAAAACAAGAGGCGTGGAATGCTTACTGCAGGTGTTGTGCTCCTCCATGACAATGCTCGTCCACATACTGCTCGGCTCACAGCAGCTGTTTTGACGGAATTTGGAAGTTGTTTGATCATCCACCCTACAGTCCTGATCTTGCTCCCAGCGATTTTCACGTTTTCTTGCACCTCAAGAAATTCCTTTCCTCCGGTGAGCGTTTTGGCAACGACGAAGAGCTGAAGACGTCTGTCACACGCTGGTTCCATTCACAGGCGGCAGAGTTCTACGACAGAGGGATACAAAAGTTGATACCACGATACAAGTGTCTCAATTCTGATGGTGGCTATGTTGAAAAATAGCTGAAACATTGCTGTACCTGTTGCCAATAAATGTTTTCCTGAAAGTGTGTTCTTTTTTTTAATAGGGAAACTTACTTTCTGGATGCGCCTCGTACTACAAATTAAACGCTTCTAGTAGGGACAAGAGGCACTGAGGCTACTCACTTTATGAAAAATTTGTTTAAGCAGTTTTGTTCATTGAGTCTCGGAAACCTTTAAATTGAGTGATATCGAATTCCATATTTAAATTATGTGTGAACAATTGAGATTTACGAGAACAGGATGTTGGCGCGAAAATTAATTTACAGAGGTTACATGTACACTAATCACCTCAATCAAAGAAACGGTATTGTATGGCGGTGTGATTTCCGTGAAGAATTCTCTGTTTGTATCACCATTTCCCATGACGTCAGTTATCCAGTACCAGCTGAGCACTCAAACCATTCTTCAAATTGGGGCAGAGTACAAGCCAAAGAACATATCGAGTTATTGAAAGAAGCGATAAGTACGTCAAGAGACCCGATTGCCTTCATTATGCAGAGGAATATATACAGAGTGTCCAGCGAAGCGAACGTCAAAATGCCTAAAAATAATCTATTAAAAGAACTCTACGCATTGTTCGAAGAAAAGTATATGCCTTCAAAACCACAAAATATTAATGACTTAGCCAATGGTTCCCAAACTTTTCTGATCGCGGATCCCTTTCGATTCGAAAAAAGATTGACGAATCCTCAAATTTAGTTATAGCACATTATGCAACGAGCCTATAATGATAGTAATTAAGACGCAAGTATGGATGTTTATGAAACGAGCGCAAGCGAGTTTCATAATATTCATACGAGCGTCTTAATTACCATTATAGGCAAGTTTCATACGAATTTTTATGCTCGACCATATTTCTAACTTGAAATTATTCAGATGTATACATTTTATTTGTATCTGACAAGATCGGAAGTGACCTTGTTCTAGGTCGTGAATTGTGAGATGTGCGCAGACGCGAAAGTATTGATTTTTTCCGAGTAACAATAATGTCATTGACCTTGATGTAATCCCGTTAAACTTGATATGACCTTGATTATTGAATTCGAATTTGAAAAACGAGCTGACAAATTGAATTTATTTGAATATTATTTACAATTAACGCTAATTATTATAGTAACAGAACATAACCTTCTGCGACAGTATTGGATTTCCAGCCTCCGTGACTTTTCGCTAATTCTCTTTCGATTGCATATCCGAGAATAATCGATACTTGCGGTTTTATAACGGTACAAAGCTGACTTGTCATTGGCTGAACACTTGTAAGCTGAGTTGTCATTGGCTGAACACCTGTACTTTAATGAGTAGGTGTACTTTAATGACAGGTGTATAATTACTACATTTCGGCATGGTCGAGCATAAAATTATTTTTTAATCACTAGAATAATATAGATATAAATTTAATATGCCTCCATATTTATAGGTCTATTCTCTACGTATTTAGCATCGATAATATGCTTACAAGTTACTATTCATAACCATGAGTTCATAAACATGCAGTAGTATTTATAAACTGCGTGCATTTTTTCAGTAATTACACGCATGATTATAAAAGAATTACCGCAAAATGGTGTTGTTTCCTCGTCTCACAACTCACCCGGTATGACGCCTCCGTAAAATTTTCATTGTCGGTTTTCGCACTTTTCATCAATGTATTCTGACACTGTTTTAACCCTTCAAGTTTACGTTGACTATTACACTTTAACTACGTCACACTACTTTTGACCAATAAAACAGTACGAGAGGACGTTTTTCAACCAATCATAGCTGCTTATCGCACAATTTTATCGCGTCTCTACCATTTGTTTATTTTTATCTCAAACCACTCCAGTCGATGCATAGCACTTTCAAATATGACTCGCATTGGCATTCAAGAACAAGAATTAATAAAGATCACTGGTCACAGCTATGCATCTTCCCTGAAACCCTATTTACAAATAAATGAAGAGGACCATTCGGAAGTCCTGAATACGTTGAGGGATACGCCGTGTACATCAACGAGTTCACTTCTTTTACGCACACGTCCAATATAACGTCAACTGAACCACCAACCACTAAAACATTCGTATTTGAAAATTGTACTTTCAATAATTGTTTCTTTCAAAATTATTCATGTTTATTTTTTATTTCATCATCGTTAATTAAAACGTTTCTTGTTTATTTCATTATCCCTAATTAAAACTTTTCTAACACTCGTTTATATTATTTAGGTTATGTTTGTTATAGCTTCTGCTATATGATATTATGAATAGTCACGTATCAGAGATTGTTTCATACTAAGATTTATTGAAAATCACCTGTCAAGTGACGTTGATTACTGGGATCCGGATGATTGAAATGGAATGCAAATGTTTTAATAAAAATGAAACTGAATCATCAAAGCCTTCTTGACTAGCAACCGTCCAGAGAGTTCAATGAAGATTCCATAGTTGCCACAACTGATAACAAGAAAGCAGCTACTGCCATCTATCGTAATGTTGAGACGGTATAATAATACATTTGAAGACAGTTGTATTTTCGTAAGTCAATTAATATTTTATTGTATTGGAGTGCTTTGTTACTTATAATCTTTATATACTTTCTTCTAATCGTGTAATTATTATTATTATTATTATTATTATTATTATTATTATTATTATTATTATTATTATTATTATAGTCAATTAAATCACACTCGAGTTTTTATTTTCTCTAGATAAATCAAAACCTCTAGTGAGATTACTGTTGAAAAAATGTATGTTCTTATTCTTACATTCGGAATGGTTTGTTTCCCAATGTCTACTCAGTTTTTCGGGCAATAAAGAACTGTTACTTAACACTTTGTTACATTGCACACAAAGGGCGTCAGGAGCAATTTCATTGTCTGTATACGTAAATCTAAGAGCCAAATATGATTAATCATATTTTCGTTATTTGGTTGATTCACCCGTTTTTAAATTAGCAATACTGGGATGTGATACGTGACAAGGTGATCGACTGGTTTCTTAATTTGTAGATCTGTCATATTTATTGTCTTTTATTAGCGACTGATCTATTGAGATGACATTGTATAATATAAAAATTAAAATTATTCATATTAAATTAATAGTATTACGTTCGGAATCAAGAACACGTGGTTATTACATTGTGTAAAACGAACAACTCACATAAGCATGTTCGTACTGAATGAATTAAAACTGACATCATAATAGAAGTAGCAGATGCAGAATGCGTGAAAAACAATGGACGAAATTCCTTTCTTAAAAAAAAAACTGTCAAAATTTATTGCTCACTAAATAACATTGTCAATCAAATTTATTTTACAATTAGGATATTAAGTCTCCGGCATATTTAAAAAAAAACTTATTCTTACACTGTTAGTCTTTTGGGGAAGAACTGCAAATATTCACACACATCAAGTAGATAACAACTAAGTACTGTACTAACTACAACTCGCCATCCCTGCCAAGCAGATAAAAATTTTCAATAGAATTGACTACCTTAACTGTAAAAAGAGAGTCGTGTTTTTACAACAGCTCGAAGACCAACTTGTGCAAGGGTGAGATCTGGTCATCTACCCTTGCCGATGTGCTAACATTCACAAATACAGTCGCATACAATACTGTACAATCGGGTCGAGAAAAACGGTAATATTATGTGGTATCTATTTCAAAATATATATTACCAACCGCGGATTCCCTGATAAGTGTTGGCGGATCCCCAGGGATCCACGGACCACACTATTGGGAATCACTAAGTCTTAGAGCATATATTAGATAGGTATATCAAAACTGTAGATGGCGATAGAGGCTTCCATAAATAAATTAATCATTTTCGCAACAGATGGACATCTGAGTAATTTAATAGACGCACCTCATTGGATAATGAACGGAACATGTAAGTCTGCACCAAAAATCTTTCTACAGGTATATGCCATACATGTGAACATCCATAATCCATGGTTTCCTATAATTTTTACATGAATGGAATGAAAAACAAGACAGTCATACTAAATTATGTTTAGCATTTTGAAGGAAGAAATAAACAGAAGATTCGATCGTATATAAAATCCAACGTGTTTTTCAACAGATATTAGTGTACAATTACTAATATTGTAAAAGCGGAGTTCCCACATGTCCAAATTTGCGGATGTACTTTCATCTTAGCCGATCATTTTGGAGACACATTCAGTTAGAAGAAGTATCTGAGGGATATCGCAGGGAAGAAAATGAATAATTAAGACCACAGTTCCAAACCTTATTGGCATTGGCTTTCGTTCTGAGAAGACGGTATTTTAGAAGCTGGTAGAATATGTAGATGATTTATTTTCTGTAATATTTAACTACGTTGAAAATAACTATATCGGAGGTCGTAGAGGCAGTAGAGGACACCAACAACCAGCTCTCTCTCCAAATATCTGGAACTGTTACCAAAGTACTCTTCACAATTTACCATGAACAACTAATATTTGCGAAGCTAGGCGTAGGAGAATTGCTACCGTTGATGGGAAAACCATATCCTTCATTTTTTCATGTTCTTCAACAGATAAAGAATGAGGTAGCGATAATTGACCGAAACACCGAAATGTTGCAGTCTGGCATCTCACCCATCAAGAAGGAGAGAAAGTATTTTAATAGAGATGCCAGGATTTCTAGGATTGTGGAACGCTATGAGAATTACAAGAATAGTGAAGATATTCTTTTTTATCTGCTAGGGATTGGGCACAATATTGCTGGAAATTTTTAGTTGTAAATTTATACAACCCACTCTGAAAGAATATAAATATTTATCTGTGACCATATACATGTATGCATGTGTTGAATTTTCCCGTGGCGAAAATTACAATTGTGACTATTTTACAATGTGACTATTTCCCCACGTGACCAAAACACACAGTGTGACCACAGTCTACTACAGGGTGTTCAGTTCAAAGCGTGTCATGGCTCGCTGTATGCCGTCACGTGGCTAGTCGATGAGCCTAGAGAATTCAATCTTCCTACACTTCCGCAGAGGTGTATTACTTATCTGCCAGAGAAGTTGCCTAGAAAGTACAGCGCTCATTGAGAAGAGTACTTACCGATACGTACGGTAACGCCGGTAGTGGCAGGAATGTGACCTGTTTGGAAACACGTACTGAGGTGAGTTTTTTTTACGTCGGGATATGGGGAGAGGGTTAAGACGATTACTTACGTACAGTATTTATTGACATTAACTTCGACGGTCAACATGGACACGGAGCATTTGATTTGTGGAATGTTGCCGTACGCAACCGATGATAACAAATACTCTGCGTACGACTTGGCCGCGCAAAACACAGTTCGAAAGAGGTTATGGTAGCACACAGACAGTACAGACCGCCATCTGTTGCTACGACGTTCAAGTTATACCGTACACGTTCTCAAGTTCAGATTGAACGCCTTGATTAATAGGCAACTTCTCTGATACCAAAGCTGAAACTCGCTTCAAATCGCTTACTCATCAACGGTGACGTCATGACATACTTTGAAATGAACACCCAGTATATACACTCACGAAGATCAACACGTAGTAAATATGCATCCATAGACAGTTGCTAACCACTAGGATCACTCCTATCGCCACATTACAGACAACGTGAAATAGTACCTGCACAGTCTATTGTTTCTAATACCCTCATAAACTCAAGCTTCGTGACTGTATATACTAGACTGTGGTATTATACTTATGGATGTGAATGTCAAAGAGAAACTGGGGGAAAAAAAACAAATTGCCGAAACACCAAAAATAAAATAAAAAAAAATCATACGCAAGTCATTGATAGACGAAATTAGGCCTTGTTGGTCAGTTATGAGAGAGAAATCCTAAATTGAACCAATAAATTTATCGATTAATGATTGGCGACTAAATTGGAACGTACATATCGACAAAATGGAGGTCAACAGATCAGTAAAAAGAGTACGTGACCGGACACCTCAACATTGAAGACTTTTAGGACGACCACAGCCACAATTGAAGGATTATAGCACGGAGATTAAATGAATAGACAATCAACAATCTACCAGTTTTCATGCGTAGAGGAAGAAGAATGAGAATTATTTAATCATCGAAAATCAAGGAAAGTTGGACGTGATACCATATTAATTTTTAGAGACCGAGAAGTGATGAATATACTAGTTTTGTAACTGGAAATATTCTGTACTGTATAGACGTAGTCATTTTTAAACTACTAACCAACAAGGAAACTTAAGTCATAGTCGTTCTATAACCGTCAAGCACCAAGGGAATATGGACGTATTCTAGTGTTCCGCCATGTGAAGACGTCTCTAGGAATAACAGCAATTTACAGCTCAATACGTTGAAGTGAAAGCTTGGGGACTGTGAGATTAACCTCTGAGCGGAAGTTACAAGTTATTGCCTGGGGTCCCATGATCCCCGCCTCCACTTTTCGAAGATAAAGATGCGAAGACGAGAGCTGCTACGGCACGCTTCACAGAAGAGACGGCACAAAATTAGTAGGGGAACTAATTTTCTCGTGTTTATTAAAGTATAAGTCATTTTCCTGTGTTTATTAAAGTACAAGTCTCGACTCTATTTCATGAAAATATTCCTGACAAGAATATATTCCTTGAAGTTGTGACGCGAGTCCACAAAATATTTCGTATAAAGTTAATTTTGTAAAAATAATTTAATTTAACTACATCCATAATTCTGTTTTAATTAAAATTCAGATTAAACAATCGATAAGCTACGGGGACATACTGTACTGCAAGAGTATGGATTGAATCTGTGTCGGGGAGACTATTTTTAGTATAACCTACAAAATTTCTTAGTTCTCTCTGGCTGATAAAAAATTGAGTCCCGGGTTTTCTTAGGGATAAAAGTTGTCCAGAGCGTAGTGCTGATGTTATCAGAATATATGTATTTATACAGTAAGGCAGCTACTCTGTTTTATTGTTCCTGTAGTGCTACGAGTATACCACTGGCGATCAAAACGGCCGTAAAGTTACAGACACTCGTCTCCTCCTCTGCAATGTTGGAAGCAATTGAAGACGTAACAATCTAAATGTGCTAAGTGCCATTTTTTTAATGTCATTTTATTCAATATAAGGGAGGAACATCCATACGAACATATCATACTAAATTGTCTTTGTCTTAGCTCAACTGTAAGTGACTCATTCGTGCGTAAAAATGCTATAAAGCCTTGGTTTTTCTGAACTGACGCATGCGAAGTGCGAGGTGCGAGGCCTACCTCGCAGAAATCCGGACTACAAGAGATATAGTGAGTGGTTTCTATGGTTGCGAGGTGCGCAGACTTCGCGTCTCACAGTTACAGGAAGCACTCACTATCTCTCGTGTAGTCCGGATTTGTGCGAGACGGGCCTTGCACCTCGCACGTCGCATGCGTCGGTTCAGAAAGACCAAGGCTTAATGTAGCAATGGTTATTCGCTCCGGCGCAGGAGATCGTACCCGGGTACTCGGTTCTAAGTATTAAGTGCTGTAATCATTTAGCTACGCCGAAGTTAAGTCCACAGCACCGGACCGAATCCCTCTCCTCTAGTATTTTTCTCTCTTTGGTCTGACTTCAAGTTCGACATATATGTTGACATATATTAAGTAACTGGCATTATACAAGGAGCGCACGCAATTGAGTGACTTGGTGGCCGGGATTCCACAGTATTATGCACTGCTGGGCGAAGAATCTACGTAAAGATTATTTTTTTGGTCCTACAGAATATATCTGTTATGGTGACAATAGTTACAATGGCACTCAATTGAGTGCGCTCAATTGATTGCGCTCCTTGTGTAATGGCAGTTGACTTAATATAGATGTCAACATATATGTCGAACTTGGAGTCAGGCCACAAAGGGAAAAATACTAGAGGGGAGGGATTCAATCCGGCGCTGTGGATTTAACTTCGGCTTAGCTCAGTGGTTAGAGCACTTGGTACGTAGAACCAAGGACCTGTTATCGATCCCCGGCGTCGGAGCGAATTTTTCTCCTCTAATAAACATTGTTACCGTAACAGATATATTCTGTAGGACCAAACAATTAATCTTTATGGTAATGTAGGTTTCTCAACATGTATTTCGTAGCGTGTTTTTCATCAATATCTCAAAATATTGTTTTTAGCACTTAGCTCATTTAGAACATCAAGTCCTCAATCGTTAAATTCAGAGGCTTAAAAATTTATAATGTATTACAGTGTTTAAAAAAAGAGAGTTACAAAGAGAAGTTATTTCTGCTACAGTAAACTGTAGAAATAATGAGGGGAAGAAATCCCGAGCTGAGATTCTATCGATTTTCGAAGGATCGCGAACAGTGAGGTACAGTTTCCGTCATTTAACACAATTATTAGAGTGCGAGATATAATGTTTTTAGTTAATATTAATACTATGATATAAACAAGATACCTACAGTCTGACACAACACTGAAATTACGATAGCTTTTTATATAAAATACGAGGATAATAGTGAATAATAAATTTGCAGAAAAAAAACTTCTGACGAGAACTGACATCGAGTATCTATAAAATTGCATTCTCTACACAGTTTTGAGTATGACCAATTTGTGACTGACAATACAAATTTTCTTACCTGTATGGATTGCCGTTTCTAGGTGTTAGAAGACTGATTTTCTTCTGTGTATCGAGATTAGATTGCATATAAAGCAAAATTTGTTCAATACGGAAGCACAAATTATCGAATGTGTTTTCCAAATTGGACATGTTTTCACATTACACAAACTTAGATCAGGTGTTAAAACTTTTATTAAAACACTTTGTACAAAATTATTAGATAGGATACGGTACCTGTTTATGAGTGAATCTCGGAGACGCTGGTTATTGTATAGACCTAGAAACAAAATTTTGGCCACCTGAATTTCCCAAGTTTCAGGTATAACATGTATAACATATTGCGCATGCTCAGAGCTTTCTTGTTTGTAGGTGACACAGAATGATATATTTTTAAATTATTATTATTATTTTTATTATTATTATTATTATTATTATTATTATTATTGTTATTATTATTGTTATTATTATTACTACTACAACTACTACTACTACTACTACTACTACTACTACTACTACTACATTGTATTTCAGTGAAATACACGTTTACTCAATTAAAATATTCCGGATGTGGCGTACTGTATAGTTTGTGCCAAAAAATGTATTTCAATTTTGTTTTCCCCTCCCTCTCTGTCTGTTCCTTTATCCGCTATACGTCGTCCCATAATGTTTGACAGGAAAGTAAACATTGCCGACAGCAGAGAAGAGAAGTATAATTGCTATTCAACCAATTGTAGAGGTCTCATTCCATGCTTACCTCGAAGTTCGGTCGAGGAAGAACGCTTCAGACCTCCCAAATTCAAGACATGCGTGGAATGAGACCTCTGCCATTGGTGGAATAGCAATTATATACTTCTCTGCCGGCAATGATTACATCTCTTGTCAGACGTTATGGAACAAAGTAACGTCTTCAACACAATGAGACTCGCATTGCCAATTATGCATACTGCACCAACAATTTCTTGCTTATTTATCTGTCTCCTAATCATCTTTTACGGTTTTGTGAGAGAAACACTTTCACTCAGACGCAATCCCAAGCCCACACTGGCTGACTACGCTAAAGTTTTTTGCGTATCCAGATTTCGAGCAGACAAATCCACTCTAGGCCAGCCCCCTCCGTGCATCTGTAGTTCGAGTTCGGGGAAAGCTAGGGAATTATGAAGAAATGGAAAGGCATTGGCGGAATGATGTACAGATACGGAAGTAAAATTTGGAGCTCTCTTATTGTAAAAGTTTCACTCACAACAAACTGCACATGTGGAGGTAAACAAAAGCCCACATACATGTTACTTGTGGATAGTCGTGTGAAATTGTTGCCAATATACAGGTGGACTCCCATCAAGGCTGGCTCAAAATTTTAATTTCGTATTTGTACATATCTCATATGGGAAACGGGAGAACTTCGTCAAAAACCCCAATTGCAACCTTGTCCGCCGCAAGTGTTACTATGAATTTTCAATGAAAAATCCCTAATCTGAAAGTTACTCGAATCCGGACCGCTTGCGTGACAGCCTGAAGGTTTGACCAATTTGCCACAGCAGAAGGAGTAGTCTGCAGTGACTCATTTGAAGTGTTAATGCTCTGCACTACAACAACCTTATCAGGCCCTCCGTGATAAACGGTGCAAAAGCAGATTACAAAGATCCTATGATTGACTGTTCAACTTTCAGCAGGGCTACATGGGTTTGGTGTTATTTGGCCTATACCTAATGTAATACCACAGTCTTTTATATACAGTCACGAAGCTTGAGTTTATGAGGGTACTAGGAACAATAGACTGTGCAGGTACTATTTCACATTGTCTGTAATGAGGCGATAGTAGCGATCCTAGTGGTTAGCAACTATCTATGGATGCATTTACTACGTATTGAGCTTCGTGACTGTATATATTAGACTGTGCTAATACGTTATACTAGTTTCCCGTAGGCCTATCGGTAAAATTATTACGAAGTATGAAAGAATTATGAAATTATGGCAGAGAAAATAGGAAAAAAATAGTGTTAGAAAAGATTTTTCGACGCATTTTCAAAGTAAACCGAAATTTTCACTCGGACTCGCCAGGCTGTAAACCCGGATGCCCGGCGAATAAAGTATCATCTGGAGCTGTTGGGGAAACTGTAGCCTTTTTATTATTGGTGGGAATTTATTATAAAGTTTTCGAATGGAATATTTGGCTCTTACTTATTTTCTCGAACGTAAGGGATACCACGTGCCATTGGACAAAACGCGATCGCTGTGGTCTGTATCCGTTGTGTAGCTTCAAATAGTTCCCCCCGTCTCGTCTCAACTCATATACGTGACCTCCCTAAAGAATGATTCCCTCTCTTGAACTCCCCTGCCTTAGGAATGGGATCTAATGTTGATAACACCCAGGAGTTATACAATGTACACGAAACCTCTCGTAACGTGAACTGTATCTGGGTCATCCTCAAACAGACTGAGTGAGCAAAAGTGAGAGGAAAAGAAAGGAGAGTACTACAATAAGAACAATATTGGAAGACTACCATAATGCATTCAATCAACTTGTAAAAATCGCAGAAAAAATTGTATTTAGACGGGAAATAGGCTTAGAGTTTGCTGTACAAGCTGGATAGTGGTCGACGTCATAGAATGTTTATTTTATAGCTGCAGCGCTCTGTTTCATGTTCTCATGCAAGTCCATTATTTAATTGGTCCTGGTCATAGTGACGTCTAAGTTACCATGACGTCCACTGTACAAACGCGTAAATTATAGGGGGACAAGATATACTGGGTGTTCAGTTCAAAATGTGTCTTGGCTCGCTGTATGCCTTCATGTGGCTAGCTGATGAGCCTAGAGAATTCAATCTTCCTACACTTCCGCAGCTCAGGTGTATAATCTAAGAGGCAGAGAAGTTGGCTAGCAAGTACGGCGTTCATTCTGAAGAGTACGTGCCGATACGTACGGTAACGCCAGTAGTGGCAGGATTGTGAACTGTTTGGAAATACGTACTGTCGGGATATGGGGAGAGGGTTAAGACGATTACTTACGTATTTGTTGACATTAACTTCGACGGTCAACATGGACACGGAGCATTTGATTTGTGTTGTGGAATGTTACCGTACGCTACCGATGATAACAAATACCCTGCGTACGACTTGCCGGCGCAAAACACAGTTCGAAAGAGGTTATGGTAGCACACAGACCGTACAGACCGCCATCTGTTGCTACGACGTTCAAGTTATACCGTACACGTTCTCAAGTTCAGATTGAAGAACGCCTTAAATAATAGGCAACTTCTCTAACATATAAACTGAAACTCGCTTCAAATCGGTGACCCAACAACAGTGACGTCATGACACACTTTGAAATGAACATCCAGTAGTGGAAGGGTTAGCAGATGTGTTTATAAAATACACATCTCTACATGTGATTTACTGGTTTCCTAGCGTAGCTACAACTAAATTATTGATCCTAATCGGAATATTTTGTTTATGTTGCTTGTATCAGCTTATAAATAACTGTTGTTGAAGATACCCTCAGGTGAAATTACAATTTTCTAAACGATTCAAACTACAGACCGGAACATTTTGTACAGTTATCATACTGCATATACATAAATATTCTCTGTACAAAGTTTCATTAAATTTGCTTAAGAAAAGTATGAATTATTAACAATTTTGTACGTTGAAATGGCATTTTGAAAAATCGTTACTTTTCGCATGAAATTGTGATATTTTTATCCGAAATATTTTCTACACAATTATCAGAGTCTGGTAAAGAAAACTTGTTGTCGAGGTTTTATATTCCATTATTCAAAAAGTAAGAAAAAAATATTTTACGCAATCGAGTTAAAACATTTCCAAAAAATTGCAAAAATATAAAAATAAAGTATGAGGTCTAAAGGAAGACTTGATAGCAAATGTTATGTGAGTACAGCCACCTTAACTGGTCCGAAACAATTGACTTTTGTTTCTTTTGTCCAAATTCTGAAGTAAAGAATCCCTTTTTGTCTTTGAAACAGTTTTATAAATATGTGTAGCCTTAGTTTCCGAGTTATGTTTGTTCAAAAATATGCACCAGGGGAGGAGCCTATTGGTACGTTTGTCGCTCGTTCTCCGAAACTTAATATTTTCAAACCAATTCCCACATAACTAAAAAATTATTAAAGATAATTTCATGAAATTTTGTAATGTTATTTCACTCTTATATATCATACTCTACGACGTGAATTAATATCTTTGTTCTATTCCACATTAATACAGAAATATATGAAATAATTTTGAGTGAAAATTTTAACAAAAAATATATATAAATTACTACTTTCACTGCAAATAATTTAATGATAATGATTCACGTTTTTGCGACAACGTTATGGAATTGGTCGGACAAAAGGGAATTAAAATATATATTCTTTTATTAGTCGGAGCTAGTAGAGATACGGTAATAGCACAGTCTAGTATAAACAGTCACGAAGCTTGAGTTGTTGAGGGTACTAGGAACAACAGACTGTGCTGGTACCATTTCACCCTGTCTGTGATGAGGCGATACTAGCGATGCTAGTGGTTAGCAACTATCTATGGATACGCATTCCCTACGTTTTGAGTTTCGTTAGCTTAACTGTGGTGATAGGTTAAAAGAATTTCGAAAATGTAACATACTGCAAAAAATTTTTGAAGTCCAAGTAGTGGATCTTGTGAATGAAAATGCGAATAATAACCTCGTAAATATTCAACTTAATTCAGTAAGGGATACTTATCAAAATGAGAAAAATATATACTATGAATTTACGTAATTTTCATGTATGGCTATTTAATTTGAATGTAGCCCCTTAAGCGCACATTCAAGAACAACCATAAAAATCATGGACCTGTTACAACATTTGTAGGATGGGCGGCACTTATAGTAAATGAAAATGTTAAACATTTTTAACCTCAAAGAAATGAGCTTAAAAATAAACACATACAGTTTCTTCCAACTCTAGCAGGTGATTGATTGATGCAGGACTATTTTTAGACCTTAATCAATTTTTTTAGTAATAAAAAGGGAAAACTCTAATTTTTTTAACAAAATGACACAATTTCACCTCTGTGTACCGTTAAGCTCTCACTTGCCACCCTGCCTGTGTTACAAAATCACTTGTTTCAATTTTTGACGTTAAATCGGATAATATGAGACGAAGCAACAGAAATCCCGAAATGGGGTGGCGTGGATGTTCTTTGTTTGTGAAATTAAATAATACGTGGGGTGTAACTTTAATAGTGGCAACACTACAGTAAAAGAGAAACGACACGGAGTTAATTGTTGACACTTCTACCACATGTTAGTCTATGCCTGCCCTCCTCCCCCCTAAACGTACTCTTCCGTCCGACTCACAGCGCATGCGCTGTGGAGAGTTGAAGTTAGTCTCCTGTTAGTTACAGCTCTAAGCGGTTGTTTTTCGCCATGTTTACAAAGCAGGAACAGCGATCTTGGCTGAAAATTCAATCTGTCCGTGGTCGTACAACACGACAATGTCATGACGGTCTTGATGAGGCATGTGGAGAGGCGGTGTTACCACAGAGGACTGTGGCGAGGCGGGTTCGAGCCTTCAACGAGGGGCGTGACCGAGTGGAAAACATGGCTCGGCAGGGTCGTCCGAGTGTTAGTGAAGAGGAAGTGCAAGCTGTTTCCGCGCTATTAGGCAACGATCGACGACAGACGGTACGTGAGTTAGCCCATGAGATAGGAATATCGCATATGACTGTGTTTCGTAATGTAAAGAATCGCCTAAAAATGAGAAAAATTGCATCTCGGTGGGTTTCCTGTGATTTGACGGAGGCACAGCCATAGATGCGATACGACACAGCTCAAACTCGCTTGGAGCGTTATGCTCGTGAAGGAGACGCCTTCTTACGGCGTATTGTTGCGCTTGATGAGACATGGGCCAGGTAATACAAACCTCTACTTAAGCGTCAATCAAATGAGTGGCGTCGTTACGGGTCACCACGCAAAATAGTAGTGCGTCGTATCCCTACGAATGTGAACGTTATGCTGATTATTGTGTACGAATGTGACGGCGTCATCCTAACACATACTGTCCCGCAAAGACAGAATGTTAATGCACATACTTCCGTCATTTTTGGAGCATAATCTGCGACCAGCGTTGCGAAGAAAGCGCCCACACGTTTTGCAGAACCCTCCCATCATTTTTCAGGTTAACGCAAAGGGCGCACACGACACACCCAGTAGCTGATTTGTACCGTCGGTGGGGGGTGGGGAGTGCTTTTCCACCCACCACATTCACCGGATTTAAGCCCCCTATAATTATGACTTAATCCCAAAGATGAAGGAACCATTTCGTGACGTTCGATTCCGGAATGCTCCCGATATTCTGCAGATAGTAGAGCGGTTCATCGGAAACATCAAGAGACCAGGCACTGCCACAGGAATACTACGACTTCCACATCGTTTGCAACGAGTTGTAGACAATGCTGGTTACTACACTGAAGGACTGTAGAAGTTTCACAGATGTATCACTTGTATATTCGTAATAAATAAATAGTTGCCATTATTAAAGTTACAACCTCTGTATAATGACGTACAATCACCATGTGATTGTACGTCACAGACATTCCTATAATTAAGACATATGATCTAATTATGCTTCTATAAGCTATTTATATGCAGAACTAATAACAAGAACTATACAGCGTTAAAAACCAGTATAGAGATATATTGCACAACGTCCTATTACTAGATGTGGATGTTGATTTCTGTGACTAATAACATGTCCATAAATACGACATACATAATGACATCATAATTTTATGACGTTTATTGTGGGAAAGAAGAAATAAACCAAACGCTAATAGCAGTTTTGAACGTGTTTCGTTTGGTTTTGTTTGTCTGAAACGTGGAAGGATATACAAAATGAAGCAGTTTCGAAATGGGCGAATACCTAAAAATTATGATAGATAGATAGATAGATAGATAGATAGATAGATAGATAGATAGATAGATAGATAGATAGATAGATAGATAGATAGATAGATAGATAGATAGATAGATAGATAGATAGATAGATAGATAGATAGATAGATAGATAGATAGATAGATAGATAGATAGATAGATAGATAGATAGATAGATAGATAGATAGATAGATAGATAGATAGATAGATAGATAGATAGATAGATAGATAGATAGATAGATAGATAGACAGATAGATAGACAGACAGACAGACAGACAGACAGACAGACAGACAGACAGATAGATAGATATGCTGTATATAGTGAACATGTTATTATGGTCCGCCGCTGTGGACAAGTGAATACCATGTGCACTTCTCTACCAAGCGTTCTGTGGTTCGATTCCCTGCGTGGGTGGAGATTTATTTCTATTCCACACAATTGCTCGTTTATCCCTTGTCTTGTATTTGTTATGTAACGTCCACGCGGTGGCTCTGTACTGTGCTGACCACATTATCAGGGAGTAAAAGAGACTAATGTTGGTTAGAAGACAGCCCATGCTGTTAGTCTTTTCCTTCCCAATCACCTGTTTGACATTTGGAAATTCAAAACTTCTCTCAGCGCAATATAGATGGAGTGAGGTGGCGCGGTGAGTTTTGTTTACCTGTGCATTACAGTACAATCAGGTTCGTGATCTTCGGTCTCTCCTTACGAAAAGAACTCAGGCCATCACAGTGCATTTTCAATATATAGTGAACAGTTATTTTCGAACGAGTTACAAGTATGTACCACATAGTTGTTCGTTGTAACGCTAACGACTTCAATGTCGCCGAGGGACATGAAAACTTGTGAGGTATGTATCCTACTTCATTTCTCACCCTCACTAGATTGTACTATTAACAGTAGAATATAACGCAGCACATTGACGTCGTTGTTTACATTCACAGTATATGTTCAAGGAACTCTATAGTCAAATAGTGCATACATTGTTTGCTAATGTGTCCCGGATCCTAAGCCTGGTCATAACTCATAATAAACCTACACCTGTAATTTTTATGTGATGCGGTTCCCTCCTTTGCAGCAAAATAGGTCTTTATGGTTATAAAAATATAAGACATTTCACTCAATTCCGGAAACAGATTTAGAGATTGTTTTCAGTAACAACACGAAAAGATTAATTCAGGTTAGAAACTTTTTCAATATCCTTTCAATTTCCTTTTTATACACCAGAGAGCGGCTTTATATAACTGTCTCGATCTGATTCTCTCACGATCTGCCCTCGTTCGGGTAAGGGCCAATTTAAGGTTTAGTATTCAATTCTTACATTAAATTTCTTTATGCAGAAAGACTCTTGGGAATCTTTCGCAGAAAGGCCAGATTCTTTCCGCCCGCCGCATCGTGAATTCTATGTCGGTTATCCGACTCGAGGGATATTGGAGCAGCAATATTTTTTGTATTCAATTATTAATTTTTAATTTTCAGCACAGACGAAGTACAGTCTCAGAGGTAGCAGTTTATTTCATAATTCCTCAGTTGAAGGTTAAGGAAACGATTTCTTCTTTAACCCAATCCTGTAGTAATAATCAGAATTATACAAGTTGCAGCCTATGCATGAAATGAAAAATACTTGTAAATAGAAGTAGATGCTGTAGAAGATTTTAACACACAACATGTTTTACCAGTATGCCTTATTTCTTTAGGAGTGACACAGATATAGTTTGGCACTTTTTCCGTTCGGTCAAACGTTTCCTTGATTAGCTAGTTTTGACACGTGCTTCCTCTACGTTGCATTTATTTATTTATTTATTTATTTATTCATTTTGCTAATAATTGTAACTTAAATATAATATAAACTGAAAAACTTTAGCTCGCCCCTGAAAGAGTAGAACTCGTGCTCAGGGTCGGATTTCTGAATTGAAATTAAGAAGTATATAATACAATTTGTCTTATGTCTACTACGCAATAAGAATATATAAATTTAAATTTACAATTTTCCAATTTTTTTAAAATCCATGCATAACTTTTTAAATTTAATACTAGAACTATTAGAATTGGCAAGATTAGGATATTTCAATATAGATTTGTTATATATTCTTGGGCCTAAATTACTACTGTGATTAAATAATGTAGCAGTGTTGCATTTTGGTTTAAAAAATCTTAAAGGATTCATACCTTTTGTTTCATAACTATGAGAATACAATTCAATATTATTGCGATTTTTATGTATGAATTTTATTAATACGGTATAATAAATCTGTTTTATTTTAAGAACATTAAGTCAAAAAAAAAAAATTTGAGATTGAAAATCAATAGGTTTATGAAGACATATTTTAATTATTTTCTTCTGTAATAAATACCATACATAATTACCGATTGAAATAAAGTTAAGTGCAATAAAACTTCCCTAAAACGAAACGTGATCGTTCCAGAATTTTTTTTTTCCATTTTCACAGTTTTCCGTTTTACAAAGGGTTGAGTTGTGGCAAAGCTAAAAATAGACCACTGCAATATGCTCAATGTAGGAAGAACACAAGGAAGAAATACTGTAATTTGAAATAAAAGTTACTACAGTACATGCACAGTGAATTTTATTTTCGTAATTATTGACTTACGTAATTGCAGCCTCTCTCTCTCTCTCTCTCTCTCTCTCTCTCTCTCTCTCTGCGCCTTAGTTTCTTGGCCCCACATTTCTTTTAAAGTGCATTGCCGCGACTATTTTTGAAGGAAACGTTGTAGGAGTTCCTTCGCGTCCTGCATCAGTTCAGAATGTAAATTGTGCCCTGATCCATCGGTTGTGTAACTGAAGTAGTGTTTGATGGAAAATAGATTAACTTCACGTTAGACAGATCAATCCTTGGATGGCAGGTAGCATTGTCTAAAAACAGTATGATCTTACAACCTTGACGTTTCATTGCTCCATTAAAATTATGAAGCCACTCTTCCATGATAGAATTGGTCATCGAAGCTTCTTTATTAAATCGCACAATTTTACCTTATTCGCACTGTTATTTAACACTGTATTGGCATATTAATACAAAACTCAGAGTAAATAAACGGAAATGTGAAACTAAATTGACACTACACTACAATTATTCACAGTTTTATTTTACTCGCACTGTCCTGTATCACTGTATTGGTTTGTTAGCACAAAACGGAGAATAAATGAAAGAAAATGCAAGAGGGTTGGAAGAAGTAACGGTTCAGGAGGTCAGTAATCTGCTCGGGTCTTTGACAATAAGCACAGAATAGTAACATGGTTGGAGAAGCTTCACCCCCAACGCCTCTCCAAGAATAGCGACAGTCTTCCAGATCATTGCATGTAGTCACAAAAAATTATGTCATGCTTCGTACATTATTGTCGCAAAATTAAAAATGGTTTGAAAGAATTTAGCAACACTTACGCTTAAAATTATCCTTTTTAGTCAGGTTTTTTACCTAAATGGTGCTCAGAAATGATTCCGTTTCAGCGTTAGGCAGTTTTCCGTTTTAAAGTATTATTTTTCATAGGAAATCATTCCGTTCCCAAATTTATTTTTCGTTTTATAGAGGGTATGTTTAAGCAAGGTTTTACTGTATATTGTGCGTAATAAACATAATGACAAGTAATTCCTCAATATAACTAAATAATATATTATTTTACGTAATTTATTACAAAGGTGTTGGTTCCATTTTAAATTATTGTCGAAAATTATGCCTAAATACTTGACTTAAGAAGACCTTAATAATCGGACATTCACACTGTATAAGGCAACAATTAGAGTTATGTAACTTAATACTTAATATAGATGTAGGAGGTTTGTTACATTTTTCAGGTAATGAGTGGAATAATTATGGTTTTATTTTCGTCGATATAAAGATAATTTATATCAAACCATTTTTTATTAATATATGGGATGATATTCCAAACCCTATAGGTGGCGTGGGTGGCATTCCTGAATTCGATGCTGATAGGTGGACCATCCTGCCCCAGCCCCGAAATAGCCACACTGGGAGGAATAACTGATAATCTCAGAGCACCGGAAATCTGTATTACATCCAAATGTTTTCAAATGTTGCACGTTATATAGGGTGGAAGTGAAATAAACTTGCAGATTGTCAGAGGGAATAGCTTATGTTCTAGGTAACAAAAAAGTGTAATACCGTATTGGTGGAAAGTTCATATTTTTCTCATAAAAATGTTTTTTCCCAAATGTTTAACGTCCTCTTATTCGGTAACTATTGCGAGTAAATAGAAAATCAGTAAAGAATCATTTATCCGCCTGGCGTATTTCAATAGCTTGGACGGTTTTCGTGTAAATTTAATTTAAAAACTGCTAATTTCAAGCCACTGAACGATTAGAGCAAATTGCAACGTTGTAGGCAGACAGTGTCTCACCTAGGGAGACAGAGAGAGTTCGTTGACCACTTACATGTGTATCATAATGGGAGGGAGAAGAGTGTGTTAGCGGCGATGTAGCAAGACTGCTGAAAATTTCAAGTTACTTTACTAAACAATCATAAAACATAATATAGGTTTTCTATTCACTTAAGTGTACCCTATCGTCCCTTTCAATCTGCAGGTTTATTTCACGTCCACCTTGTATATGAAATGAGGGGAAATGAGGTATTAGTAGAATGGTAGAGGGAAACAGGAATACTTCGAGAAAACCTTCTGCAACGTTATTTCTTCCACCACAAACTCCATCACTACCTGACCGGGGTCGAAAGTCGGACCGCCAGGATGGAAGATATGCGCTTGAACCATGTCTTTGGTCTATGGTTATTTTATGAAAACCACTGAAAATCACCGAAAATATCTACTCCTATAACAGGACTACTGTTTTCTTTTCCACTAACAACCAATTCAGTAGATGGCCGCTCACCACATGCTATCTCAATCTCAAATTTCCTTTTTTTTTTTTTTTGGACTATGGTTATTTTTGAACCTTTAATTATGACTGTATAGTTCTGATTTACAAAAGTAGAACTTATTTTAAAATATCAGTCACTATAAACACTACAAAAACACGTTACATACTCTTACTCTTGTCTTAATGTAGGTCTACATCAGTGGTTGCCAAACACCACGAAGGTGTGACGTAATAGAAATGCAACCCGCACACCACTTTCGCAGGGAGAGGGGTGGAGTGGGTATCTCCTCTGGTAATGCAGCGAATAACACTGCAGAGACGGACTGTGACCAGAAAACAAAAACAATATAATATTCTTCTGCTTATTAACTACATACATCTTTTTCCGTGCTAACTTTTATCCTCCTATTCATTATTTTTGTATTATTAATAAAATAAAATATATTTTCTTATTTACCATAAAAAGAACGTGTATTCCGCATCAGCAGATATTTGAAATTAGAAAAACGTACCAGGTTGGTCACGAAATTGTAAATTACGCTACATATTTCAAAAAAACGTCGAAGTATCGAAGTATTTTACTCCGATTAAGACATAGAAGCCGATACTTTTTATTGTTTATTTATTAATGAAATATTTAAATTACACTACATACGTCGAAAATAAAAGTCGACGTATTTTACTCCGATTATGACGTAGAAGGCGATACTTTTTATTGTTTATTTATTAATGAAATATTCAAATTACACTACATACGTCGAAAAAGAAAGTCGAAGTATTTTACTCCGATTATGACATAGAAGCCGATAATTTTTATGTTTCGTTTATTAACGAAATATTCAAATTACAGGCAAGGGCGTGGTAGTCTTTATATCAAGGGGAATAATGACAACGTACATTGTTCTTTTATACTTCATTTAAAATTTTACAACAAATTAACTATCTCATATTTTTGTCATATGCACAAAAGAAATATTTTTACTCCCATGCTCCTTAAAATTAAGTTTTTACATATTATCTGTTCTCTGTTTTAGAAAAGACATCGAAACATAATATCCTACACATTTGTGAAATTACATATGTACGTCCGCTGCTGATAAATGTCTTGTCTTATACCGAAGTGAAGACTGTAAACAGAGGGTGGGGGTATGACGCCATGGTTACGCTTGAGTGGAGGCAGGGGCATGTGTTGCGACACAGCTTTTGGCGATCACTGGTCTACATAATGATTAAGGCCGTGACATCGGTATATTTGTGTTAGTTTGAGGTCGATTGAAGGTGTACACACGACGCCGGACAGAATGTAGTCGACGTGTTTCAAGTACAGTCAGCGGAAGCGAATTTGAGCACACGCCTAAAGAAGCAAGTTCCGTGTTTTGTATACGATTATTGCGTACTATAAAGTCAAGAAAATACAATCCTTGTGTATAAGGGTAAATATCGGAGAGGTCTAAAATGCTAGTAAGGTTGAGAATAATTGTTGGAAATCATACTTAAATTGTCACAAATGTTGTAATACATAAGTCTGAAAAGGTATTTTTTTTATATTTAGAGTTTTGCATTATAGTTGTAGAATGCCAAAAAAGTATGTGGCGTACAATTTTGCTTTTCTAATATATAATTGTTACACATTAATTTATTTATCATATCTAATCTATTCCGTGCCTTACTTTTCTTGCATGTTGTTTGCCTGGATTCAGTTCCTGCTGCAATAAACAACAACATTCATTTTCAAAATTTCAAATGAAAATGACTGCCGAGTGTCGGATAGTATAACCCAGATCACATATAGATTGCTCATTCCTATGTTAAAATCGGTTGCACTTTGAAGAGAATAACCGCCAGAATCGCCACCCGTCCGCCGTAAAAGAACACGAGATGGCAGTACAGTCGCTAATGCAATTCAAATGGGAGTTATGACGTGGCTCCTTATGTAACAACTAGATGCCATTATAGTAAACCTGACAAAATTGTTACCGTCAAAACTTATAACGCCGAGCAATCTGGGTATATATGTTCTAGGGTATAACCTAGTATGCGGAAAAACTGCATTCAACATCGGCTGAAATCAAGGGCACATATGTAAAATATTTCACTTCATCCATTTCTACATAAAGTTTATAACAATCGCAGTTGTCATCTGACAAAACTCTTGCAATTTTGCATAACGAATTGAAACCACCGTTTTTTGTATTACTGTGTTCACTTTCGCATACACCTTTTTGCTTATATCATCTTGCAGACCATTCACTTTTGAGAAGAGATTGTTTACTATCGAAATTTGCTCCACCAATTTCACAACAGTCTTATTGAGACATTCCATTGTAGAGGGGTTAAATCCAAAATTAGATGAAATATATTCATATTTTTTTAAATATTTGGGCCACCAAGAAAAGTTTGGGCATTACTTATGGAAGCTGCATCGTTTCCGTCAAACATCGATATGACTTCTTTCATGCTGGCAAAATTATTGTGAAAGTATGTGAAGAGTCCATTGCAAGAATGATGGATGTCACTTTCTTGTCGAAAATGAACCAAGATTGTCAATGTATAGCTTAAGATATATAGACTGTACGTAGGGAGTTATATGGCATTAACACTGATAGTCATTGTCCAGTAATGATCGGAAAATCACAGTTAAGCTTTGAGCGCTAAGCATTTCAAACTTTCAATTGCTTCTCCTGCAAAATGTGTTCCAAATGACATCCATCATTCTTGCAGTGGACTCTTCATGTGCAAGATTCCAGCCATGATCCCCATCGCGTTAAAATTGAAACAGGAAGAAGAGGCACTCCAGGACACTCCTGAGCACTGTTACTCGAGAGACTACTACACTGTGCTGCACGGCAAACTGCTTGAGTCTGACTATACGAGTGAACGGTAAAAAGAGACAGTGCATAACGATGCACCGTGCGGTATGCTCGCGAATCGTCTACAAATATACCGATGTCACGTTCCTAATAATGAGGCACTCCTGACGCGGAATTTTTTGTCCTTCAAGTGCGCAAAAAATAATTGCGAGAAAAAGATGACAATAAAGAACATACTCAATTAAATGTATTTATGCGAAAAATTCTAAAACAATATAACATTTTAATAACATGTTTAGTTTTAAATTAATTAATTCAATTTATCTAATTTCAGATTCTAAAAACACTCTTCCGCTTTAAGTAAATGTATCATGTATAGTAATTACGTAATTGATGTGAGCTGGTAGCGTGTTGCATTTCGATAGAAGTGCATCAGTAAGAACAGCTGTTTCGTTCCTGCTTGTCTTGTGAGAGAAGATTAAATTTGATTGTTAGCATGTTTCACGAAGGGAGGCGACGGTTACTTAAAGTGGGGCATGCGAAGACTCTAACTTAATTTGTCTTCATTTAAGATAACCCCATCCTTGAACTACTTTTTACAGTTTTATTATTAAGTCGGGGCATTAGAATCTTCCCTGGGGAAGACATTCTTACTCCTACACTTATTTTTAAGTCACTGGTTGTAACAGACAGCATGACCACCGCGTCTGTCGTTCAGCGCTAGCGTTATTCTCTTTTATTCTTGCGGTCCTGGTTCAATCTCCGTCCTGGTCTTCATGAAATTTATGGTTCACGAAACAGACATTGCAGAGGGATTTTTTTCAGGTTTGTCTTCCTCCTTCATTTCATCAACCTTTTTCACCTCCCGCTAATCTCATTTATGATAATCAGGGAAAGGATTTATATGTAAATACATATTTACTTATAAAGCTAATATAATTTATATTTTGCATTATCTTTATGTTTCACAATGTGTAGGGTTGAAAAATCCTACTTTTATTTTCCATATTTTTCCATATTTTAGAGTTTAGTACATATTTTCGTTAATTTCCATATATTTTCCATATTTCATATAAAACAGTCCATATTATATTAGGTTTAACAATAAAACAAAACAAAATTCCATTAACTTTTAAAAATACATTTCAACAATAGAGATTTAAACACATGTTCAGTAATCCCTTTAACATCAGAGTTATTTGAAAATTAGCAGTCCTATCAACAATGGGAAAGTAAGTTACAAAACTGTATTAATTTAATTTAAAATTTTTAACAGACTTCAGTTGTGCAGCTCAACAGTTAAATGCCAGTCAGAGTACACATAGGTTCAGTTTTGTAAATCATACTATAAAGACGGTAAATATGCCAAAAGTACGTCATTCAGTCAATTTAAAATCAAAACTAACAAGTTACATTTCAGAATTTAAAGAAGATGGTTTATCAACTGACAATAAAATATTATTTTGTAATTTGTGTCAGTGTGCAGTATCATCTACACAAAAGTTCCTGGTGCAACAACACATTACAACTAGTAAACATCAGGCCAACAAACAACTAAATTCCAAGCAGAGACAATTGTTTTTAACACAACCAACAACATCGAATGTAAGATCTGAGTTTAACATCGACCTGTGCCGTTCTCTCATCTCTGCTGATATTCCTCTCTACAAACTAAAGAATAAGGTCTTCAGGGAATTCCTTGAAAAATATACTCAACATACAATCCCGGATGAGTCAACACTTAGGAAGACGTATGCTCCATCCATCTACGATGAGACAATACAGAAGATAAGAGATGAAATTAAAGATAGTTCAATTTGGGTTTCCATTGATGAGACTCCCGACAAAGAAGGTAGACTTGTTGGTAATGTAGTTATCGGTTTGTTAAGTGAACAATATTCTGAACGAATTCTTTTACATTGTGATGTTCTAGAAAAGTGCAATAACAAAACTATAGTTAAACTGTTCAACGAAGCTATGGGTATCCTGTGGCCAAAGGGTATTATGTACGATAATGTGTTATTCTTTATTAGCGATGCTGCCCCTTATATGGTCAAAGCTGGACAAGCATTATCTGTTGTATATCCTAAATTGACTCATTTTACTTGTGTGGCGCATGCATTTCATCGTGTGGCAGAAGTGGTCAGAGACAATTTCCCTAAAGTAGATTTGTTGATTTCATCAGTGAAAAAAGTATTTCTCAAAGCTCCCAGTAGAGTTAACGTGTTGAAAGAAATGTACCCTGAAATTCCATTGCCACCAAAGCCAATTTTAACTAGATGGAGTACATGGCTAGAAGCAGTTGAATATTATGCCGAACATATAGACTCTATTAACAATGTTCTCCTTGCATTGGACTCTGAAGATGCAGTCTCAATTGATACTGCGAAAACAGTTACCTGTGACATAAGTGTGAAGAATGACTTAGCTCACATTCAGCATACATTTTCATGCATCATAAAAACGCTCAAAAGTCTCCAAAATAGGCACCTTTCACTATCTGAAAGTTTTGAAATTATAAATAGTACTGTGGAACAACTGAATCGTGGTAGAGGTAAAGTTGCAGATGCAGTAAGAGCTAAGGTGGACACTGTACTTTCAAAAAACCCTGGATATGAAGAACTACAAAAGGTTGTCGCTGTGATGAGTGGTGAATCAACAGTGAAGATTAACTTGGACTTATCCCCAGCAGACATTGTGAAATTGAATTATGTACCAGTTACTTCTTGTGACGTCGAACGCTCTTTTAGTCAGTATAAATCTATCCTCAGAGACAATAGAAGAAGATTCACTTTTCAGCACTTGAAAGAAATGTTTGTAACCTATTGTTATGGTAACAGACAATAAAAATTGTGTTTTGTTGAAACTACATTGGAAGATAAGGTACGTCCATTATATTTTTTGTTTAGTTTGATTAAAATGTACCAATATTTAACGTACATAGTCATTTTTTTATAATTTTAAGTCCATATTTAATTCCATATTTTTGGTAAAAATCCATATTTAATTCCATATTTTGGTAAAAATAACTACATATATATTTACATATTTCATATATTTTTAGTCCATATAAATCCGTTCCCTGATGATAATTCATCAGACGAAAAACAATTGATAGGGTGAAATCTTGTGGACAGTACGGGGCATTCGATGCAGATATAGGATGTAGTGAATAAGATCTCCGGACCTGTGGGTTATCAGGGGATGGAACTTGGCTGTCAGGACTGAGATAGTATGGTACACCTGTCAGAATCAGATTCATGACTGCCACCAAGCCAGTCAAGTGTATACTCTGAACTGTGGATTTAAGTGTAGCGAAATACTTGTGAGAAATGCTCAACTTTGTCAATAGAACTTAGTATGGTGAACAAATTCGCTGATAAAATATTTATATATATATGGTCTAAGTTGTATGTAGGGCTAAAGAGGAAAGTTTAAGGATCGCAGAGAGCTATGTCAGGCACGTGTGTTCTAATAGCACAGGCCTGGGCGTTATTACATCAATTGAGATACTATAGACTACTCCTTAACTTCCCACTCCACCTTCCCCGGCTGAGACAGTTATATATCGGGCAAATACGAGTAGACCTGAAGGCAAGCATTGCTGAGTGCCGGATTGTATAAGACAGGTTTGCAGAACTGGGGAACAATTGTGCCGTTACGTCATTCACCCCTTCCTTCCACCCCCGCGTCATTGACTTGGTAGGAGAGGTGATTTGTATTCGGTGTCTGTCTTATGTGATTGCTTAAGGGCCACAGATGTCATTCAACGCCGGTGGACTGTGGACGGAGAACCAACGCTTTCCCCATGCTTTCCACCCCTATCTCGTCAGTTCTGTATCCCTGGTGTAAGGCATGCTTCATCGGCTCTCGCTGGTCGCCTAAAATCCATCACCAATGCACAGTGTTTACTTTCAGCGTATTCCGAATCTCACCACCTCTGCAAGCTGATGGCACCGGGGCGATACCGGTGGAGCATCAATGACTCCATCGATGAAATTCGGAACATCGTGATGCCATCAGATTGCTCAGCGCTGAGATTCGGAATACGCTCTTTGTGTTCGTTTCTAAAGCGGTGAAGCAGAAAGGACATGGGCGGGGGTATCGCCTTTCCTTTTCCCTTCCCTTTATGCCAAGAGCTGTAATAGCTTATTTTACAAATAACTCAAATATACATTAAATGTTATTTTGGAACAAATTTTTTTCCTTTGAATGTCGTGTTGCCGCTAAAATTTTTGTATTTAACATTTTCTTAAGTAGTGTGTCTATCACAGGGATTTTAAGGTACCAGATTTCTTTGTAAATATTTTAGGAATTTTGAAACAGATGTTTCTTCATAAGTAATGCATTTCTTTACAATGTATTCAGCATGATATACAGTAAGTCGTGTACTAGAAATAAAAGAAATGCAATTTAGTAAACAAGTAACATGTACTTGAAGTATATATAAATCAACTTTCCTAAACATAATCGAACCCAGGTACGGTAAAATTTTTTGATACAATCAAATCCATACAATAGAATTGTTATAGTAATGATCATTTCATATTTTACTTCTTTTACAATAATAATCCGTGGCGCTACAGTCCGTGAAGGGCCTAGACCGACCAGCTGGCTGCTGGCCTCACGCCCACATGCCGAAGCAGAGGAGGACGATCATCCAACCAGAACGGAGGTATCGTGTGGTTAGCACGATGATCCCCCCAGCCGTTATAGCTGGTATTCGCAACCGGATTTCGCTACCTATCGTATCTCCCCAAGTGCATCACGATACTGGGTGGATACCAGTCCCATACACTGGCCGAAATTTCATGAGAAAATATCTTCCCCCATAAGGAATCGAACCAGCGCGCATTCCGTAACGCGAGTCCTAGGCGGGATGCCTTAGACCGCGACGCCAAGGCGCGGGGCTTCTTTTACAATACAGAGACAAATTGACAGACGATGATATGATGTTATGGGAAAAAAATGGTGAAATGAGGAGAGTAGGGGAAAGCAATGATCCCTTTAACAAATATTCCGCACAGCTAATTTTCCAAATGCGAACCTCACTTTATCTGTTCCGGGATAGAATCCTTATACGCCCGTCCTCGTGACATATCGTGAAGGAACATAGGTACAAGCAACTCGAAATTTCTCATCGGTCTCGTACGCATGCTCGAGGAATTCACTCGCCTGTGAGCTCTGTGTGTTTGCGTAATAACGATGTGTTCATAGCACTTCAGATATTGAGGTCAACATATTCCCACGTGTTTAAGTGAATAGGATATTCATGGTGGATTTTTCTGCGGTATCTGCCATTGTGTCCACGTGTGAGACGATCTAAAAAAGTTGAAAAGTAAAATGTTCTCGGCAAAGCCGTAGATGGATTGTTTCGTTTTATATTAAGGGCTGATAATGTGAAGGCCATGACGAGCAGGGAAGAGGACGAATATAACAACAAAGCATCTGCATCCAATGGTAAGCATTTGAGTGTGTTAGTTTGCACGATACGAAGTAGATCGTATTTCTAACTCACATAATAAGTACATACTTTTTAATTAATCAGGGGACACATTTACATCTGTTCAATGCAAATAAACTATGTTTTAACGAGGTGCAGCGTATGTTGTACTCGCATTATATAGAAATATCGCTCACCGTGGTTGGAAAATGTCAGCAATTCAATAAGTTGTGTGCATGAAGCGGTTGAAAAGTTTCGAGGCGACTACATTGCTGGGAACAATTGTGGGATTTTTATGCAGGAAATGCGAAGGGCTTCAGTGAACCTCTGGCAATAGCATATGAATATTTCTACTACAAAATTAAATTCGTTTCACAGATAATTACATTCGTATCTCTGGAATAGGGAACAAACGTATTGGATAACTAGATGTTCAATTAGCAGTCCATATTTCCCGCACGGTTGTTTCAATATAATCTGTTACAGTGTAATGTGTAGAAAAACATTTGATGTGCTATGGAAAGAAAAAAAAAACAAACAAAAATTTTAATTTATTCAGCCGAAAGGTCCATAGTTTTAAGAGTAAAAGAAGTTTATTTTAGGCTGAAACAGTCCTCTTAATATCATTTCTTGTATTAAAAATATACTTTATGTGTTAATAGTAAAGATTTATGTATAATTTTGTTCAGAATTATACAGCTTTAAATTAAAATATATTTTCGTGATAGGAATGAATCTTAAATTGGTGAAAATATTTGAAAACGTTATATACCATGCACTATAACAGTCTCTATCGGTACTGTTTAAGTGGGCAAAAGATTGAAAATAATGAAAAGACACAGATATCCTCTGACCTCAGCGCGTTGCTAAAGCCAAACTATTTAGAATCATAAAGTCTTCACCTTTGTGAACCAGTGGTATGTGCACTTGATATGTGAGGATTAAAGTGAAAATGAGACTTCAAACGCACTTGTCCATTACTAACAACTCAAGCAGTGACGTAATTTGCCTGCATAAATAAAATGAGACATGGATAGTTCGTTTCTGAGCTGATTTAAATATTTCACTATGGGAAATATTACATTAACAATGTAAAGAACATTTTGGAGTATATATGCAGGTAATAAATGCTCTTCTTTTACAAAACTAAAACATTTTTCACATAATACATCTGCATATTATTGTTTATTTTCGTTTCAACACTATAATACCGCTTCCTGTACAGAATCCATCGAAATACTTTGTATTTTGGAGTGGTGTAGATCATGCTGTAAATAAATTGAAATGCAGACTACTCTTCACTTTCAGCAACGAAACACTACGCTAAAGTGGAGAATTGACTACGATAGCTTTCAACCGTGCCGTTACGGTTACGACCAAATAGAACAAAATACACAATATCACCAACATAAGGGCATGGCGTTGGCCTGTGGTGTCGTTAGAAGGAGAATTTCTTTTTCACTATGTACTTCGTTCTGAACATTACTTAGAGATAGCGCCACTGTTAGTGACAAGTTTAGGTATGGTTTGAGGAGCAGATATATATATATATATATATATATATATATATATATATATATATATAAGTCTAAATTAGACACACAGACAGTGATAAGGCTTCTTAATATTATGAAATATATTCTCGTTAGGATTATGTTGTTCCTTATCAACATTTTCAAATATATTGAGGTTAGCATTAGATAGTGTTATTTTTCTTATTAACAAAAATCTTAGGAGAGGCTCGCGACAGGAACAGTTTGGCAATGACGCATGTGCCGATCTCTCATGCAGTGCCAGCGTGAGCCTTACCTGGATTTATTTTGGCGTACACTTTCCAGATCAAAGCAAGAAGTTCCCTTCGTGCTACGGTTACCTACATTTTGCATATACGAAGGTTGCATTCTCGCTCGTTGTTCATATCTAGTTCACATAGACAACTCATAGTGACATTCTAGGAGCTGTGTAGAGTGGTGATTAGTTTGAAGAATATTGTTAATTTGTATTAATATTTTAGGTTCTGAACAAAGTGAGCTATTTTGTTATTATTGTATTATTTACGTGTTGTTATTATTATGCATGATTCCAAAAAGTAAACATCAGTTATTAAATAATTATGCAAACAGGAGTGTGTAACAAAGTTTATTCTTTCCCGGACTATTCTTCGTTAAATGTTGACGTCTCGTGCTGCTATGCATTCGGTTGCGTTACAGTCCAAGTTCAACATCTGAATTACGATACCAACTTTCTAGCTGTCATTACAATAGAAATTAACAATTTTCATGAAAACAATTTATTATGGTTTTGATATTATGTACCACATACGACATACACTATTTGATTCATAAAGTAGTTGTTCACCCGATGATATTAGGAAATTGTATCATATTTTAGATTTGCTCCAGTAACATTTTGTGATGTAGAACGAATATTTTCAGAGTACAAATATTGTTCTTTTTGTTTTCTTTATCTGAACATAAAAGGAGTATTTTTTTTGATAAATTGAATATGTTCCCTGTTATTTGTTATAATGAGTCTAGAATCATAATGGTATAGTTTTATGCTATTTTTATATGTAATGGGTAAATTATTTAAGGTTGGGAGTTACGAAGTTTATAATTACAAATTATTGTTTTTCTGTTATTCATTTAATATTTTCTTATCGTAAGAGTGTGGTCGATTGGAGAACATGTTTCATTACCATCCGGCTGTAATGTTTGTCGTTCTGGTTCACTAACGTTGAGAGATGCGCTATTACTTCTCATTCGGTAGAAATATAGTCCAAGCTCTGACAAATTTATAGTTTTGGTAAGAACTTTCTGGCTCTGGTGATGAGTTTGTACATGACATTCCTGAATTTGATGTTTGGAGAAGCCGGAGAGATGAGATTTAGGTGAACTTACAAGATATGGATCTCTTTTCCGAAAGTGTGCTCAGACACGGAGCTAGAAAGTAAATAAATTTGATTATATCGGAAGACACTACGTGACAATTTGCTCAGTGACGTACTAAAAGCTATCGGACGTGATGGACACTGTAATCCCGGAAACCGAGCAACCTCAGTAGCAAGTCCAGGGCATCGTCTCGCTCGTCCAATTCAACAGCGGTGAGGTTGGGAAATAAAACAGTTGTGGGTCTGGGTTTAGTTAAGAAGCAGTTAAAATAATTATATTTTTGCGAAGCAGTATCTCGCATTTCTTTGGACAATATTAGTTTTGCGATATTATTGGAGCAACAGTAACAAATATAATTAATACTCGGGAGGAAATTAAACACAGAATAAATATGGGAAATGCCTGTTATTATTCGGATGAGAAGCTTTTATCATCCAGTCTGCTGTCAAAAAATCTGAAAGTTAGAATTTATAAAACAGTTATGTTCCCGGTTGTTCTTTATGGTTGTGAAACTTGGACACTCACTTTGAGAGAGGAGCATAGGATAAGGGTGTTTGAGAATAAGGTTCTCAGGAAAATATTTGGGGCTAAGAGGGATGAAGTTACAGGAGAATGGAGAACGTTACACAACAGAGAACTGCACGCATTGTATTCTTCACCTGACATAATTAGGAACATTAAATCCAGACGTTTGAGATGGGCAGGGCATGTAGCACGTATGGGCGAATCCAGAAATGCATATAGAGTATTAGTTGGAAGGCCGGAGGGAAAAACACCTCTAGGGAGGCCTAGACGTAGATGGGAAGATAATATTAAAATGTATTTAAGGGAGGTGGGATATGATGATGGAGAATGGATTAATCTTGCTCAGGATAGGGACCGATGGCCGGCTTATGTGAGGGCGGCAATGAACCTCCGAGTTCCTTAAACGCCAGTAAGTAAGTAATTATATTATTGTCGATGGTTAAATAATGGTGGTGGATGGGATAGAGAGAGATGAGTCCGAGAATTCGACATGGGATTAGCTGACACTCGTTTTACAGTTGGGAAATCCTCGAAAATAATCTAAGCAGGCATTCGGCCGAAGTTGGATTCGGACATATGGTCGAGCTGAGCCTCGCAGTACGAGTCTTCATTCGTTCGTTCGTTCGTTCGTTCGTTCGTTCATTCATTCATTCAAGGAAACGTCTTTCATTAAAACACAGCACACTCCACTCTTCTATTTTCCGCCTTCCTCATAGTCTCCGCATACGTACCATATTTCTTAATGTTCTCTACTATATGATATCTTCTTCTGTCACGATCTTTTAGTTTACGTCTGGAATCTTTTATTCTGGAAAGAATCACGCATTTAAGGAGCTTTTCTTGTGAATTTAAATGAGGTGCCTTTCCATTTTTTCCACACACCATTCTCTCTTTCGAATTTTAAAAGATCCCAGGGGCCCCAGCATGAATGAGGAGAGTCGATTTGACGAACTAGGTCTTCTAGACTTCACTGAAATTCACTGCAGGGTTGTATATGAGTTCTTTCAGGGCTTCTGACCAGATCAGAAACTGCAAAATCCCAATTATGAGCTATTATTATTATTATTATTATTATTATTATTATTATTATTATTATGGAATGGAATTTAAGTGAGGGGGCACGGATGGCCCAGCACTGCGATCTGTTGATATCTATTGCGCTAACCCTCGATATGGAATGAGTTGCATGCCATAGATCCCCTACGCGCATCAACCCAACCACATGACTCCCTAACGGTCGGTTCCTACAACCAACAGAAATCCACATACCATTCCTGCTTCGGCAATTCCCCCAAGGCCCCCCTGTCGGTCCGAGGCGAAACTCCTCCCCCGAGTAGGTCCGCCTCGGGTGCTCGTTGCAGAAGCCACCTGTCTCTTAACCACATTCCACGGAGGCCGGTCGAGAGAGCCAGCAGCTTCGGGAGGCCGCCTGTAGTGTGATCTGAAAAACCAGAAACTGGATGATGAGGAAAGGATGATGGGGGAGGAAAGGAAGTGGCGAAGATGATTGGGGTTCCAATCGCCTGATAAAGTTACCTGATATTCATCCATAGAAGTGAGGGAAAAACCCTGAAAAAACCTAACCCAGGCAACTCGTCCTGACCGGGAATCGAACCCGGGACCGCTGGGTTTGGAGTTAGACTCGCTAACCCTTCAGCCCTTATTATTATTATTATTATTATTATTATTATTATTATTATTATTATTATTATTATTATTATTATTATTATTATTATGGATCGTACCAGTATTTTGTCCCACGAGGCTGCAAAGTTAAGTATTACTGGATATTTTAAGTGGGCTACGAGCGTACGTATGCAAGCGAAATACCTGACTGGCTGCTCACGCCACTAATACTTGGTCAAGTTGGGCATAACAAAACATGAACCGCTTTAACAATTACATTAATATTTACCTTTAAATTATTTTAACTATGTACGCCCGAATAAGCTATTGTTACTTTTTACACTACAGTAGAGTCTCATAAACTCGAGTTAGTGTGGACTGATTTACGAAAATATCGAGTTTTGCGGACTTGTAGAAGGGTCACATAAAACACATTATTTCAGGATAAAATATATTAAAAAAACTGAAAGTTTGAAACATATAGATGCCAAAATACAGCATAAAATATAATCTAAAACAACTTATTTGTTTTAATTAATTTTAAAACTTACTTATACATGAAATTATTAGTCTTTACTTATGGCTTTTAGAGAACACTGAGGTTCATTGCCGTCTTCACTTAAGCCCACCATCGGTTCCTATCCAGAGCAAGATTAATCCAATCTCTACCATCATAGCCCACCTCCCACAAATCCATTTTAATATTGTCCTCCCATCTACATCTCGACCTCCCCAGAGATCTTTTCCTCTCCAGCCTCCCAACTAACACTCTATATGCATTTCTTTGATTCCTCTTCAGCTTCCTCTCCCCTCTCACTCTCTCTCACACTCTCACTCACTCTCTCTCTCTCTTACACCCTCACTCTCACTCTCTCACCAGTGCAATAGTTTCACTGTCGCCTAGTAATTCGCCATTTTTATACCGTCCCATCCATTCTCCATCATCATCATCATCATCATCATCATCATCATCATCATCATCATCAGTAACTTCTTCGCAGCCCTGAATCTTTTTTCAGTAAGTCCATTAACTCAACATTTTGTCTCTTCTCTACCACGTCGGAACTCGTCCCTACCATGGTCAAGCAAGCGAATAAGACTTACAGGCTGAATCTCGTCCTAAAATTCCGAAATCCATCCTACTACATCCAGGAGGTCAATTTTCTTCAGTCTGCATGGTTAGGATTAGTTAGATAAGAGCTGCAGTGTAGCGAAAGACACGCAAGTACCGGGACATCATTTTATTTTTACTAACATTTCTAATATTAACCTGGCTATACCTTTGGATTAACGATTGAGAACCGTTTGCTACCCCCTCCCACGACTGGAGTTCGATGATACTGGCATAAAATACAAACAAATCACTTTACTAGGTATAGGAGGGAAGAAAAGTAGTTCATCCATTTACGTAAACTAGGAAATATCGCGATTTTGAGTTTGATAATTTTCATTAGGTTTTTGTTTAATCAAAATACAGTACTGTATTAATAATGGGTGTTTTGCTCACGAATTCAGCTATTCATTTGGGTGTATTCATTATGCAGTGTATATTGTACTGTTTACAGCAAATCAGCATACAATATAGAGAATGAAGTAAAATTGAAAAATGATCATAATATGGATATTTATACGAATTTTTTAAAATGGTGGCCGTTCATTTCGATACAGGCTTCAGTTCATTTGTGCATATTATCGCACTATAGACTATTGTACCTAATTCCAATTACCAGTTTCTTCCTTCGTACGAGTAACTCATGTTGAAATAATTCTGTACCTACTCTATAAAAGAGTACCTTACGTACTGTAAATTCAATCTTCACTTATGCCCGATCCGAAAAGACAAAATAACTCATACATGCTATCTACTGTCCGTCCAAGTGGTTTTGTCACAGGGTAGTAGAAAGGGGGGAAATCACGTGACAGTTAATTCCTTAACGATGCCCTTCTATTCAAGTTATTTTAAACAGTTGTATAATATTACGTAGACATCCAATTCTTAACAGAAATCAATGTTTTCTGAAAAGAGCTAAGACAGCCCAGCTACTAGCCTTTATAGAGAGGCGAGCAGAAGCGGGTGGGGGAAACCGAGCTACGACGTAGGCAAACGGACCACAGTACCTGTGCAAAAATATAATTCAATATTGAAAGCTCTTTCGTCACTAGAAAACGCGAACATATTTCTGGAACGTACTATACTCACTCAGTACTGTTTGACTGCATGTACGCGGCCTTGGTTTTGTGTGGAGAACAGTTGGAAGTTTACTAGTAGACAGGGTGGGAGTGAAGTCCATTAAGAAACTCAAGTACAATAAAATTTCAAGTAAAAATAAAATGATGCTCCTGTATAAGAAGAAAAGTATTGCACACTCGCTTCGAACGCCAATATTTCCTTTTATGTGTTCATTAATTAAATTAATTTTAATTTCAAAATAAGTAAGTAAATTGTGGGGTCCACATTACATGAATGTAATTCCTAACATGAAATATATATCCACACAAATATGAAAGTGTACCACCGTCACCTCATAAAGTTTAAATTGCATGCTTTGAAAAGCTCTCTGACTGTATGTTTGGCAAATAATCAGAGAATTACGTGAAGAAAACAACATGAAACACAAGTATAACTTGTATTGCTCGAGACTTAAGGCATGGACGGGACCTTTCTGAGGTGAGACCTATTGTTAAATGACATAATCCGCGGAGCTGCATATTCCCAAGTCGGTGCATACAGAAAATCAAATGAGGTCACGGCTTTTGAAGTCGTAATGCACGCTCGGCTTGTCTTGAACGTCAGGAGCAGAGAAATTGTAGTGAGGCGTGTAATAGTCGCTGCTCGCCATTATATCAGTCGACACCATTAAAATTGCGCCCCTTAATTGCATGCTGTTACATCTGAAATTACATTGTTTAATAAGTTTGAGACTTTGTTGTCATGCATTAAACAACAAAATGCTAATGATTTGTTAATTGTCTATTTTCGGGTTGTCTACTTGGTTATATTGCTTACAGTAGAGATGAAGTTATGCGCTCAAACATGGCGAAGAGTGACTGATTTTTAAGAAGCATTGATTTATAATGACTGCGGATCCAAGTTCGACCTTTGGCGTTGGCAGAAAGTAGGAAGGATTGAAGAATGCTGGGTTTACAGTGAAAAACTTGCACTTGGGCAGAAAACTGTATATATTTATATAAATGTAATTAAAATTTGGAAATAACAAATGAAAAATTTAAATGTTAGCAAAAGGTTGAAATAAAACAAATTATGAGTGCGTGCTTTAAAAGTCTCTACACCAGGGATGCGATGGTTACTATTAAATCTGAGCGCGAGCTTTTTTAACCTGTCTCCATAAGCGCGGAGCTTTTCTACCTGAGGCACAAGGGTGTACAGCACATTCAACGTTGCAGACCATGACAGATCGCAAGCGAGATTACAATACAGATTTTAATGATAAGTAGAAGGTTCAGTTTTTATGTTTGGAATATGGCGATGAAGTGCAGTGTTTAATAAGTAAAACATATATACTATATTATTTGTAAAAAAAAAGTCAAACGTCAGTACGAAACACAACACAACGCAGATATAGATATTATTCTGGAGAAGAGAGAAATTGATTTCAGACAAGAAATAATGCTGAAAAATTAAGAAACACCATGGTTTTTTGTTTTTATAATCGTAATTATATTTGAAACTGTTTTAAGTGATTTAACCATATAATCATGTATGGCCACGCATGTGGTGCGTGAGTTTAGAGGATTTTTTGTTTTGTTTTTTATGTTGTTTTCTCGACTTTAAAATTTTAAGCAGTTTACTGAATGAAAAGCTCCTTGCACAACAGTTACTGTCATATTGTTCTGAAACTTCTCATAAAGATCAATTAAATGTTGATAAATAAAATTTAACTAGCATTTATGTGAAATATTAAGTTTCTTCGGGGAATATTCATATTTCACTTAGATTAAATATGCTGTAATGGTAAATTCATAAATTTTAAAAATTTATCGTGTCTCTCTATTTAGACTGATCTCCAAAGTTAATTAATTTTTGTTCCCATAATTATTTTCCAGATTTTGAGTAAATATGAACTAAAAATTTGAAACTTTGACGCAAGGAGCCTTTTTAGTGATGTCAATATAAAATATATTTAAAAATATATAATTTCAAAACTATTAGACTTAATCACACTAAATTGTGTACGTATTATATAGTATTGTACATCTGTTTATATAATTTAAACTTCACAAATTTTGGTCGAAAATTGTGGAAGTTTTAAAAATCATACATATCCCCTTAAATGATTGACCACAAAAATTACGATGGCTCTTCAATATCATAATTTAATCAGTTTGTTTTTTCGTGTTACGTGCATCTCACAAATCACTCTAAGAAAAATCGTTACATAATCACGACTGGAGAGTAAGGACTACATTTTCACAATCACACAAACAATATACTCTATTTCAATCAATATTGTCCTTATTATTTTCATAATAAATGCTCAAAAGTACTTAGAGATCACACACGTCCAGCAGGTAGACCCTATTAGTTTCTCCTAACCAACGCAAGTCATTGTAATAATTGCTGCCTTTATTCGATGTATATGCATGTACTGCACATCCCTGATGTCTACTTTACGACGCTATATATAGTGGATGCGGTATGCGCTCGTGATCAAGGTCTTGCTCTTCTACCGTGATTGGGAGCTAATATCGTCTCATCCCTGCTCTACACATTACAATGAATGGCTGTAATCATTTTAAATGTTTCGAATGAAAAGGAAATCATTCTTTATGACAGACTAAATTTTCTTGTTTCATAATGACGTGCTCCCTACCAAATTCTTCTATTGTAGCACTCATTTTCAACAGCCTAGTTTTGCTTTGTTTCGTATGTTCAATGAACATCAGACCTGAAACAAATAGCGTTGGATGCCTTCCTCTTTGTTTCCGCATATGATCCACATATTTTAATGTGGTAAATCACCTGATATCTTCTGCCCCGAACGTCTCTCCCGTTCACATTCCTTCCAGTGCATCCTTCAGTAGGCAGTTTCTTCTCAGCCAGTGACCCAACCAATTCCTTTTCCTCTTCCTGATCAGTTTCAGTATCATTCTTTCTTCACCCACTCTTTCCAACACAGCTTCATTTCTTATTCTGTCTGTCCACTTCACACGTTCCATTCTTCTCCATATCCAAATTTCAAATGCGTTTATTCGCTTCTTTCACTTCGTCGTAATGTCCATGTTTCTGACCCATACAATGCCACACTCCATACAAAGCACTTCACTAGTCTCTTCCTTAGTGCTTTTTTCCAGAGGTCCGCAGAAAATGTTCTTTATTCTATTAAAAACTTCGAGACAGAGGACCAGTTCCAACTCGTAAAACCGTTCTCTTATGGGTGAATAAGTGCAGGGAATTGGGTTCAGTGGTTTTCAACAACTAAATGCTAACGACAAATTGAATCGCTTACATTTTTTCCGAAAATACAAGAATTATTTCACCAAGATCCGTTGCTACTGGACGTGATATTTATGTCTGATGAGGCTAATTCCCATGTTTTGGGTTGAAAATTATAATCCAAGAATGAGAGCTTGCTTGTAATAAGTATAAATAAATGTTTGTGCGAGATCGTGCGTATTTGCTTGTTTTTCGGACAGAACCAATACGCGGCAAGTGTGAAATACCACATTCAGTATTCCCAACGTAACACACATAACAATTTCTCTCGTCTTACCGCTTAAGCGCGACATTCATTTTACTGCTTTAGGCTTTTAACATATTATTTTTAGAGACGTTTAACATAGTAAGAATTATAAATTGGAAACTTACCACTGCAATTTCAGCTAAATTGCAATGTTAATTATTGTTTTTAAATATTTGCAAAAATTAAGTAAAGTCTACTACTCCACGAAACTTATTGCATTCCTGATACAAATAACATTAAGGAAGCCGTGGAAAAATCAACAAGATTCCTGATGCCGATGTTATTACTGCAATATGTTATATAAATAATATTGTTAAAATATTAAAATGAAAAATAAATCATTACATAACCTTACCGTTTGTTTTATGTTCGCATTTATAGACTGGGGAAAAAAAGACAGACGTATATCACGGCCTGCTGGAGTATAGTAACACAGAAAACATTTTATAGCAACTATGTTGAAGAAAGATATTTTGGTTTTCCGAAGTTGCCGTCATTAAACAGAAACCAACATGGATATTTCATTGCAACTAATTAGAAATTCGTCTTTCAGGTATGTAATAAACGATCTTCGCACAAAATAATGTACGATACACGAGCGGTATGTTTGTTTTCATGTTCTCGGAAATTAAAAAAGCTCAACTACGTTTCGCTTTTTCAATCTTTTCCTCGAACATGAAAACGTCAACATACCGCTCTTGTAACGTATATTACTATTACATTTTTCTTTGTAGATTCAGTACTGTTCATCCTAATTAAGTGAAATTTTGGCTTCTGACTCTTGTAAGTGTATATTCAATAAATATTGACATGTGTATTTGAAATTATTTAATTACAATTGTTAAAAAAATAATAAGCATTGGTACATAGATGTATTCTGAGTTGCCCAACTATGGTCCACTCATATATTCATGCTTCAAAGCATGAATTGAATATAGTTAGAGCTGTAATTATTCGTAAATCAATAAATTGAGTTTCTAATTTATGGGTAAAAACATAATCTAACATAGAAATATTAAAAATAAATGAAAAGTACATGGATTCTTTTTATTATTACACATTGCATATCCACACAATACACAAGTGAAATCTGAAAGTCATTTTTCTGCAATAATGAACAACTACAATATATTAAAGAACAAAAGTACGGTATCAAAATAAACTAACACATTCTTAGCAAAATATGATGCAAATAATTTCATTGATAATGTTTATTTACCATACTGAGAACTACATTCAGTAGGCTTATTTCGATCCTTTGAATCTCCACTTCTCTTGTAATTCTGAAATTAAAAATAGATCTCTCTTTTTCGAGACGTATTTGGGGTCTTCAATTTGTTTTATTAAGTTTTCCTTTGTATAGAATAAAAGTCTTCCATTTCTCGCCACCTCAGTAATTGCTACTTCTTACTATACATAAAACAACAGCTCCATTTTTCTTCACTTCCAAAACTTTCCCTGGCCACAATTCCTCCTCATAAGTAACTACCATATAACTACTGTATGTGTCTTTGTCATTAATTTAACAGATTTCGTCTTCTTTTCCACACCCGTCTCACTGTCTGTAAATATGGAGAGAACACCGAAAACATCATAATCTGTATCCAATTCAATTTCATCGCTCTCACAGTCACTTACAGGGACGGTTGTTTTCCTTCTACCCTGAAGTTTGTCGTTTTACCGGCCCATCATTCGTGCTAGTACCATCGATGCTGGAACAGCCTGTTTCTTTATTTCCTGGACTATAATGTTAAATGGTGTTTTAGAATATGCTGAGATACCGTATTTGCAGAAGTAAATAACCACATTCATCACATTTTATAAAAACAAATATTTCAAAATGAAATACAACTATGGTCCACGAAAAATTGTGGTACATAGTTGAGGACTGACTTGTAGCCTTGAGGTTAAACATTTTTCACGCAGAGTCCTTAATCTCTGCCAGTGTAATTATTACCTGAAAGTAAACACTATATAGCCAGGTTTAATTGTACAAAGAATCATATATCTATAACTTACCAGTTCTGCATAGGAGAGCTTAATAAAACAGACAATCACAAACTGAATGATTTCGTGTCTTCACACATTCAATAGAACGATGCACACTGACCTTGTTAAGCGTCCATATCATTGCCACGTGTAATGGTAGATAGAAGCATCTATGGGGAACATAATTCCATCAGAGTGGCGAATCAAATGGCAAACACCAAATTCTTGGGGGACTAAGTAGTACATAATGCCTTTTGGACCATACTTGGGTGCCTGGACCATAGTTATGGGAAATAACGGTATTGCGACCGAAAATCTGCTGACGGTTAAAATTTATTTTACGACACTTCATCATATTCTATGGTTACCTAGCGTGAAATGAAAGTGATAATGTCAGCGAAATGAGTTCCAGATCCAGGGCCGAAAGATATCCAGCATTTGCTCCTAATGGACTGACGAAAGTCTCCCGAGAAAAAACTCAACCAGGATTTCAACCCGGTTCCGCTGATTTCAAGGAAGACATACTGTTACTCACAGCTCAATACAGAGACCAAACGAAAGGTATACTGGAATTTTTGTTTCCGGTACTGACACATATATATCTCGTCTTCATGCAAATTAAGCTTTCAGGAATAACTCCCTGTAGAGTTAATTTGAATAATTTCGAGGAAAAAATTGTTCCGGGGCCGGGTATCGAACCCGGGACCTTTGGTTAAACGTACCAACGCTCTCCCACTGAGCTACCCGGGAACTCTACCCGACATGGTTTGTGGATATAGAGGGAAAAATTGGATCGGTGTCGGGTAGAGTTCCCGGATAGCTCAGTGGGAGAGCGTTGGTACGTTTAACCAAAGGTCCCGGGTTCGATACCCGGCCCCGGAACAATTTTTCCCTCGAAATTATTCATCTGGTCTTCATTTTACATGGAATTTAAAAAAAGTTCATCTGTTGCAAGAAAAGTATTTGCATTCTATTTACTTTGTTCATTACTAATTCGATCTGTTTACTGAATGAAGTAACACAATTATTATTTTCGTTCTATTTATGTAAATACGGTTTAATTACTAAAATGTAAACGCTTGTTTCGTCCTATTAACATTTATCAGCACCCTATTAGTTTAGGTCAGGAGTATAACAACACAAGTATTACATCGCGTTTCGACTGGGTTAAGCCACTGCACAGCTTTGGACTCGCCTTGTAATAGTACATTATGCAACGAGCCTATAATGAAGGTAATTAAGAAGTGAATACGGATATTTATGAAACGAGCGCAAGCGAGTTTCATAATTTTCATAAGAGCTTCTTAATTACCATTATAGGCGAGTTTCATACGACTTTTTATGCTCGACCATATTTCTAACTTGATATTATTAATTTTTTAGCAATGTCCCGTATGTTCTGAGATGTGCGCAGACGCGAAAGTATTGATTTTTTTCGAGGAACAGACGTCCACATTGACCTTGCTAGGCCATAAGAACCTACAGAGATAACATTGAAATTAAATTAGACATTGAAAAACGAGATGACAAATTGAATTTATTTGAATATTATTTACAATTAACGCTAATTATTATAGTAACAGAACATAACCTTCTGCGACAGTATTGGATTTCCAGCCTCCGTGACTTTTCGCTAATTCTCTTTCGATTGCATATCCGAGAATAATCGATACTTGCGGTTTTATAACGGTAGAAAGCTGACCTGTCATTGGCTGAAGAGTTGTAACCTGAGTCGTCATTGGCTGAAAGACCTGACCTTTAATGAGTAGGTGTACTTTAATGACATGCATTAAGGGTCTGCTACCAGGTATATAATTACTACATTTCGGCATGGTCGAGCATAAACAATTAAACGAAATATGCCTGACCTTGCTGTTTTAGATGTGGAGTGAGTAAGTTGCAGATTATGTACGTTCCACCCCTTTTTCCCCATCGCTATACTAGATTGTGGTAAAATCATAATTTCGAAGGCCAGAAATAATTCTCCTTAAAATTTATGACTGGTTTACAACCAATAAACTAGCATTAAACATTAATAAAACTAACATAATTCAATTTAAAGCCACTTCAAATTTAATCCCTGAAACATTGGACACAACTATCAACAATATACCTCTACTAGAAACATCAACAACCAAATTTCTTTTTTTGCATATTAATAATACAATAAATTGGAAAAACCATATCAAAGAAATAACCCCCAAACTTAGCTCAGCATGCTTCGAATTAGGTCGTTACAACAATTTCTAAACAGCAGTATCTTAAAGACAATATATTTTGCCTATTTTCATTCCATTATGTCCTACGGAATAATATTTTGGGGAAATTCTGTAGATAGTAAAAATATATTCTTATTACAAAAAAAAAGAGCCATTAGAATAATAGTTGGAGCAAAGGCTAGAGAATCATGTAGATTATTTTAAAAAAAATTAGAGATTCTAACCTTAACAAATCAATACATAAACTCTACAATAAATTTCCTCTTATGTAATAAATACAATTTTCCAACTAACTCAGCCATACATAGTATAAATACCCGCAGAAGGAATGATTTTCATACGCCATCATCAAATTTATCATGCTTTCAAAGGGTGGTACGTTACATGGCGATAAAAATGTTCAATAGTCTTCCTGAAGACATTAAGAATCATAGCCAAAACCCTGCATTATTTAAGGTAAAACTAAAAAATTACTTAATATCTCACACTTTCTATTCTGTAGATGAATTCTTGACATTTCACAGCACTGTGTAAATATTATAATACTATTAAATAGTAAACATATTACACTATATAAAATATTATTGTTATTAAGGTATTAATTCTATACACATATTTCATATTTGCATTTTATATGTATTGCATTTTATTGTTAGACGGAAGAAATGGACATGTTCTTTATTCTATGCTATAAAGCAAATGTAAGAATATTATGGAACGAATAAATCTATCTATCTGTCTGTCTGTCTGTCTGTCTGTCTGTCTGCCTGCCTGCCTGCCTACCTACCTACCCACCTACCCACCCGTCTATCTATCTATCTATCTATCTATCTATCTATCTATCTATCTATCTATCTATCTATCTATCTATCTATCTATCTATCTATCTATCTATCTATCTATCTATCTATCTATCTATCTATCTATCTATCTATCTATCTATCTATCTATCTATCTATCTATCTATCTATCTATCTATCTATCTATCTATCTATCTATCTATCTATCTATCTATCTATCTATCTATCTATCTATCTATCTATCTATCTATCTATCTATCTATCTATCTATCTATCTATCTATCTATCTATCTATCTATCTATCTATCTATCTATCTATCTATCTATCTATCTATCTATCTATCTATCTATCTATCTATCTATCTATCTATCTATCTATCTATCTATCTATCTATCTATCTATCTATCTATCTATCTATCTATCTATCTATCTATCTATCTATCTATCTATCTATCTATCTATCTATCTATCTATCTATCTATCTATCTATCTATCTACCGTCTATCTATCCATCCATCCATCCATCCATCCATCCATCCATCCATCCATCCATCCATCCATCCATCCATCCATCCATCCATCCATCTATCTATCTATCTATCTATCTATCTATCTATCTATCTATCTATCTATCTATATCTGTCTGTCTGTCTGTCTGTCTGTCTATCTATCTATCTGTCTATCTGTCTGTCTGTCTGTCTATCTGTCTATCTACCTATCTACCTACCTACCTATCTATCTATTACTAATGTAAGAATTGACCTATATAGGCCTAGTTTGTTCATTTGTTATATTACAATTACTATAAAATAAACAGAGGTAACCTCAAAACATATTAAGCCCATTGAAAACAAAAAGACGGAGGGGTAGACTTTAGAATAAAAGAAGACAGGTTGAAAATAAGTAGAAATAGATTTCAATGCAAAAAAATCTCATCCGTGCTAAAGGAAAGCATTTTCCATAGCTCGATATATATTACATATTTCTGGCTGCAGTGTGTAACGGTCCTTAGGCCTACACGATAAGTACGTTAAATTATGGTTTATTTAACGACTTATGTCAGCCTTGTCATTTACTTATGGGCCTTGTCCACGAAACCTAATACATTTTCAAGCGCACATGTCGTAATATAAATGCCGTTTGTCTGTTCTACAAAATGGTACATCTATCCCTATAGAACAGGAATTAGCAATAAACTCAATTTTCTAAAAAATTCGATTCAATTGGTGATGGTGGAAACGACGTTGATAACTGTTATGAAGGAGATGCTGGGAATGAGGTACTGCACGAAGACCGTTATTGGCTCGTTTTCTAGTGGCGCATCCAAACAGTTGAGAGCTCCTATTCTGCTACGTAGAGACGCGCCGGCACGCCTTGTCGAGAGTCGGAAAGAACACTTGATGGTCGAGGACACTCAGCTACAAGAGAGCTACTAATAAGAAGGGCAGAGTAATCCGTTAAGAGCGATATGAACCATAAAGAGCTGTTGTATATTGAAGTTTACATTAATAGGGAAGAAAATATATAAAGGGTTAAAAAATAGAGTTCCAAACTAAAGTGGTTAAGATAAAGAAAGTAAATAAAGGAAGAGAGAAATCAAGAAGGGCAACACAAAATATAGGTATTGGAGAATTAAAGGATATGGCACGAGAAACGCGCCATTTTGAGTTGAAACTTCAAAAATTTTCAGGAAGAGATTTTCATGGTATGTCATTCCTATTTTGGCAGTATATTTCATATACCGGGAGATCATTTTATTTTTACTAACATTCCTAATATTAACCAAGGTATACCTTTGGATTAACGGTTGAGAATCGGAAACACTGTTTGTTACCCCATTCTACGACCAGAGTTTGATGATACTAGAGTAAAATACAAAGAAATCTCTTCACTAGGTATAGAAGGTAAGAAACGTAGTGCAACCGTTTACGTAAACTAGTAAATATTACGATTTTGAGTTTGATAATTTTCGTAAAGTTTTTATATATTCAAAATACAGCACGGTATTAAAAATAAGTTTTTTTTTTCTCACAATGAAACTCGGGAGGAAATTAAACGCAGAATAAATATGGAAAATGCCTGTTATTATTCAGTTGAGAAGCTTTTGTTATCTAGTCTGCTGTCAAAAAATCTGAAAGTTAGAATTTATAAAACAGTTATATTACCGGTTGTTCTTTATGGTTGTGAAACTTGGACTCTGACTTTGAGAGAGAAACAGAGATAAAAATGTGTTTGAGAATAAGGTTCTTAGGAAAATATTTGGAGCTAAGAGGGATGAAGTTACAGGAGAATGGAGAAAGTTACACAACACAGAACTGCACGAATTGTATTCTTCACCTGACATAATCAGGAACATTAAATCCAGACGTTTGAGATGGGAGGGCATGTAGCATATATGGGCGAAATGCATATAGAGTGTTAGTTGGGAGACCGGAAGGAATAAGACCTTTGGGGAGGCCCAGACGTAGATGAGAGGATAATATTAAAATGTATTTTAGGGAGTTGGGATATGATGGTAGGGACTGGATTAATCTTGCTCAGGATAGGGACCGATGGCGGGCTTATGTGAGAGCGGCAATAAGCTTCTGGGTTACTTAAAAGCCATAAGTAGTAAGTAAGTAAGTAAGTATATGTTCTACAATTCTATCTTCGGCGACTATTGACGATCTGATTCAATTAAATTTGTTCATATTACTTCATTTTTCAGCGTCTTAGTAGTACTGAATTGGATAGAAGGAATATATAAAGACACTTTATACGCCCATCAATATTTCTCAATTTTTCAAAGCAATTACACTATATTCCAATTTCACAGACGTGTTATCTGTAGTAATGTCACGAGTGGTCTGAGATTTGCCGATAAATCTCAGACCTCGAGTGACATTTAATAGGACTATTTCGTGAATAAAATAAAAATTTAAATAATATATCTCTAAAATTCAATCACAAAATGTTAATAATTCTTTATTAACGAATACTTAACCGATTCATACATTGTGAAGTTGAAATACTCGTAGATGAATATCGATTACTGTAATAAAGAAATTCGATGTTATTATTCAGTAATGCCAATTGCGAAAAGCGAAATACAGGTTTAACAATGTTAATTACATGTACTGCACTTTTCTCTTATTATTATAACATAAATACATTTTCATTATCTGATGAAATCATAATTTAATTTAACAGTAACAGTGGGGACAGCTATATACCAATGCTTACGTATTCACAGCGAGACATGTTGCTACACAGTGAAGCCATCTCTGTATAGATAGGCCTAATTAAAACACTAATTTTATTACGTCATACGGAAGGCAGTTTGATGAAAAGACCTTATTATTACTATGCAAGGGTTTGATATGTTACATAAATTTGAACGTCTGACTTTCTATTAATTGTTTCATTTCATTCACAAAATACACATTTTTATAGGCTACTTATAGGTTATGTTACCTGTGGGAGCAGGACCAATGTCAGCTGTGTCTTATTTCGACCGTTACAATCAGTGCTACACGAAAATATTTTTATAGCTCGACAAACGCATTCTCGCTGTAGCGTGTAACGGAACTAAAGCTGCATCTACACAGTTCAATATTCCAATCGCGTATGCGTGCAATCTGGGAAGAATATTGAAAGAATAAAGTTTAAAAGGTACGTTCAATTAAGATGCATGAAGATTTTGTTTCTACATGGTGCGCCGTTTTGAACGTCGTCTTCACTGCGTAAATATACAGGGACATCACTTTATTTTTACCAACATTTTTAACATTAACCTGGCTATACTCGGAAACACTGTTACTCCCCGTCCATTACAGGAGTTTGGAGTTGCTAGTGCAATATGTAAACAAATCATTTTACTAGCTATAGGAGGACAGAAAAGTAGTGTATCCATTTATGTTACAGGGAAATATAGTATTACGATTTTCAGTTTAGTCATTACTTTACAGTATTTTATCAAAAAACAGTAGAATAGTAACAATTTTTTTTCACAAACTCAAGTCTTCAGGCGGTTATATTCATTACGTAATGCCTGCTCTATTCAGCATATTACTAACCTAATTTATTCCTGAGAATTTTGTGAGCACTTCCGTAAGAAACCCCAATTTCTACAGCTAACTTCTTGACCGACTTATTAGGACCTGCATCCTTTCTCTAGCATCTTCTGTCACCTTTGTTGGCCATCTTACACTTTTCTTCCTTTCTGTACACTTTGGTGCTCTAAATTTATCTACCAGATTAATGACATTTCTACGAAAATATTCCGTAATGATATAATCAGGAAATAGTGAAAAAAAACTGTTGTTCACATTCGGTTATATTGTAATATTCCAGTTTTCATCATCGTCCTTCATACCTACAAACAGTAAAACAAAACTCTTGTTTAAATAATACTGTTAAGTACCGTACCATATTATAGGGTACCGTACTTTCGGTAACTCTAATCTTCACTTCTGCTCAGTCCAAACAGATAAATTCAGTTATGCTACACACCATACCTGTGTGAAAATAAACTTCAATAATATAAGCTTTTTCTTCTATAGAAAATGCAACATATTTGTGAAACACACTGTACTCTGTACTGTTTATTTCACTGCTAGCAACAGCAGCCGTAAGTTTGTGTGGCGACGTTAGCAAGGACATTAGTGAAAGGGGTGGGAGTCAAGTAGGTACATTTAGAAACGCAGGTACAATAAAAATTGAAGTAAAAATAAAATGATGTCCTTGTATTAATTAATATTAAATATCAATCTTGCATTAATTGCTTTAAAGTTGAAAGAAAAGTTTAACCGTGTAGTTGCACCTTGATGTATTCATGATCATCAATTTATGGGGAAACAGTTGACGACAACTAAACAAAAGAACGACCATGCGATAAATTGATAGCGATAAATCAAGCTGCAAAAATTATCGCAAAGTGTGACTGTGATTGGTTGGAATTCAAAATATCATTACACTTCATTGGTCGAAAATGGAATGACGTCATATAAACGAAATAGTCTTATTAATTTCATATAAATAACAAAACGATCTGACTGTAATATGCGAGAAAGAATTTGTAAATAGTAAATGTATACTGCATCAAAATCTGTCACACACGTCTTCCCTGTTTGGAAACCTCAACCCTGGACTTTGTGGCTTGATTGCAGCTCTCTTCAGTGATCCATATAATCACGGAGAATGCTCAACTTTTCTGTTCCAATCTTCACGAAGCTGCAATGAAAGACAGAAGTTATTACGAGGAGTGGTGCTCTGTGTGGGAAGATTAGGTCAGCCGTTAACAACTCCAGAATGGGGGCGCTGCTTTCTTCCTTCAGTGGGGAACTCGACTCGCCTGGGAATTAGTTGTCGTGTTCAAACGCCGGTTTGTTTATTTCCTCCCTTTTATATCTGGAAAAAGCACAGTCAGTGTAAACTTCTTTGGCATTCATTCGCACAGCCGTCAGTTGCGTTCCACCCAGTACAGATATCGCTACCCGTTTCTCTGTTTTCTCGAATAATTTGCATTCACATATTTTCACTATACAGCGTGTTCACAAAACAATGCTAGGGTTTCAAACCATTGCATTTTCTGTATTTTCTAATTTATAAATTAATTAATGGCTTCAAATGGAAGAATAACTATCCAAGTGTACATCACTGAAAGTTCTTCAAATATGCGCACACATCTAAGCGGAAGCCAAATTCCTTCCATACCCGATCGAGCATGTCCGGTGTAATGGTCTTCACAGGACGAGTGACCTGTCCTTGGAGATACCGTAAGGAACGCGAAATTTGGGGTATGCCAACTCTGTCTTTCACTTACCCCCACAAAAAGAAATCACACGGTGATAGATACGGGGACCGTGGCGGCCACTGTAAGACATTAAATTACATTATTATGGAATTAAAGGTGTTGCACACCAATGGTTTCACTCATATCTCATAGATAGGAAACAGAAAGTTGAAATCAATACAACTATGAAATCTACATCGACATGGGGAACTATTAATAATGGAATTCCTCAAGGATCAATATTAGGTCCCCTACTTTTTCTAGTGTTTATAAATGATCTTGCCCCCCCCTAATAAAAGATGTAGGTCATCCCATATTATTTGCAGATCACACAAGTATAGTAATTACTCCAACACATTCCAATCTTCAACAGAGGAAATTTTCTTCAATATATGTGACTGGTTCTCAGTCAATAAATTTGTATTAAATTGTAACAAAACTAACATAATTCAATTTAAATCCTGTGCAAATTCAACCTCGCAAATTTCTGGCGCAATAATTAACAATAGATCCCTATTAGAAACAACAACAGCCAAATTTCTTGGCTTAAAAATCGATAATGTGTTAAATTGGAAAAATCATATTAAATAAATTACCCGCACACTAAATTCAGTTTGTTTTGCTATTAGATCTATGCAAAAGATAGACTAGTAAATATCAATACCTTAAAAATAATATACTTTGCATACTTCCACTCGGTAATGAGTTTTGGAATAATATTCTGGGGAAATTCCACAGATAGTAACAATATATTTCTATTACAAAAAAGAGTAATTAGAATAATAGTAGGTGCCAAATCTAGGGAATCGTGTAGGACTATTTTCAAAAAACTACAAATAATGCCCATGGCTTGTCAGTATATCTTTGCATTAATAATCTTCCTCGTATGTAATCGTGAAAACTTTGTAACTAATTCAACAGTTCATAGCATAAATACACGTCAAAAAAATGACTTTCATACTCCATCGGCAAGTTCATTATATGGCAGTAAATTTTTTAATAGCCTCCCTACTGATATAAAAAATGAAACTCAAAACATAAAATTATTTAGGACCAAATTAAAGAAGTACCTAATTTCTCACGCCTTCTATTCTCTAGATGAATTCATAACATTCAATAACACTTCATGAAATTGATACTAAAACTTTGTGTTGTACTAGTAGACTATATTGTAAATCTAGTCTGCAAATATTTCATCTAGACTGTGACTATAAATTAAGATTTTATAATAGTATTAAGTTTTTTGACTTGTTCCATATTCTAGCTGTAAGCAATGTAAGAATACCATGGAGTATTAATAAATACAATACAATACAGTACAATACAATACATGGTTATCAGCATCTATAACACGTTCAATCCAGCGCTGTGGAAGAACACGACTGAAGTAATGTTATAGCAGTAGTAATTTATTTTCTATTACACAATATCGTGTGTGGAAATTAAAATTGAAACAGAAATATTTAAATAACATAATCATTATTAAAATCCTCACATTAACAGTAGTTGTGCAAGACTATAGGCCGTACCAATAAATACGCGCCAACGAATGTGGTACAAATTAGATGTCGCTCTAAAGCATTTAACATACCGATCCGGTTATGTCAGAGGTTGTAACAGCATTTCTCAGCTCGATAGATTAAAAGGTGAAGTCCTATATCATGTCTAGCACTGTGTCCTGGCTTAACGTCATTTCATTTCTTTCTATGGGGTAATATGAAGGAGTAGCATATCCATGATAAAAGATAGAGACTAGCTTGTGCAAAGGATTCAAGCAGCTGCAGCAGTACACAACATCGCAGGCTGTGTGATAACTTGTAACATATGTTACAACGCTTTGAATTATGATTGTGCAAGACAAGACAATTTGGAACACTTGCTCCAGTACATGAAAAACTTTACGTAGCTAGCTATATTGTGCACTTATTTATCAACTGTATATAAATATCAATACGTTACATTTTAAGGATTGTACTTACTAAGCAATATACAGTATTGATTCTATCCAAACTTCTATTTCATCTACTACTTACAAGGACAGGACACGCTCTGTATATCACCGAATGGAATAAGATTGTGTGAGATGAAAGTACAAGACGTACTGTTTAAAGTCATACCTGGCATGGGATGCCAATGACCCCTCGTTTTGGAAATATTGGCTATTGTTTGTGACATACTTCCGTAAGGTGGCTAATAGGGAAGTATTAGACTATGTGAAAGCGTAGCTCATATTGGTTGGATGCTGAGTTGTTATCCAGGCAACCTGAGTTCGAATCTTAATTGGTCCTATATTTTTTTTTCTTTTAATAATGATTAACAGTGTGATCACAGTAATCTATTTACATATATCATATTTCTCAATGTATTGAACGCTTCATCATTTTTAAACAAATTACTAATTAACTAACATTGTATTGTAAAGGATAAGCAAGGAAATATTGCTCACGTAGGCAGGTCACTGGTGTCTGTTCTGTTTCAATTCGACTTCATTTTGTACATGATTCATTATGATAAATGTCATAAAAACACACGAAACATACATATTTCCTGCACCATGCACAGCAAATGAAAGAAGGTTGTCCACAGTCACACACATTTTTCTGCACTTCTGCTGCGAAACAGACATCCTTCACATTCACAAACACTTCTCGTTCGTTTATTAATTTTGATGCATACCATGCATATTTCAACATGGCTTTGAATATAGGAGCTGACAACTGAAAGTGAATTAAAGAGTGAATTTTGAGGGCATCCTCCCTTAAAGCAATTTGTCGTCCAGTTTGTAAAAGGAAAGAGCTATTTTGCAAATATTTGATAAAAATCTTCACCTGTCTAAAAAAATAAACATCACAGGACTGGCATAATCCAGTACATTTGGGTGAAATCACTTTAAGGTTGCACGTTACTTCATTTTCTCCATTTCTAAATATTTCATCTTACAAAGAAGGATTTACCTCCCCTTCCCATGAGTCCAGAATTAGAAGAAATGGCTGCTCTTTCACATAATGTCTTTATTACTTTATTCATGTATTGCTTATGGAGTTGAGATGTCAGCTCTCCTGATGAAGAACGTGTTACACATATATTTCCGAATTTAGAAGTGAGTTCATTTATTGACGTTGCACTCTTGGGCCAAATTGTCCTTTTGGTTCTAATAACAATAATAATAATAATAATAATAGCAATAATGATAATGATGATAATCATAATAAAGATAATCATAATAATAATAATGACAATAATTCTAATGATAATGATAATAATGATAATGATAATGATAAAAATTACAATGATAAAAATAATAATAATAAAAATAATAATAAAAATAATAATAATAGTAATAATAATAGTAATAATAATAATAATAATAATAGTAATAGTACTAGTAATAATAATAATAGTAATAATAATAATAGTAATAGTAATAATAATAATACTAATAGTAATAATAATAGTAATAGTAATAATAATAATAGTAATAGTAATAGTACTAGTAATAATAATAATAGTAATAATAATAGTAATAGTAATAGTAATAATAATAGTAATAGTAATAATAATAGTAATAGTAATAATAATAATAGTAATAGTAATAGTACTAGTAATAATAATAATAGTAATAATAATAATAATAGTAATAGTAATAATAATAGTAATAGTAATAATAATAGTAAAAGTAATAGTAATAATAATAGTAATAGTAATAATAATAGTAATAATAATAACAGTAATAGTAATAATAATAGTAATAGTAATAATAGTAATAGTAATAATATTAATAATAATAGTAATAATAATGGTAACAGTAATATTAACAATAATAATTATAATAATAGTAATAATAATGACGATGATGATAATGATAATAATGATGATAATAATAATAATGATAATAATAATAGTAATAATAATAATAATAATAATATATCAAGTTTCAAAAAAATGACAAGCCATTAGGATTCGAACTAGGGTTGCCTGGAAGACAACTCAGCAGCCAACCATATGAGCTAAGCTAAGTCTAATGCTCCCTATTAGGCACCTCACCGAAGTATGTCACAAACAATAGCCAATATTTCAAAAACGAGGGGTCACTGGCCACCCGTACCGGTTATGACTTTAAACAGTACGTCATGTACTGTCCTCCTCCGACGAGTTTAGCGCTGGGACCTGAGGTATTCTTGCCATCGGTGCGGGAGGGTTGCAGGTAGATTCTTTTGTTGCTACAGCCAAGCCGAGCCGAGCCGAGCGGAGTGGGAAGTATTAATCTTCCAAAAATATGCAGTCTTCAGTCTTCTCCCTGATGTTAGCTATGTTAATATTATATGGATTACTCATTAAATATTGGTTTTCTTCTATTGGAATTTTAGAATAATTGTGATTGGTATCGTGAAAAACAGATTCCTATAATATCATGCGAAAATCATTTGTTGGTGATATCTTAAAATACAAATCAAGTAGTTTTACTTCTCAAGTGAGTTCAGCAGTACAGTATATTTAAATTAATTACTTTACAAATTTAATTCAATTCTACTAATCACTAAATTTTATAGTATCATTCTTCTTTTCCTTTATATTATTGTAGTTGTATTAGGATTTTTCTTTTTATCTATTTTATTGTATTTGTATTTCTGGTGGTGTGATGGGCTTAACTTCACCAAAATAAATAATAAGTAATAAATAAATAAATAAATAAATAAATAAATAAATAAATAAATAAAATTTTCTGCAATACTTTCCTTCCCTGAACACGTAAGTACGAATGGTTGTATCTCTATCTCGCCAAAAATACGTTAGAAAACTAATAGGCATACTGCTCTCGTAAATTGGGCAATGTTTTCAGTATGATTGTACTTCCTTCCAGACTGCCGCTGTCACTGTCCCCTCCCACTCCAGTACCGCGCTAGACTAGTTGGAACCGCATTCTTCTCAGCACTAAACTCCTCGGAGGATGACAGTACTTACATCTCACACAATCTTATTTAATTCAGTGATATACAGAGCGTGTCCTCTCCTTGTTAGTTCACATTACATTTTGAACCACACTGTATATACCCTGGCTAAGTGATTATTATCAAAATTAAATTAATTTCCTTTACCTGTTAAATGGAGCTAAATGATGAGCTTTAAAGCGGTGTGTGTGGAAGGAAGTTCTTGCTGTATATTTGTGAATATCTGAGGTTGAATAGTTAATTGATTTAGTCATTTTAGCAAGATTTTAATACAGATATTTTAATGACGATGCAGGAATTTGCTGAATCTGTAAGCTTTCTCATTTGCAGTGCGTAAGCACGACGTACGGTATCAAACATTTAATGAAGTAACATCTATAAAAAACTGAAGTTATAATGAAACATTTCCGTTTCCATGGAAACCTCTAGTCTTGGGTGGGTCTAATCAATGACTGTAGCTCAAGCTAGTGTGTTCATGGAGGGAGAGAGAGTGGATTGCAGGAAAATCGGGTAATCAAGGCCTGGACTTACATAACTAAAATGCACTGAGGAAATTAAACTAAGATTTCCGCTTTTCTTTTCCTATTTTTTGTTTGGCGAATAGTATTTTCGCAGGGTATAAATATATTTAGCTTATTTATATTTGTCAATCGAGTATACTCAAACACAAGTAAAATTATTAGAGATTGCGTTGGACACAAAACTGACATGAGAACAATATATAAATTCTTCATGTGTTAATCTTTAAGGAATCGTTTGACTATAAAAAATTAAGACCTCTTATACCTCAAACATATTTTTAAAACACATATTGTGTATTTTCAACAGTGTAATATTGATACTACGTACAAAATTTTGTCCAATATTCTTTTGAGAAGATTAATTCCATATGTAGATGAAATTATTGGGGAGCATCAGTGTGGTTTTAGGCGTAATAGATCAATTATTGATCAGATATTTTGCATTCGACAGATAATTGTGAAAAACTGGGAGAATAAGGATACAGTGCATCAGTAATTCATAGATATCAAGAAGGCATATGACTCGGTTAAGAGAGAAGTTTCATATGATATTATTTATTGAATTTCGTATTCCCAAGAAACTATTTCGATTAATTAAAATGTGTCTCAGTGAAATGTACAGCAGAGTCCGTATAGGTCAGTTTCTATCAGATGCGTTTCCAATTCACTGTGGGTTAAAGCAAGGAGATGCATTATCACCTTTACTTTTTAAATTTGCTCTGGAGTATGCCATTAGGGAAGTCCAGGATAACAGAGAGGGTTTGGAATTGAATCAGCTGCTTGTCTATGAGGATGACGTGAATATGTTAGGAGAAAATCCACAAACGATTAGGAAAAATACGGGAATTTTACATAAAGCAAGTAAATAAATAGATTTGGAAGTAAATCCCGAAAAGGCAAAGTATATGATTATGTCTGGTGACGAGAATATTGTACCAAATGGAAATATTAAACTTGGAGATTTATCCTTTGAAGAGGTGGAAAAATTCAAATACCTGGGAGCAACAGTAACAAATATAAATGATACTCGGGAGGAAATTAAACACAGAATAAATATGGGATATGCCTGTTATTATTCGGTTGAGGAGCTTTTATCATCCAGTCTGTTGTCAAAAAATCTGAAATTTAGAATTTATAAAACAGTTATATTACCGGTTGTTCTTTATGGTTGTGAAACTTGGACTCTCACTTTGAGAGAGGAACATAGGTTCAGGGTGTTTGAGAATAAGATGCTTAGGAAAATATTTGGGGCTAAGAAGGATGAAGTTACAGCAGAATGGAGAAAGTTACACAACACAAAACTGCACGCATTATATGCTTCACCTGACATAATTAGGAACATTAAATCAAGACGTTTGAGGTGGACAGGACATGTAACAGGTATGGTCGAATCCAGAAATGCATATAGAGTGTTAGTTGGGAGGCTGGAAGGAAATAGACCTTTGGGGAGGCCAAGACGTAGATGAGAAGATAATATTAAAATGGATTTGAGGAAGGTGGGATATGATGGTAGAGACTGGATTAATCATGGTCAGGATAGGGACCAATGGCGGGCTTATGTGAGGGCGGCAGTGAACCTCCGGGTTCCTTAAGTGCCGCTAAGTAAGTAAGTCTCGTCATATGATCCACATAATACATCTTAATGTCGTCTATCATCTGATATCTTCTTCTGTCCCGAACTCTTCTCCCGTTCAGCATTCCTTCCAGTGCATCCTTCAGTAGGCAGTTCCTTCTCAGCCAGTGACCCAGCCAATTCCTTTCTCTATTTCTGATCATTTTCAGCATCATTCTTTCTTCACCACTCTTTCCAGCACAGCTTCATTTCTTATTATGTTTGTCTGGTCTACCCTCGTTTACTGTGTCACAGAATGTGTCAGTCGCACAATGTCCAACGCACTATGTACAGAGGTGCACTCATTAGGAGTGAGTAAGTGGCCGGGATCCAACGGAATAAGCGTGACCTTGAATCACGAAGTGATTACTTACGTGTATCATATTACTATGATGTACCAAAGTACATATGATATTTCAGTGCAGGAATTATGCTTTACCTAAGGGAAAACAGAGAAGATAGAACTTAAACTGAGAAGGCTTCGATCCGTCATCGGTACTGGAATCCGGTGTAGCTTGGTGGATAAAGCGTCAGCACGTAGAGTTCGAGTCCCGGTGCCCGCAGAGCATTTTTCTCCGTTCTATCCGTTCTTCACCATATACCATTTCATGCCTCAACCTTCGTATGTTGTTTCTTCATTCTTCTTTGGTACTTTTATATCCTTTCCAATTTTCTATCTTCAATCCTTTTGTCTATTACAGGCATGTCAATTGATGCCCAGAGGAGCAAGTGCGCGCTTTACAGCGGAAAGGAAAGAGACAGACGAAAGAGGTAGTATATGCCGCTTGGTCGAGCTATATTCAGGGATAGCCAGCACTGAATCAATAGATAAAGGGAAGAGAACTTATTAAAACTGTATCCATGGTAATTTTTAGATTTGCCTGAGAAGTATAAGTGCATTATAAGAATGTAAGTTTTAATTTTAATGCTCATTTTTCACAAGTTTGATTTTTTTATTCAAAAGAAATATTTTCTCAACTTTCCGTATAGAAAAGTGAAATTTTCAGGTATAGACCGATTTATTTAGTAGCCTTACAGAATGTTTTCGTAAATCTAATATACCGTATATGCGTATTACTGAAGATAGTGTATTGAAAATTATGAAAATATTCGCATGGAAATTGTTTGTAAGGAAATGAATTAACAAAGCAACTACTGTTACATCATGAGCAAAAGATAAGTGCCCATGTGTCGTAAAAATGTCAGCTCTATAGCTTCAGCAGATTTCGAGAAAATAATTTAATATTCTGATGATAGGAAGTTGCTCACAAATATCATCTTAAAAGCATAACGCGATAAGTGTTTTCTTATGGAATATTAGTTACACTTAAAACAGATACAGTACCTAGGTAACTTTGCTTTGTACTGTAATATTGTTTTGATTAGTTTATTGATTACTTTTGTAAGGCTAAAGATACCATCAATATAAATTCCAACTTATCATGTCATACTCAATCTCTTTCTTTGGAATATCACTTTCTTTATGAATGATGTGTTTCATCCACTTAATACAGTATAATATTATACTACTATGGAATTTATGTGAATATTCCTTCTTAACTCTCTATTATGTTATTAAGATTTAAAACACAACTGCAATATTAAGAAATCAGTGTTAGTACTTTTGTTTTACAGACAATATAGATAATATTAAACAGAAAGAAGCCATATAAAAATAACGACATAAAATTACACGTTCCGTTTGAAGTTTGTGCACCACTGTTTTCTTAATCAATATTAATATACATAACTCTTCCTCTGTCCATACTTAGCGCTTGCTGCCCGCGCACGACGTCAAGGTCAGAAAAATGCGCTTGCTTTGACATCACTGATCTATTGCATCCAGTTTTTCTTTTTGCTTTTGTGTTTCCTTGTTACTTATCTTTTTTACTAGAATTATTCTTCTCTTCCTTATCTTTTTTGTTTTATATTTTAGTTTTCTTTTACACTTCTTTTCATTTTTTTCACTATATCTGCGTATTTAATAATTTACGTACTTACTTTATTCGTCGCAGAACCGTAATACAAATTACAATGAACGGTTTCTTCTGCCTAAAAAAGAACACGGAATATTCAGGGCGCGTCGTGTCGCAAGCCGCGGTCAGGTGGAGTGTACACAAACATAGAATTGAAAGCATCGGCGCCGTCTGGACACGCGCGACCCTCCGATCCGGTTGCAGCCACTCGCGGGTTTATACCCGACTTCTACCCCACGTCACGCACAGACCGCATTCAAAGGAAGCTCTGGTCTTGGCTCTTACGCCTCACCAGATCGGAGCTAAAAGGCTTTAAAGCAGGCGAGCCCTGAAATCACCACGTATAAGCAGTTTCGCGTGCGCTAGCAGTGAATATGGTACGTCAGGAACCTGAATTTTACATTCCTAGGCCCGATTGTATAAACCATTTAATCTTAGATCAGAAGTTAAATTGATCCTTGTTTCAGCTGAACTTGGAATTTTGTGTTGTATAAAGTCTAATCTGAGAATAATTTGTCTCAAACTAAAGTCAACTTTGACTGAAGAAATTTCTCCGATTAAGTTAGATGATCCAAGTTCAGTTATTTATTTTCTGTTTGAAATATAGGAGTGACAGATTGTGCAAATAAAATATCCATTATTTTAATATTAATAGATATGTTAGGTACATATGTATTTCTTTAAATTTCTTGCCTTAATACACGGACATTCTTATATTTTATAAGGCTCTATCGTGTTCAGCAATATCAAATAACATAACCTATAATTATATTATGTTTATAACAACCATTAATTATTAATGGATATGATAGGTACATTCATAAATGTTCAATTAACTGTATTACTAAACGACAATTGTCGTTTTATAAAGCTTTATTATGTTTAGCAGTATCAAACACCATAACATGATAACAACTTGGAGAACAGTCAACCTTCTTCTTATTGTCCGCCATTATTTACATTGCAAAAAAAAAAACAGTGTCTCCAACAGAGTGTAATACGGAAAGTCGCCAAAAAGTAGTTGTAAAGTCTCTAGATTTCTCATTATCAACAAAGAAAGATTAAATTGTGTCACTATGGGGTGCTAAAAAGGTCACTAAATCCCTATTTAAGCAATATAAAAGTTAAAAGAAATTGTTGTTGAAAAAAGAGTTAAAATTGCTAGATTGGCAACACTGAACAAACCTGTATAACATGGTCCGCGCATCACGTATTTCACCTGTTTATGCGATGTTGCCAAATCCTTTTCATGTGAACTTAGATTGCATTTGAACCAAGGTAATTTGATCGCAGAAAAGTTTTATACAATAGAAGAAGTGTCTGAACTCGGTTTACTTTTCGATCTTCGATCAAAGTTGATCTTTAGTCAGGGAGTTTTATACAATTGGGCCCTAGTCTGTTTATAATTTCATTACACGAAGAGTAAGCATATACAGAGAGAACTGTTAGTAATGAAGGTAACAATTCTGGTGGATGATTCCTCTACTAAAGAGCAACAAGAAAGTTAAATACCACTTTTCTGTGTTTTCAATAATTTAAATATGCAGGGCGATCTGTTTCGATGTGGATAAAACACACTGTTGAACTTTTATTACTTAACCTTATTTACCAAAACTTTGTGTTTATATGTAAGGTGGGTGCTCCTGTTATGGCCATGTTCCTGATATGGCCACCCCGCTATTGTGAGTTAGTTAACCAAAAAATCCGCTAAATTGCAGCAGCATCCAGTGAAAGGGCATCCTGGTATGTCACTTGATCGTTTTCCATCCAGTCAGGTTGAGCAATATGGCGTCAGTTGCCTGTTTTGCGGTTTTCATGTGACCTCTTCTTATTTTTCTCTGGTAAGTCTCCTTTGTTTTATGCATGTTTTTCAATGACTTCTTTCATGAAAACCACCGTACTCCATTCAGTTTTTAATGTTCTGTTGATTGGTGTTGTAGTTGATGGCGTATCTTTTACGAGTTGTTCATAATCAAATGATTTTCGTGAAAGCTTACCTGCTCCTGATATGGCCATATCAAATGCACCATGGCCATATCAAGTTCATTTCACTTTTATTTTTTCACCTGACAAATTTACATGCCTTATAGCTGGGATTATGCAAAAATTTTGTATTTTAAGAAAAACAACTTATTTTTTTTTATGGAAAAACCTGTTTTGACTACACCTTTGAATTATAAAAAAGATTATTAAGCGTCATTTTTATTATTTTAAACCAAAATTATTTACTTTTAACACAACTGCGCTATCAAACTGAAAACAATCACGATTTGTAGAACATGGAACAAGGGTGGCCATATCATGTGCACATGTTCCTGATATGGCCACTAGGTAGACTTTTGGAATTTGGAACTTTTTGGACAATTAAAGCTATTTTATGGGGAAAGGAAATTGTTTTACGAAAGTCCACTAGACTGAGAACGAGTAAGAAAAAGTGGTTCACTTTTTTTTTCAAAATGGCGGCTAGAAAAATTCTCAAACTTTAGCATGGCCATATCAGGGACATCTACCTTACTATATTCTTCCTGCCATTTATTTTCAGTAGTTTGGGTTAACAAATTAATCTTACAGTTCAAGTGAATATTTTGACTTAGAAATGTCACAGTTGTGTTGTGCCCAACGATTAAGATAAGCAATCATAACTTTGTTACGACCATAAGCAATATACTTCCACTTTATTTGAAAGTAATGAAATTATTATTAAAGATTCAAACATGCCTTTATATGCGACAGAGCTTGCTTCCTGTTTCGAAAGATTAAATTACAGAGTACAGCTTAGCTAACTCAGAACAGTCCAGTCCTTGAACAAGGCAGAAATGCGTACGCTTGCATTTTTATCACGAAGCCAGTCTTAGCAACAGTTGACATATAACGAAAGATAGCCTACATATACAGAGTGATTTATATAGAACTGACACATTTCTTTAATTGCTTCAAAACGAATTGTGCTAGCGACAACTTATTATACCTAAAATGTAGAGGAATTCTGGGAGATTATTTACCTCTATAGCAAATGTTGAAAATGTCCTCCATCCTGCATAAGGCACAACTCAACACGTCGTTCCATGTTACTGGCCACTCGTTGGAGGACTCTGTTGTCAATAGCTTGAATCTCCTGTGTGATGTTCTGCTTCAGATCGTCCATTGTCTGGGGACGTATGGCGTAAACCCTGTCTTTTAAGTAACCCCATAGAAAGAAGTCCGGCGTTGTCAAATCCGGAGATCTCGGTGGCCACAGGCGTGAGTTATGCGAGTTCACATAACCGGATAAATGGAACCATGCTTCATCTGTGAACCATGTGATGGACAATATGGCAGGATTTTGCACAATGAACATCTGAAACCAACGACAATAATTCAATCTTTTATCCTTATCTGGTTCCTGTAGCTGATGAACAACCGTAACCCTATATGGTTTTAGGCCTGCACTTTTCGCAGCTCTCTGACACATTGAGTAGGTGTACCCTGTCTCCTGCGAATAACGTCTTAATGATTTTTTGGGTGACTGCTCCAGTCGTGCTCTTGCGTCAACAACAACCGTGAGAAGCCTAGATGAACGATGCTTGCCCTTTTCACTCACCAGAGATCCAGTTGTTTCCAATTTGTTTACCAGTCCCAGTATTGTGTTTCTTTTGGGAGGATTGCGAACACCAAATTCTCTCTGGTATGCCCTTTGAGTAGCTGTAATTGAATTCGTAATCCAGTATTGCTTCACAAGGATGAGTCGTTGATTTAATGTGTACTGCATTTTCACGTTGACACAAAATGTCGAAAACAGCTGCCAACAATAGGAATAAAACATAAACATCTGCGCATCTAGTGACAAGGAATCGAAATTCCAGAACATTCTGCTTAATTTGGTGCTAAAATTGGGTCAGTCTCTGCCAACAATAGGAATAAAACATAAACATCTGCGCATCTAGTGACAAGGAATGGAAACTCCAGAATATTCTGCTTAATTTGGTGATTATGCAGCGTCTCTCGCGAGACATCAATTTCTATTGGTTACTGGTAAATCAGAAACAGAGATTCAATCGTGAGAGTTCCTTAAATCTGTATTGTTCTAAGTTACGACCAGAAACGCCGATTTGAAATAATGGTTAAGAATCAGAAGCGTGGTGTTTAGTGAATGCAATACCGTCTTTTTAGAGGATTCGCGGGTAAAATAGCGTCACTCTGTTACGTTACAAAGGACGCGGTTCGAGAATTTATAAATGGACATGAAACGTCCAAAACGCGGTCATTAGTTATTGGTCAAGACAGCGGTCATGCAGTAGCGGTCGTAACTTCCCGACGTCCAGGAAGAAATTCAGAAAATGGCATCAACTGCGAACAGCACCAGGGTTCGCCGTACTATCTACTGCAAATAAAATCATCAGTTCAATCTTTACACTTTTCATTTAACTAGTTCATCTTGGTACTTTAGAATTAACAGAAATTTTCATACTTTCTAAATCGTTCAATCTCAATATTTAATAATCTGTCTGTTGTAAATTGACATTTTACTAATAGACTTCGTTGAATTGCCACACGCAGCATGCAATCAGGTTGCCGATGTACGGTAGTATAGAGGAAGTGAGCGACCGCCCGGTCTCGTAGAATAAGCAGTTCATGTTAAGAGTTGTGACCGGTCCAAATAGATAGAGCAGCTACAGCTAATGTATACCTATGTAAGAACTTGTTTTTGCATTACTGTGGTCGGAATAGTCAAAGCTTAACATTTGTTCAGTGCAGACAAGAATTCAATCAAACATACTACAATGAGAGTGTTGCTGTTACAAATAATTGCCTCTTGAATACCCTTACCCCCGCAGCCAGTCTTGACCCGTTGCAAAACGTGATTGGATGCTGTTAATTATTATTCAGAATATTACGGCAAAATAATGGAGGTAATTGATGCATTGGATAGCACAGACAGTTCCGCTGTTGCACCTGTAAAATCATTGCCTTCTGAACAGCTATTGGAAGATATTCTGTTCATTGATTCTAATTTCAAAATCGTGTCCAAAAGCATCACCCTGTTAGAATCGTCTATACGACAGCTCTCAAAAGCCCTTTATATAGTGGATAAAGTATCACAAATCGTTATCCAAAATATCACTAATTTCAGAAAAAGTGAAATGTAAGTTGAGAAACATTATTGCTAAAAATTCTGCCTATTCACAACATCGTACTATAAATGATGTACTATCACGTCACGACAAGACGTGCGAAGTTGGTGTGCTAAAAAGTAGTGACTTCCCGTTCTTCAAATATGCACGTATTACATCGTGTGATGTTGAATGTACATTTTCCCAAAATAAAAACTTTTTAAGTGACCATCGGAGGAGGTTACTTTGCAGTCGCTCAAAATGTACGTAACACTTCACTGCAATGCACATATTCAAGGATAATGTGAGTATCTTACATTAAATTTTAAGAGTTAATATATCTCACTACAAAATAATTGTGTATTTACATGTTTAGACATTTGCTACTTCAATGATCAGTCATTATATTTCTTGAATGCAGGATACAGGTTTTATTGTAACCGTAGTATACTGCTCAGTGTTTACAAAAGAGGCATACTCCATCCGTTGCACGTCTCCTTCTCATACAGTCTATACCGCGAGCGTAGTAAACCTTACGATTCTCGTGGCAATTCCACGAAGTCTATTTATTAATAAACTTAGTAATGTTGAATTTCTACACTTGTGATTATTTCGAAAGCCTGAGATCACATTCTAAGTAGGAATCCCTCCTATCCATAAGCAAGTACAGTTTATAAATCATATCAGAGAGTTAGGGAGTATAACGCAGTGTCTGATTCGTTTGGTGTTGTATGTATGTATTTATTTACACTGCAAGTGGGCAAACACCCGGTGGCAGTGGTATATACAATATTAACAATACACAATAAAATGATAAGCAATACATAATAAAATTTACAATATACAATACAATTTTACAACACATATACAATTTTATACACAATACAATAAGAATACACAATACAATTTAACATAATAATAATAAAACATAAAATAAAATACCTAATTTTACAATACAACCTACATAATTATGTATAGGTCCTACTTAAGTTTCAATAGTCTTTCACTTTACTCTCATCTCATTCCCTGTAGCGGCACTATGACGTATTTCACTGACACTTTAGCACACATTTCACTGACACTCTGTAACACATTTCACTGACACTATAGAACACATTTCATTGACGCTATAAATTATCACTGATCGGAACTGTTCACTGCACTGTAAAACCATAACTTCACTGACTCACCTCGCTTCACTGATACAACAGTTCAAATAAGTCAAATAATTACACCCTTATGCATACTTATAAACAGAACTACATTTAAATTGAACATTTCTAGTCTAAGGCCCTCTTACACGCTAGTTTTAAATAATTTACAATTCAAACCAAGGAAGTAAAGCCGTCAGGCTAGATAAATACATGTCACCTTAAAAAATTAAATGTTGAATGTCACCTTAATTTTAATTTACACTTTATACACAACTTTTTAAATTATTCTTGAATCTCCTTAAGGAAGGACAGCCCTCAAAGACCGCTGCAGGTAGGTCATTCCCTTCATTTATAGTTCTATTTAAAAATGAGAATTTACCTACATCCGTTTTCTGTTTCCTACATTTGATTTTAAAATCATGATCGTTCCTACCATACTACGTTGGCTTTTCTAACCGAGCCGTTATCTTGATAGAGATTATAACTCGCGATCATCTCAAAGACAAGCCATCCCCCCCCCCTTGTCGTGGCATGTGGCACGACAAAATACTGGTGTCAGATATGATAGAGCTCGACAATAAATTTTTTTTTGTGTCAGATATAGTATAACAAATATTGGTGTCAGATATGGTATAATAAATACAGGTGTCAGAATTACTATAACAGTTGTATGACTTGAGGCTTTCCCGGCATTTGATGTAGAATAACTCTTCTCAGGTTCTCAGACAGGTGAGTTGGAGATTTGCTTCCAAGCTTTCGATGGCTAGCTCTGCTATCTTCTTCAGGGAATGATTCAACTGACCTGGCTGAGAACCCGAGAAGAGTTATTCAATGTCACAGTTGTTTTGAAACTGGAAAATGAAAGGCATTAACTCATCTGTAACATCCATGACAAAATGTGTGGAAGAAACAGTTATAAGATATTTACCGATGTTTTCGTTAACTAATTGGATGTCATGCGATTTGCATGGTTTTAACATGGATACTGCAAGAATGAATGAATCTCTTTTTGCTTGAGGCAGAGACCTGTGTTTTACACTTTTTGTTAATAATGTGTGAAGTGAGTTCACAAATCTTGTAACATCCGTGACGGAACCCTTTATTTATTTTCTGCAATTATAATAAATTTCACTCGCGAACTTTTTTCTGTAAAATGATACTGATCTTCTAAATTGATTCTAATAATAAAAGAAGTTGACAAAAGTCATTTAATTTTCAATATAGCTTCAAAATAGTAAAAATGTAACATACATGACAACCGGAATGGCTGATTATTATTTCTTAGAAAATAAAATTCAATCAATAAGAGGATTATGAAGGTTTCGATGTTAGTAAGGGAAAAAGAGAAAGACTAGAAATGAAGTAGCTTTGAATGAAAAATAATGATAACCTCAAGAAGAGAACATATTGTGTCACTGAATTTTAAAACAGACCACTGTCGAAACTGAATTACACCCAGCCTCATTGCAGATGTTGCCATAGCAACTAAACTAAATGCTATCATATGCATAGAGAATGCGAAGATACAAGTTATTAAATTAACAACATAAACGACGTATCGTACGTACATTAAAAACAATTTTAAATTCATTGCTTCAATTTCCTGGAACTTTACAGTTTAGGAAACCCACGAAAAAGGAATTCTGTGAAGTGCAGTAGGCCTATTTACACAACACTTGACGGAATAGCAAAAAATACTCCATAATTACCAGACCATTTGAAGTATTCTATTCAATTCCCTTACTTAATGACTTTTAAGGAACCCGGAGGTTCATTGCCGCCCTCACATAAACCCGCCATTGGTCCCTATCCTGAGCAAGATTAATCCAGTCTCTATCATCATATCCCATCTCCCTCAAATCTATTTTAATATTATCTTCCCATCTACGTCTCGGCCTCCCCAAAAGTCTTTTTCCCTCCGGCCTCCCAATTAACACTCTATATGCATTTCTGGATTCGCCCATACGTGCTACATGCCCTGCCCATCTCAAACGTCTGGATTTAATGTTCCTAATTATTTCAGGTGAAGAATGCAATGCGTGCAGTTTTGCGTTGTGTAACTTTCTCCATTCTCCTATAACTTCATCTCTCTCTTAGCCCCAAATATTTTGATAAGCACCTTATTCTCAAACACCCTTAACCTATGTTCCTCTCTCAAAGTGAGAGTCCAAGTTTCACAACTATAAATAACAATCGGTAATATAACTGTTTTATAAATTCTAACTTTCAGATTTTTTGACAGCAGACTGGATGATAAAAGCTTCTCAACCGAATAATAACAGGCATTTCCCATATTTATTCTGTGTTTAATTTCCTCCCGAGTATCATTTATATTTGTTACTGTTGCTCCCAGGTATTTGAATTTTTCCACCTTTGCAAAGGATAAATTTCCAATTTTTATATTTCCATTTCGTACAATATTCTCGTCACAAGACATAATGATATACTTTGTCTTTTCGGGATTTACTTCCAAACCTATTTATTTACTTGCTTCCAGTAAAATTCCCGTATTTTCCCTATTCTTTTGTGGATTTTCTTCTAACATATTCACGACATCCGCATAAACAAGCAGCTGATGTAACCCGTTCATTTCCAAACCCTCTCTGTTATCCTGGACTTTTCTAATGACAGACATACTCTCGAGCAAAGTTAAAAAGTAAAGGTGATAGTGCATCTCCTTGCTTTAGCCCACAGTGAATTGGAAACGCATCTGACAGAAACTGACCTATACGGACTGTGCTGTAAGTTTCACTGAGGCACATTTTAATCAATGGAACTATTTTCTTGGGAATACCATATTCAATAAGAATATCATATAAAACTTCTCTCTTAACCAAGTCATATGCCTTTTTAAAATCAATGAATAACTGTTGCACTGTGCCCTTACACTGCCATTTTTTCTCTATTATCTGTCGAATACAAAATTATTATTAATAATAATAATAATAATAATAATAATAATACAAAGAATTCTTTCCGATCTCTGGAAACGACTTTTGAATGACGTAATTTGCGTCAAAAGTCACACGAGAGGTGACAGACCAGTTCTGAGTCATTTCATAGTCAAGAGTGCACGGTGTCTCACAGCAGCAATGACCAAGAAAATCAAGCCTTTTGGGAGGGGTACATTACGACCCTTTCCAATGTCAAGTACAGTTCAGTGAAAAATAAAAGAATCCTGCAAAAAACGTGGTTTCGTTATTTCTAAGAAAAACATTTTCTGTGTACTTAATAAGACTGGTAAAACTCAAATGAGACTAATTTATATCGTTTCGGGTGGTGCGGCTTGTGATAAGGGGTGCATTTTCTTACTTTTTCTCATCTGGGCTTAATCCCATCCGAGCTTTGTCAGTCTTATTAAGTACACAGAAGACGCGTTTCTTGGAAATAACGAAACAACGTTTTTTTTAGGCTCCTATGATTTTCATATAACTGTTCTTGGCATGGGAAAGAATCGTAATGTACCCCTCCCAAAAAGTCTCGATTTTTTTGGACATTGCTGCTGTGAGACACCGTGCACTCTGACTATGAAATCACTCACTACTGGTCTGTCACCTGTAACCAAATTTCAGCTGTCGTGTGAGTCATGACGCATATGACGTCATTCAAATTTCGTTTCCAGAAATCGGAAACAAACTTCTGTAATAATAATAATAATAATAATAATAATAATAATAATAATAATAATAATAATAATAATAATAATAATAATAATAACACTTTATCACCTGCCCTGTTCAACATCTACTTGGAGGATTTAGTGAAGAACTGTTTTCAGAACATGGGAGGAGTGATAGTAGGAGGAGGAAGAATAAAGTGTGTAAGATGTGATGATATAGTGTTGTTAGCAGAAGAGGAGATATGCTACTAGAGCTAAATGACAGCTGTGAACAATATGGAAGAAGATAAATACCAACAAGACGAAGATCGTGATCATAGGAAGATAAGTAAAGAAGCTAAACTTACGAATTTTAAATGAGGCAGTAGAGCAAGTGGACAGCTTCAAATACTTGGGGTGTACTATAAGCAGTAACATGAGCTGCTTCCAGGAAGTCAAAAGGAGAATAGCAATGGCAAAGGAAGCTTTTATTAGAAAAAGGAATATCTTCTGCGGACCTCTGGAAAAAGAATTGAGGAAGAGCCTAGTGAAGTGCTTAATGTTGAGTGTAGCATTGTATGGGGCAGAAACATGGATATTACGACGAAGTGAAGAGAAGCATTTGAAATGTGGATATGGAGAAAGATGGAGCGTGTGAAATGGAAAGAGTAAGAAACGAAACTGTGTTTGAAACAGTGGATGAAAGAAGAATGATGCTGAAACTGATCAGAAAGAAGAAAAGGAAATGGCTGGGTCACTTGTTGAGAATAAACTGCCTAATGTAGGATGTACTGGAAGAATGGTGAACGGGAGAAGAGTTCGGGGTAGAAGAAGATATCAGATGGTAGACGACATTAAGATGTTTGGATCATATGAGGAGACAAAGAGGAAGGCAGGAAATAGGAAAGATTGAAGAATGCTGGGTTTGCAGTGAAAGACCTGTCCTTGGGCAAAACACTATGAATAATAATAATAATAATACAGTAGATTAAGGTATATGTATGTACACCCACAAAACGTAAAAATGATGAAAAATTAAAATTTTCAAAATATAACTATTTTAATAGAGAATTTTCGATTTATGCCTTATGGTTTTTCAGATAAGTCCCATTTTCCAAAATTCTGTGTCATCAGCCACGGTCACTCCAAAAGTAATGCACAACATTTTTTTAAATTTATTTTTTATTCTAAACCTTTGCAATTTATGGAGGTCATAGATACATCCTTCCCCCTTGTATTCAAATTTAATTTAAGTCGTTCACGGGAGTTGCGTCAGAGAGTAGCTCAGACGTGTTGGTTCAGACTTTTATCGAGCAGGTATACAGGCCCTCATTCCAAGGTGGCGTAAGGCAGCTGAAAGGTGAAGGGATTATGTGGAAAAGTGACGTATTGTTCCTGAAGGATGTATCTACATTCTATGAAAATAGCAAAGCTGTAGGATAAAAATGTAAACTTTAAATAAATATTGTGGATTACTTTTGGAGTGATCCTCGTAGCAGTCAATCCCCTCGTCCAGCATTGCTTGTAAAATAAACTTCTTTCTAGTCCCGAAATAGATGCATAGATATCAAGGCATGATCATTAGATTGAAAACACGTTTTTACATAATTAAGTAATTTATAATCTTTTAATTTTAGTCATAAAACTGTAAATTTGTGTGTCAGTTATGTTGTACATCATTTTAATAAGAGTCCAAAAGGAGAAATTAAAATTCTGAGGAGGATGAGCATAAACCCTGGGACAAGCACCATCGCAGGATTTGTTGCATTAATGGAAAATAAGGACAAAATGCCAAAAAACATTCAACACCTGAATTTAAAACAAGGAGGAGGTATTTGAGAGGCAGAAAGAAGCTGAAACAGGACCGACATGAAGCTGCTTAAGGGGTGACATATGATGATGCAGTCTTCTAGGCTCTGAAAGTTTGTGGTTCATTTCCTGTAAATAGTAATTTTAGAATATTTAATTCTTTTAAACATGATATCTCAGTCAAATATGGTGATACCAAGAATATATTTGTGTCATTTTGAAGCTTGAAATGTCCCCTAGTGCCTGACATGAGTAAAATAACATTAATATAGTTAATAATTATCTATGGATTTTTACATGATATATGCAACATGAAATATTAGTATAAGTTACATAGGGTAAACTGTATAGTGATTGACCACTTAAGCTAATGAATAATAAAACAATGAAATAGCGGAAAACAGTGGTAACTTATTGAGAGAATTTTAAAGGCATTGGGTCAAGTGAAGATTCAGAAACAAATCAAAATCAATAAACAAAAGAAAAAATAAAATTTTAATGCAAAGATAAATTAAATAAACACAACAAGTCCACTTTTACAGTTATTGACCGTCTACTGCACAGTTATTGACCATACGCTTATTAGTGATTGACCGTCTACTGCACAGTTATTGAATACTCATTTATTAGTGATTGAACAACACATTTTCAAAATTTTCACTTTTTTCTTGTCTGTTTCGTTTCTCTTCTTCTGATCTTTCTCATTAAGAACTATTCGCCACCGGCGTAGCTCTGTCGGCAAAGGTGTTTGCCTGCCGATCCGAAGTTTCGTTCGGGCGCGGGTTCAATTCCCGCTTGGGCTGATTACCTGGTTGGGTTTTTCCGAGGTTTTGCCCAACCGTAAGGCAAATTTCAGGTAATCTATGACGAATCCTCGGCCTCATCTCGCCAAATACCATCTCGCTATCATCAATCCCATCGACGCTAAATAACCTCATAGTTGATACAGTGTCGTTAAATAACCAAGTTAAAAAATAAGAAAAGAACTCTTCTCGCTGCCTTTTCTTTCATTTCTTATTCGCTTCCTTCCTTCTCTTGCCTCTTCTTCCATTTTTCTCTTTTGTGCCTTATCAGAAGCAAGTGTGTGTCATTTCTCTGATGTTATTACAAATGGCTTCACCCAGCACTGGGCGAGGACCAAAGGACACTTTTCCTTCAACGGGATATTTGCTTCTGGACGCTAAGGTTGCTTTTAGGACACCAAACTTCTTGGCAGCTTCATTTAAATCAAATCCACTGTGGACAGGTTCTGTAGCGTTTCGTAAAGCTTCCCCTGTATAATGCACTTTACCTGGCTTAGGCATTATAATTTAGTATCAGTCCTGTAAAAATCCCCATCATTTAACCGATAACATATATAGAATTGGAGCACATTTGTCGTTATTCTAACAAATAATTTATAAACGACCAATCACTGTAGTTTGCGGCCATTCACTTTATAGTGATTGACCACGGGGCATTTTTATGTCATATAAAAACTTTAACAAAATAATATTCTGTGGACGGAAACCTTATACCTTTTCTCACACTGTGAGTGTAAAAACGAGCACCAGAATTTATGTATCCTTTGCAGAATAAATAAATTATTGCGTGCATTATTCTTAGCAATTTCTCTAGTTACTTACACTTGTTTACGTTCAGTTGCATTTCCAATCGATTTCAGTCCTCTCAGACAACAGACACTAACTCAGTGGGATGAACAGCGACAACTAACCACAAATAGGGGTTGTTACTAGAGGTATATGCAGCAAAAAGTGAAATCACGATCGTGGTTTATTCACAATATACTTGAAAAAAGGAAACGGTCAAACACCGTATATTGGTCAATAAGTACCTAGTTTACCCTGTATGGTAATATTTAATTAATATAAATGAAAATAAAAAATAGCACTATGTCAGGGACTAAAGAATAGTTTTAGCTATAAAACTGTGAAAAAAATGTGGCTCTTTCTTAAAAACTGCATGAGCTAGCATGTTTGAAGTTGTATGTCAAAATTATAAACAAAATAATTTTATAAACAATTTAGACATAATTTCAAGGGTTCTGTTCACTTCATCCTCTTTCTGGTACCATTCTCAATTGTATAAAAATTTTACAGAGCAAAATTATGCAAAACAAAATTTGTTGAATGTAAAGGTGTACATATGTATAACCTTAAAGTGGATATTTGAATTTTCTTTCCTATTTAGTTCCTTTCAGGGTAACCTAGTCGTAAATTACAAAGCACTTGGGGAGCTATAGATCAGTTCTCATAATTCTGACACATATCTCTGCTTATATTGATAGACCTAATTCGTGCTTAAGAAATCTGACATCTTCACAGGATACCAGAAAGTACAAACCAGAATACAGCACTTAAAAATCTAATTAGCCGATATAATTAATATAATGTAATTTTCCAATCTATCTCTCGCCAATCCTTCAATATCGTAGGGGGGGAAAGTCCTGAGTGAATAACACGCATAATAACTGTTGCCATGGTAACGGAGAGACGGAGCAAATAAGCTTCTCGTCAGCGATTGCGAAATTTAGGCGCGCCGCCGGGAGGATAGGCCACCCCTCTCACTCGTGCGGTGCACCTCATTGATCGGATAAAAACTGCAGAGGAATCGGCAGGGTGGCGTGAGACGTGCTCGCTGCACCATGCCGTGGGCGTGTCCGTGCTCTGCCGTGCCGCGTCTACACGGGCTGCGAGACGAAGAGATTCGCTTCTCAAAGATACTCTTCAGTATTTTTTTAAAGAAACAATTAAAGTAAAACTACTGACAGGATGACAAAACAGATTATGAAATTATTTCCGAGCACGGAAAGGCGAGAATAAACCGCGTCTGTGAATCAAATGCTAAAGCGCTGCTATTTACATTGAGGAGGCCCGGTTTCGATCCTAAGCCAGGTCGTAATGGAATTTATGGTGGACAGAACTGTCACTGCAGAGGGTTTTTCTCCGAACTAGTCGGACTTCACACAATAAACACACACACATATATATACAGGGTGATTCACGAGGATTTGCCGTCACTTACGGACTTATTTCCGAAGACATTCTGAGTAAAAAATGTCATATAACATTTGTCCTAATCGCAATATTTTCAAAGTTACACAAATCTGAAATTGTTAGTAAAATACCTATTTTCTTTAATAATTTCGAGAGAAAAATTGTTCCGGAGCCGGGTATCGAACTCGGGACCTTTTGTTTAACGTACCAACGCTCTACCACTGAGCTACCCGGGAACTCTAACCGACAACGATCCAATTTTTCCCTCTATATCCACAGACCTCAAAGTGGGCTGACAACAGTCAAGCAACCAACTTCGAGTGCACACTAACTCCGTGTGACTTAAATTGTGGTTTTCTGTTAACGAACAGTGACGTGTATTATGCAAATCAAGATTTCAGGTATAACTCCCTGTAAAGTTGATTCGAATAATTTCGAGGGAAAAATTGTTCCGGGACCGGGTATCGAATGTTGGTTGCTTGATTTGCATAATACACGTCACTGTTCGTTAACAGAAAACCACAATTAAGTCACACGGAGTTAGTGTGCACTCGAAGTTGGTTGCTTGACGGTTGTCAGCCCACTTTGAGGTCTGTGGATATAGAGGGAAAAATTGGATCGGTGTCGGTTAGAGTTCTCGGGTAGCTCAGTGGTAGAGCGTTGGTAAGTTAAACCAAAGGTCCCGGGTTCGATACCCGGCTCCGGAACAATTTTTCCCTGGAAATTATTCAAATCAACTTTACAGGGAGTTATACCTGAAATCTTGATTTACCTTTTTTCTTTATTTTTACGGTTAAAAGAATATTACAGATAGAGAATAGACTATTAAGATGCTAAAGTTCTCCGTTCAAATCACGGATGATAGGAGGTGATCAGAACATTGTTTAGCACAGGGTGGCGTAATTTTGAACACTTACTATGGAGAGTGTACGTCAGGGATGAGACGATAATAGCTCCCAATCATGGTAGAAGAGCTCGACCTTGATCACGAGCGCATAGCGTCGTAACGTAGACACAGGGATGTACATGCACATGCAGCGAATAAAGGCAGCAATTATTACAATAACTTGCTTTACTAAATTTCTGGCTAATTATTCTGTTGTTTAATATACACGTACATATATAAACAAATCGCAAAGGGAAGGGTTTTTATGAACAAAAAGAGAAATACGAAAAGTTAATTGTATGTAAACCATTTTCTTGTTAAAAGAAATTATTTATTATGTAAATACTTCACTTCATTGGTTAGGAGAAACTAATAGGGTCTACCTGCTCGACGTGTGTGATCTCCAAGTACTTTTGAGTATTTGTTGAAAAAATAATAATGGCAATATTGATTGCAATAGAGTATATTGATTGTGTGATTGTGAAAATGTAGTCCTTACTCTCCAGTCGTGATTATGTAATGAGTTTTCTTAGAGTGATTTGTGAGATGCACATAACACGAAAAAACAAATTCATTCAATTATGCTATTGAAGAGCCATCGTAATTTTTGGGGTCAATCATTTAAGGGGATATGTATGATTTATAAAACTTCCACAATTTTCAACCAAAATTTGTGAAATTTAAACTATATAAACAGACCTACAATACTATAATCTATACACAATTTGGTGCCATTATGTCATAAATATGGTTTTGAAATTAGATTTTTTTAAATATATTTTATATTGACATCACTAAAAAAGCTCCTTGCGTAAAAGTTTTCAAAATGTTTAATTCATATTTGCTCAAAATCTAACAAACTCTATGTGACTTGGAATTGTGGTTTTCTGTTAACGTACACAGTGACATATATATTATGCAAATCTAATCTTTCAGGTAAAGCGTCCTGTAGAGCAGATTTGAATAATTTCAAGTGTGCACTCGATGTGAGTCTCTGGCGTTTCGTCAGCCCACGCGAGTTGTGTGGATATAAAGGGAAAAGTTGAGACGGTGTCGGGTGGAGTTCCCGGGTAGCTCAGTTGGCAGAGCGCTTGTACGTTCAACCAGAGGTCCCGGGATCGATACCCGGCCCCGGAACAATTTTTCCATTGAAATTATTCAAACCTGCTCTACAGGAAGCTTTACCTGAAAGATTAGATTTGCATAGATTAAGAGTGTTTGAGAATATGGTTCTTAGAAAAATATTTGGGGCTAAGAGGGATGAAGTTACAGGAGAATGGAGAAAGTTACAGAACACAGAACTGCACGCATTGTATTCTTCACCTGACATAATTAGGAACATTAAATCCAGACGTTTGAGATGGGCATGTCATGTAGCACGTATGGGCGAATCCAGAAATGCTTATAGAGTGTTAGTTGTGAGGCCGGAGGTGAAAAGACCTTTAGTGAGGCCGAGAACGTAGATGGGAGGATAATAGTAAGAAAGTAATAATAATAATAATAATAATAATAATAATAATAATAATAATAATCATCATCATCATCATCATCATAAGGTGAAATAGTACTAACAATAGTAGTTTATAGTCACTTTAACAAAGCAGCAGCAGTAGCAGTAGTAGTAGTAGTAGTAGTAGTAGTAGTAGTAGTAGTAGTAGTAGTAGTAGTAGTAGTAGTAAAAGACACTCGGAAGGAAATTAAACGCGGAATAAATATGGGAAATGCGTGTTATTATTCGGTTGAGAAAATTTTATCTAGTCTGCTGTCAAAAAATCTGAAAGTTAGAATTTATAAAACAGTTATATTACCGGTTGTCGTTCATGGTTGTGAAACTTGGACTCTCACTTTGAGAGAGGAACATAGGTTAAGGGTGTTACAGAATGAGGTTTGGGAAAATATTTGGGGTTAAGAGGGATGAAGTTACAGGGGAATGGAGAAAGTTACACAACACAGAACTGCACGCATTGTATTCTTGACCTAACATAATTAGGAATATTAAATCCAGACGTTTGAGATGGGCAGGGCATGTAGCACGTATGGGCGAATCCAGAAATACATATAGAATGTTAGTTTGGAGACCGGAAGGAAACAGACCTTTGGGTGAGGCCGAGACGTAGATGGGAAGATAATATTAAAATGAATTTGAGGGAGGTGGGATATGATGATAGAAACTGGATTAATCTTGCACAGGATAGGGACCGATGGCGGGCTTATGTGAGGGCGGCAATGAACCTGCGGGTTCCTTAAAAGCCGTAAGTACGTAGTAGTAGTAACAGTAGCAGTAGTAGTAATCATCATAACGAAAATCTATTACTCGTAAAATGCTACAATTATAATTCCCGCACACGTTTTCTTGTGTCTCATTTCTTTATCCTAAGACAGTGGAATATAGCAAAATGTTTCAATATTTGCAAGGAGATGAAACATCTCCAACATTTAAACAGGCAGCAGCGATGAACCCGGCGCGCTTTGTTCCCGTCAAGAACTTGTTTTGAACATTCTCGAAGCTCCAGGCGTTCTGTCTAGGCTTCCCTGCACTGCAGTAGCAGATGTTGCTAAGAAACAAACAACTAAATGAAATCGCTTGTTTGTCGGTCTCCCTTTCCGATAAGGCGGAGAAATCGGACGAAACAAAAGCAGAAGAAATCCTAAACAGTGATGAGAACTGTTGCTGCGTGCATACTTTCACTTTTTCAATTCAGATTCCTTTCGATTATAAGCCCTTTTCTCTGCGATAGTTTTGTAAAAATATACAGTATATATTTCTTTTTCTTCCTTTCCCATTTGTTCTTCTTTTTTATTATTACTTTATTACATTTTATTTGTTTTATTATTCTTTACGTTTTCCCTATTAACTATATGTACTAACTGAGTTGTTTTTATTATATTCCCATTTTTAGAACTGTATTTTAAGGCCTTCTCTTCCACTCAACCAGCCTTAATCAATACAATACATATTTATATTACAAATACTTATTTACATTACACTCAAAAGGTTCTCCAGCAATATTCTTCAATTTTAATGACTAGTAGACTACATATTCATTTAAATTTAGATAAACCTATAAGGTAAAGTAGTAACTTAATTTATGAGCTAACTCAATTCGATCAATTATAATTAATTTAATATTTGAGATAGCTAGTAAAATGATGAAAATTTATTTAATATAAGCTTACTAGGACTATGTGACTATGTTACAGGGAGAAGAAAAAAGAGGGGCTAGCTGCTGAAGAGCTTCCGGAGCGTTCGAATCGACGTGCACGGCTCAAATAATAATAATAATAATAATAATAATAATAATAATAATAATAATAATAATCATCACTATATTCCCTGAAAGCCGCCTGGCGATGCACGGAGAGAGGGTTGTCGAGGGGACGAAGAGGGTTGTCTGATGAAAACCTGGGTACACAGAGAACCATAGTGTAGTTACCCTGTGTGGATCTGGTAATGCGCCTAGCTTGAGAGTTAGCACAATAGATCGTAAAATAGATCGCAGTTCCTCCTTCCCGAAAATTCCATTCTATTCCATTCCAAGACTACGAAACAAGACAATATTACGTTCTACAGTTACATTTTGCACTATCACGCTGTAAAATGAAAGAAGTTCCGACAGAATGGTAATGATGCATAACATTTGAAAAGGAGAGTACTTAAAGAAAAACTGTGGACCCTGTCAGGAACAAGTGTTAATATGTATTTTAATGAAAATGCCTAGGCCTACCCGGGACTCTTACGCGGACCTCCTGCGTGAAAATCTGAAGGTCTACAACACTCTTTTATCGCAAAGACTTGATCAGTATTGGGGAGTGTACGGTTATTGGCATGCAAAAAAAAATTATGTAAGCAGAAATGTTATATTAAGCTAACCAACTTTATGGAGTCTTTCTAAATCAAAATATTCACTTTCAAAGTAAAAGTTGTTAATTCTAAAACCCAGGCTAGTTTACTCAAGATGAAGTTTTCCAAGACTCTGGGACACATAACTGGAAATCTGGTGCAATCCCGGATAATCCAATACGTGGATTAACCTTAATTTCCCAGCATGTCGCCCGCCTGTCCTTACGTACAGTCACTCCCACAACCCACCGACATGATTATACTGGCCGTGATACACGCGAAGATGGAGGTTAATAATTAATGTTCAGGCAAGTCACGTTCGTGGCACGTTATAAATGCAACGTCTCTTTGCCGTAGTTACGTGTGTGTTTGGCGTCGTGGAGGTTCCTCTCAAAGGGTCTCTCCATGTGATTCTCAAAGTGTCTGAGGTCTCAAATTCTCAGACAGGAATTTACATCAACGAATTTACACAGTTGCGAAAGCAAAAAGCAGAACGAAATTCAAGTGCACTCCAATGGCATTCATTGCCTATTAGTAAATTAATTACGATATTTGAAATGTGGTGAATATCAGTATGCACGTCCTTTTCTGAAATGCATTTCAACGGCAAAGGATTCAAATACAAGAAGATGACAGAATAGAATAACGACAATGAAATGGTAGTGAAATGCACAGGGGAGAATTCGTGGATATTTTCAATAATAAGAATATTTACTTACTTACTTACTTACAAATGGCTTTTAAGGAACCCGAAGGTTCATTGCCGCCCTCACATAAGCCCGCCAATGGTCCCTATCCTGTGCAAGATTAATCCAGTCTCTATCATCATACCCCACCTCCCTCAAATCCATTTTAATATTATCCTCCCATCTACGTCTCGGCCTCCCTAAAGGTCTTTTTCCCTCCGGTCTCCCAACTAACACTCTATATGCATTTCTGGATTCGCCCATACGTGCTACATGCCCTGCCCATCTCAAACGTCTGGATTTAATGTTCCTAATTATGTCGGGTGAAGAATACAATGCGTGCAGTTCTGTGTTGTGTAACTTTCTCCATTCTCCTGTAACTTCATCCCGCTTAGCCCCAAATATTTTCCTAAGCACCTTATTCTCAAACACCCTGAACCTATGATAATAAGAATATTTACTATTACTATTATTATTATTATTATTATTATTATTATTATTATTATTATTATAGGTTAGTTTCTGTTTGATGCTTTTCCAATTCACTGTGGGCTAAAGCAAGGAGATGCACTATCACCTTTACTTTTTAACTTTGCTCTAGAGTATGCCATTAGGAAAGTTCAGAATAACAGAGAGGGTTTGGAATTGAACGGGTTACATCAGCTGCTTGTCTATGCGGATGACGTGAATATGTTAGGAGAAAATCCACAAACTATTAGGGAAAACATGGGAATTTTAATTGTAAAGAGACATGCTTGGAAGTAAATCCTAAAAAGAAAAGGTATATGATTATGTCTCGCGACCACAATATTGTACGAAATGGAAATATAAAAATTGGAAATTTATCCTTTGAAGAGGTGGAAAAATTCAAATATCTTGGAGCAACCGTAACAAATATAAATGACACTCGGGAGGAAATTAAACGCAGAATAAATGTGGGAAATGCGTGTTATTATTCGACTGAGAAGCTTTTATAATCCAGTCTGATCGCAAAAAAATCTGAAAGTTAGAATTTATAAAACTGTTATATTACCGGTTGTTCTGCATAATCGTGGAACTTGGACTCTCACTTTGAGAGAGGAACAGAGGTTATGGGTGTTTGAGAATAAGATGCTTATGAAAAAAATTTGGGCTAAGGGGGATGAAGTTACAGGAGAATGGAGAAAGTTACACAACATAAAACTGCATGCATTTTAGTCTTCACCTGACATAATTAGAAATGGCAGGGCATGTAGCAAGTATGTAAGAATCCAGAAATGCATATAGAGTGTTAGTTTGGAGGCCGGAGGGAAAGAGACCTTCGGAGAGGCCAAGAAGTAGGTCTACATGGGAGGATAATATTAAAATGGATTTGAAGGAGGTGGGATACGATGATAGAAACTGGAGTAATCTCTCTCTTCCTCTCTTCCTTCAGAGGATAAGAAAGGAAATAAATGAAGGCGTCCGTTCACTGCTTTCATACCTATGCACTATTTTGAGGATTGTCTAACCTCTAGTTGCTAATGACTTTCATCTCTCGCTGAAGTCAGTGATAAAAAAATCAAACAATTGAACCTCTTACAGTTACTAATCCAAAATTTACTAATTGTAATTTAACTTAAATACTTAAGTTCAATCGTATTTAATTCGTTTACATATTTTTATCAACCTAATACGTATTTAAAATAACGTCAATTAATTAAATTCCCAATTAAGTCATCACGGCCTTCGGAATCATAGTAGGACCACGGCCGACTTGATGCTCGCTTCGCTACTCCTTTACAGAGAAGCAAAGCGAGCATCAAGTTGGCCGTGATAGGACTATAATCGTAATTTCGAAGGCCATGTGCTTTGTTAATGTAAGCAGTGATCTTTATAGTGAGTTCATTTCTTATATTACGACGTCATCATAAAAAGAGGTAACCTCAAAACATGACCTATTAAAATCATCGAAAACTAAAAGATGGGTGGCAGACTTTAGAAGAAAAGAAGAAAGGTGAAAATAAATAAAATGAGATTTCACTTCGAAAAAAACTCATCCCAATGTCTTCACCAATACTGAAGAAGAAACAGGATAATATGAATGTAGATACAAGAACATACCATGCAACAAGTAAAAATGGAAAGGCTTCCAATGCCTTCAAATGTAATATTAGGCTTACATGATAAATTTGTTATTCATATTACTTTAGTTGCCATATTTTAGACAACCCAAGATTTATTAAATGTTTCTTCAATAAATGTACCATTTAAATAATATTATGAAGTGCTTAGCTATCAGTTCCAAATTATAAATCATCTTCTGTACTGGTATTAGTCAAAATATACAATGCGTTTGCTTTATTTAGCCTAAACCGCATTTGCAAATCTTTTTTCGTTCATTGTATTAAAATAATCTTCTGTTTCGGAAATTATCACCCATCTTGGTGAGAAATCATCTTTCGAAAAATCAAGTCCAACATTCTCTTCGTCGTGATGAAAATTATTGTCATTAATGCAGGATTAATTATTTAAATGACCAAATATTGACCAATTAACTTAAACGAAGTTTAATGAGAGCTTAAAGCTCTATTTGTGTTGGTGAAATGTATTGTCCTTTTAAGTGTCAATTAAAAAAAATTAAGTGACAATTACATTTTAATAAGCTTGGTGATATCGAACCTCAAAATGCCAACTAGAATACGTAATCAAGTAATGTTATATATTCATTCATTCATAGTTTTCTGCCTAAGGGCAGGACTTTCACTGTAAACCCAACATTCTACAATTTTTTCTATTTTCCGCCTCCCTCTAGATTTCACATACGATTCATATATCTTAATGCTATCTGTTATTTAGTCAATTGTCCGAAGACAGGTCTGAACCTCACAACTGATACCAAGAAGGCACCAATTATGAGGCAACTAGGCCAGGAGATAATGGGGTAGGGTGGCCAGTTTCTTTCCCCCTCCATTGCATACATCGTCGACTATCTACATATTACACTAGTCAGACTTCAGATGCATAAAAACAATTGTTATTCCTCTGACACATAACGTCAAGTGAAATGTACTGCCTGATAATAGATGTGCATATCAGCCAGAACCTCAAACAGAGGACGCATAATTTCATATTTCCTTCTGTGCCAAACTTTTCTCCCGTTTACCATTCCTTGCAGTGCATCTTTCTGAGACAGTTTGTTCTTAGACAGTTACACATCCAATTTCTTATTCTGTTTCTGTTTAATCATTATTATTATCCTTCCTTCACCCAGTCTTTGTAGCATAGCTTAATTTATTATTTTGTCTGCCCATTTTACACGGCTGTCTTCTATATATCGTATTTCTTTTTCATCTCTGATTGAGTTTCTGGCTGATATGTCCATCTACAGGGTTGTTTCCGATCTCTGATAACGAATTTGAATGACACCATGTGCGTCAGGAGTCACAAGACAGCTGAACTGTGGCGCGAGGTGACAGACCAGTAGTGAGTGATCTCATAGTCAGAGTGCACGGCGACTCACAGCAGAAATTCTGAAGAAAAACGAGCCTTTTTGGGAGGGGTACATTACTACCCTTTCCAATACCAAGTGCAGTTAAGTCAAAATAAAAGAAGCCTGCAATAAACGAGGTTTCGTTCTCCGGACCTGTCGCCATTCGACTTCTTCCTGTGAGGAACTGTAAAGGACAGTGTGTAACAGAACATTCTGACAACACCAGACGACATGAAGCAACGCATTCGATAGGCTGTGTACTTAAAAAGACTAGTAAAGCTCGAATGGAATTAATTTGTATCATCTCGTGGGGTGCGGCGACTTGTGACTGGGGGAGGTTTTGCTTGCTTTTTCGATCTGAAATTAATCACATCCGAGCTTTGCCAGTCTTTTTAGGTAAACACAAGATGCCTTTCTTGGAAATAACGAAACCACGCCTTTTGCAGACTCCTTTGATTTTTAACGTAACTGTACTTGGCATCGGAAAGAGTTGTTATGTACCCCTCTCAAAAAGGCTCGGTGTTCTTGGGCATTGCTACTGTGATACACCGTGCACTCTGAGTATGAAATCACTCACTACTGGTCTGTCACCTCTCGCCACAATTCAGCTGTCGGTGTGATTCCTGACGCACATGACGTCATTCAAATTCGTTATCAGAGATCGGAAACAAACCTGTATAATCAGGCAACACATCTCACTTGACAATATAATTATGTCAGAGGTAGAACAATCGTTGCATACATCTCAAGTCTGATTTGTGAACTGTGAGAGTAGTCAGCGATGTATGCAATGAAGGAGAAAAAACTGACCTCTCTACCCTATTATCGCCGGGCTTAGTTGCCTCATAAGTGATACCTAATTAGTGTCACATATGAGGTTACAAACAGTGTTCGAACTGCTGACTAAACATGCATTCATATTTCAAGTATTTCTAGTCGTTTCTCTTCACTTCGTCGTAATGTCCACGTTTCTGCCACATTCAATGCCACACTTCACTAGTCTCTTCCTTAGTTCTTATTCTAAAGATCTGCAGAAGATACTCCCTTTCATATTATAAGCTTTCTTTGTCATTGCTGTCCTCGTTTTTACTTCCTGGCAGCAGATCATTAATACTTACTTAGTTTTTGTTAGTCGCTTAAGGTGTGGTTAGCATAGTCACAATCGAATTCTCCGCTGAAATGTGAATATTTATTTTCTGGTGTAGAAAATGGTTCACAGTGATTTGGGTGGTTTGATGTGTTGTGTATACAGGGTGTCCCATTTATATTGTGCATCTATTATAACTTTTTTCTTTCGATAGGTATTAGAATTTTTGTTTTTGAGCGTTATGTTAGAACGAGGGACTAACATGAGTGTGGAGATTTGGTGCATTTAACTACATTATGGTACAAGATACAAGTGACGTCATCAATTTTTCAAATAGCACTACATAGATGGACATCATTTTATTTTTAATTCAATATTTAATGTACCTGAGTTTTTTAATGTACTTCATTCCCACCACTTCTACTAATGAAGTTCCAACTGTCCCCCACCCAGAACCAAGGCCGCATATAGTAAGCAGTACTGAGTTAGTTAGTATAGTACGTTCCACAAATACGTTCGCGTTTTCCAGTGACGAAAACTTCCAATATTGAATCATATTTTCGCACAGGTACTGTCGTCCGTTTGCCTACTTCACATCCCGATTTCCCCCACCTGCTTCTATTTGCCTCTCTGTAAAGGCTAGTGGTTGGGCTTTCTTAGCTCTTTTCTGAAAACATTAATTTCACTTAGGAATTACTTGGACGTCTACGTAATATTATACAACTGTTTAAAATAACTTAAATAAAAGGGTCTCGTTAAGTAATTAACTGTCACGTGATTTCCCCCCTTTCTACGATCCTGCGACATAACTACTTGGACAGACAGTAGATAACATGTCTAAGTTATTTTATCTGTACGGGTCGGGCAGAAGTGAAGATTGAATTTACAGTACGTAAGGTACTCTTTTATACAATAGGTATAGAATTATTTCAACATGAGTTACTAGTATGAAGGACGAAACTGGTAATTGGTATTACATGCAATAGTCTATATTGCGATAACCTGCATAAAAGAATTGAAGCCTGTATCGAAATGAACGGCCACCATTTTCAAAAATGTGTTTAAATATCCATATTATTATGAATTTTTCATTTTAACTACATTCTCTATATTGTACGGTAATGTGCTGTAGACAGTATAATAATAATAATAATAATAATAATAATAATAATAATAATAATGATTTATTTTAGCTGGCAGAGTTAAGGCCGCAAGGCCTTCTCTTCCACTCAACCAGCAAAAAGTGTATATACATATGCATGAACTTGCAAAGAATTGAACAATTTGATTTAGATGAAAGTTACATGTATACAAGAGTTATTTACGAATTAAACAACAAAATACTATGAACTATTAATTAAACACTGAAATAAACTGGTAGCAGAATTAAACTAAAATATATAGAATGTTAATATATTTCAAATGATATTAGATAATAGAAAGAGATTATTATGAGACAATTTTGAAAATACAGCACAATCAGGATGATGTCTAAAGAAAAAAGTAACAGTGTAGTCAGTGATAGTTTAAATCAGTATGATTGGAGTGAAATGCTAATAAGGTTATCTTTTACGCTGTTCTTAAAGGTGTTTGTTGTCTTGCAGTCCCTAATACTTTGTGACAAGGAATTCCATTGACGCGAGGTGGATATTGTAAAAGATGAGGAATAACAAGATGTTCTATGAAGAGGTATATTTAGCGTGCCACAGATAAGTGATCTGGTATTTACGTCGTGGTTAGAGTATAGATAAGAGAAACGAGACGAAAGGTAATTTGGTGTTGAGGTGTGCAGAATTCGAAAGAGTAAAGACAAAGAGTGTAAAGTTCTGCGTTCTTTAAGTCGGAGCCACGAGAGACTTGCGAAGGACGGTGATATGTGATCATATCGTCGGATGTTGCACACGTATCTGACGCACATATTCTGAGCTCGCTGTAACTTGACAGACAGTTCAGAAATTAGGTCACTTAACAAAACGTCACAATAATCGAAATGCGGCATTACTAGGGTTTGTACTAGGGTAAGTTACACTGCATAGTGAATACGTTCGCATGAATAACTCGGTTCGTGAGTAAAAACACTTACTGTTAACACTGTACTGTATTTTGATTAAACAAAACCTAATGAAAACGATCATAGTCAAAATTGCGATGTTTCCTAGTTTAACGTAAATGGATGAACTACTTTTCTTCCCGCCTATACCTGGTAAAGTGATTTGTTTGTAGTTTACGCCAGTATCATCGAACTCCAGTCGTGAAAGGGGGTACCAAACGGTGTTTCCGGTTCTCAACCGTTAATCCAAAGGTATAGCCAGGTTAGTATTAAAATGTAAGTAAAAATAAAATGATGTCTGTATTTTAATCATGTTACATTGATTACACATATTAAGAAGAGTTCAAAAAGTATCACAATGTCACCTTCCTAATCAATAACAAAAAAAACGTACTTCCAATGTGATAATGTTATGCTTTGAGAGTCACAGAAGATGTTCCAAATGGTGACCATTCACATTAATGCACATTCGAAGGCGTTCCCCGAAAGACCGTATGACTGCCCGGCATGTTGCTGGCTGAATGGACACACCAGCCTGTCGAATGCGTTGCTGCATGTCGTCTGGTGTTGTCAGAATGTCCTGGTACACACTGTCCTTTACAGTTCCCCACAGGAAGAAGTCGAATGGCGACAAGTCCGGAGAACGTGCAGGCCACTGTACGTGGATTGTGGCGTCGATAGTTGTGGTTTGTTTACATGTTAGACAGCAAACACACAACACACGACGTGTACGGACGTCAGTCGACTTTCGTTTTGTGTAAGTTAATGCACAAGATGAATGGGGCACCACAACAAACGGCACATTCTGATGGCATTCATTTTGCATTTTGTTATTATTGATTGGGAAGGTGTCATTGTGATACATTTTTCAACTCGTCTTAATGTCTCGAATCAATGTAATATGATTAAAGTGTGTAAAACTATTTGAAAAATTGATGACGTCACGTGTATATTTTACCATAATGTAGTTACGTGCACCAAATCTCTACACTCATGTTAGTCTCTCGTTGTAACATAACTCTCACAAGCAAAAATTGCAATAGCTATCAAATCATAAAATGCTGCTAGATAAATTAGATTATTATGGAATTAAAGGTGTTGCACACCAATGGTTTCACTCATATTAGGTCCCCTACTTTTTCTAGTGTTTATAAATGATCTTGTCCCCCTAATAAAAGATGTAGGTCATCCCACATTATTTGCAGATGACACAAGTATAGTAATTACAGCCAATAACTCCAACACATTCCAATCTTCAACAGAGGAAATTCTCTTCAAAATATGTGACTGGTTCTCAGTCAATAAATTGGTATTCAATTGTAACAAAACTAACATAATTCAATTTAAATCCTGTCCAAATTCAACGTCGCAAATTTCTAGCGCAATAATTAATAATAGATCCCTATTAGAAACAACAACACCAAATTTCTTGGCTTAAAATTCGATAATGTGTTAAACTGGAAAAATAATATTAAAGAAATTACCCCCAAACTAAATTCAGCTTGTTTTGCTATTAGATCTATGCAAAAGATAGTAAATATCAATACCTTAAAAGCAATATACTTTGCATACTTCCACTCGGTAATGAGTTTTGGAATAATATTCTGGAGAAATTCCACAGATAGTAACAATATATTTCTATTACAAAAAAGAGTAATTAGAATAATAGTAGGTGCCAAATCTAGGGAATCGTGCACGACTGTTTTCAAAAAACTACAAATAATGCCCATGGCTTGTCAGTATATCTTTTCATTAATAATCTTCCTCGTATGTAATCGTGAAAACTTTGTAATTAATTCAACAGTTCATAGCATAAATACACGTCAAAAAAATGACTTTCATACTCCATCGGCAAGTCTATCGTGCTATCAAAAAGGAGTGCGTTATATAGCAGTAAAATTTTTAATAGCCTCCCTATTGATATAAGAAATGAAACTCAAAACATAAAATTATTTATGTCCAAATTAAAGAAGTACCTAATTTCTCACGCCTTCTATTCTGTAGGTGAATTCATGACATTCAACAACACTTAATGAAATTGATACTAAAACTTTGTGTTGTACTAGTAGACTATATTGTAAATCTCGTCTGTATATATTTCATCTAGACTGTGACTATAAATTAAGACTTTATAATAGTATTAAGTTTTTTGACTTGTTCCATATTCTAGCTGTAAGCAATGTATGAATACCATGGAATGTTAATAAATACAATACAACACAATACAATAGAACAAAAAAGTTACAATAGGTGCACAATATAAATGGGACACACTGTATGTGTGGTTTTTTGTTGTAGGTTTTCTGTTGCTTTTGAAGGTGTGTTTGTTATCTGCTTTTGTGTTGTGATGTCTAGGAAGTTTATGAAAGTCTTGTTTTAGATTTATAATGTGTAGTGTAACTTTGGGTGCGTTTTGTTTATAATTATGTTGATGTAGATTTTGAATCTACCTTTTGTTTTCTTTGTATTTCCTTTCCTATTTCATATACGCTTCAATGATATGTACACGGACACCTTATATGCAGAGTGTGAAATACTAAATGACTGTAGATAACAAAGTACTAGCGGAATACAGCAGTGTAACAGTCGTATACAAGTACAAGCAGCAGTAGTTTTCAGAGCGACGCAAAACGAGGCAGTAACCTGGCTGTATGCAGCCTACATGACCGCTACGTATTAGCCCGACAGGACGTGTGCAACATGCAGTAACACTCCGCCCTAACCTAGACCTTCGGTTTTATGTCTTCAGCTTTGTACTGTTACCATGGCAACAGTCGGAGAAACAAAAACATAACACCGTCGCATTATGAGTGTCGCAACCCTGCTCGAATACACAAACAGTTCGAGAGCGATCCTGGCGCTCTGCTGACGTAGCGATTAACAAAAATAAAAACGGAACTTATGGCCAACTTTCTTTGACAATAGTCGTTCGTGAACGCTACTATCAGCGTCATGAAATGAACCCGCTTAGATGAGACAATATTTAGCAAAATATTGTTTGCACTGGTCGTTGTTTTCTTTATTTCATTTGGAATTTAAAGTGCTGACAATATTCCGGAAACTTCGATAGCAAAACTTTAATTTAATATCGTAGTGGAAGGTTTTTTAATTAAGTTTATTCCTTGTATTATAAATGTAAAATCTAAAGTCTGGGTCGTTGGCTCGAACTATATTTATACCGAAGGAAAAGTAGTAGTACAGCTCTCAATGTCAGTGAATCAGAACGACAAATATGTACAGCCGTGTGATAACCAAACACGTGCTCCAATCGTCTACGGCCTTAGAACAATAAAATAATAAATGAATAATATAAACAAAACAATAATTTGACATATAAACTTCATTACTCACAGACTAAAATAATTTACCCATAGGCCTATATACGTATAAAACTAACTTACAAAATATACAATTATTATTATAGCCTCATTATCACAAATAATCATCTCAGGATTATTTATAAATGCAACGTTTTTATTCATCAGTCATATCTATTATTCTGTTGTGTCAATATTGAAGCAAAAATTTATTTTGACTATTACACTTTTACTTCGTCATACTACTTTTAACCAATAAAACGGTACGGAAGGACGTGTTTAAACCAATCATAGCTGTTTATCGCTAAAACTTCACCACTTCCCTAGCAGTTGTTTTTTATTATTTTCCTACTTTTGTTTGTTTGATCACTTTACTAGCATTTGTTTCTTCGTTTGCCATCATTTCAAACTCCAAATTCTTTACGCTACTATAAAACATGCTTTGCAATCGTCATTTGTTTACCGCATATATAGTCAACTGAAAATGGCGGCTCCTTTCAAACGTTTTTGTGAAGCTAAGATTAGTGAAATAGAATTTCAGTAAGTCAATTAATACTTTATTGTATTAGAGTACTTTATTTCTTATAATATTTATATACTTTCTTCTAATCGTGTACCTAATAGCCAATTAAATCCCATTCGAGCTTTGATTTTCTCTAGATAATCAAAACCTCTAGTGTGATTACTGTTGATAATCATATTAAATTAAATTTGTTACTTATTACATCCGTTACTTATCTGTACCACATCCTTTGCAGAAGAGACAGAATTTTCTATACATAAAATTGATTTTATTCCAAACTAAATTAATAAATAAAGTCTATTACATTCAATGTTTTTTGTAAAAAAAAAAGAAACAAAAGGAAACCCTGTTTAGTTCAAATAATTTTTTTTCTCGTAAAATGTCAATCAAAGCAAAAAGGGAGATGGAATTCCTTTCGCATCCGATACACCCTTGCAAATGAAAGCGGAGAGAACATAGACCAAAATGTTTCATAATGAAAATTGGCAGAGATACAAATAAATCCTGAAGCGTCACTTTCATAGACTATCACTGTTGTACGTGTAAATGTAAAATTGTAGGCATTGTAGTTTTTTTTTAAAGAATTATATGAAGGTAGAAACTCGATTTAATTGTAGCATCCGTTGCAAAAGAATGGCTGTTTCCAACTACCTACAGTTCCGTTAGTATTTAGTGAAACTTCAGTGTGAGGGGGTCAGCACGACATCGAACAATTTTCTACGACAGTGGTTCACAAAGTGAGGGACGCGACCCTCTGGGAGGTCGTATAAAGAGCTGAAGATGGTCGTGAGATAATTTACCGAAGCAAAAACTTATTAAATTACATTTGTTTTCAATTTCGAAACATACACATAAACAACGTTGAACAAAAAAAATGTTTCAGTATTTATAAATAAAAAATGCGATGAATTCTGAACGCAGCTTCTCAAATCTGGAGTCTGTATTCGAGACACACACAGTGATATTTTTAAGTTGAAGCAGATTTCCCGCTTTCGTTTTGATGACAATCATAGACGAGAAACTTATTTTGTAAAAATACAAGGTTACAAATATTATTAAAAATTTAAGATTTGTTATTGATGGAGAAAAATTCTCTCCTGCCCCGAGGATCGAACTCAGGACCCCTAGTTATACCCACTGGGTGCTCTAACAACTGAGCTACGCCGAAGTTCAACCCACCGCATCAGATGGAACCTTTCTCCTTAGGTTCTTTTTACTTAGTGACCTTACTGCATGTTCTACTTATACAGGGTGTTTCCAAGGAGGTGTTACAAACTTTCAGGGATGATGGCGAAGGGCACATGTATCAATTTGAGATACGGAATCATGGTCCGGAAATGACTGAGTCGAAAGTTATAAGCAAAAATAGTTGTGTGGAAATGGAATTGTAATTTGGCACCACGTGCCCTCCTTCCCTTAACCTTTGGAACAGTCGTGGAAAGACGGTATGGGCCGGATGTCTTCTACGTCGGTACTTGCCCCGATACAATCTGTGAGTTTGTCTACTGTTCCCATTGGCTCATCCGTATTCGAAAATCAGGTCTGCTTATTCCGCTCTCGTGTACTCCTCCATTTCACTAGGACTGATCAACTGGACACTGCAACTCGTACACATACACTGCTGTCTACAGACGTGCATATCAGGACCGACCATGTCCGTTACACATTACGCTATCTGCATTGCTTTAGTGTAGTTTCCTGTCCCCATCCCTCAGACAGCGCACTGAATGGAATACTGTAAGTAGACAACGTAAACAACGTCAGATGAATGCAGTATGTGTAAGATGTACAGATAAATATACATAAATAAGGTGTACAGAGGAATACAATTATTTTATTTCCACACAACTATTTTTGCTTGTAACTTTCGACTCCGTCATTTCCGGACCAGGGTTCCTGATCTTAAATTGATACATGTGCCCTTCGCCATCATCCCTGAAAGTTTGTAAAACCACCTCAAAAACACCCTGTATATTTACATCCTATATTATGTTAAGTCAACAGTCATCACACTAAGAGCGCACTCATTTCAGTGACTTGGCGGTCGGGACTCCTACAGTATATGCACTGATAGGCGAATAATCTATATAAAGATTAAATTTTTGGTCCTACAGAAATATCTGTGATGATTACCATTTGTCATTAAAGGAGAAAAATTCGGTGCCGAGAATCGAACCCGGGACCCCCAGTTCTACGCACGGGGTGCTGTAACCACTGAGCTACGCCGACGTTCAACTCATTAAATCCTTCTCCACAGTGTAGCTCAGTGGTTAGAGGATCCAGTGCGTACAACTGGGGGTTCCGGGTTCGATCCTCGCTACCGGAGAGAATTTTTCTCCATTAAAAACAAATCGTAACCATCACAGATAATTCTGTAGGACCAAATTTAATCTTAAGAGATTCATTTGCAATTTCGAGATATTCTTGCAATTTTTTTTATTCAAAACTTGGTCTATGTTTTGAGAAGAAAACATTTAGCTCCAATATTCCATCAGTAGGTAGGCCTACATATTCCAATGAGTTCCTTCCTCATATTTTTTTATACTTCAGCCAACTGAACGGAACCGCCTATAAAAGCAGATTCAGTATCCATCTGTGACAATGGTAATTGTTTTGAGTTTCTTCAGGAAACTCTCAAAAGCTCTTGTTTAAAATTGTGTTAACATCATTTATTGCGTGCCCACAAAAACGAATGAATACTCGTCGTAGGATTATAATACATAGCTAAATTATTTACGAGTCCTTTAATAATCTGAAATGGATCAAATGTGTCTTTTGTGAAGTGATGTCGACCATAAATTTTCTTTATAAATCCGTTGGATAAAGAAATGGTTTTAATTAATACAGGGACATCATTTTATTTTTACTAACATTTTTAATATTAACCTGGCTATACCTTTCTATTAACGATTGAAACAGGAAACCCCTTCCACGACGGAGTTCGATGATACTGGCGTAAAATACAAATCACATTACTAGGTATAGGAGGGAAGAAAAGTAGTTCATCCATTTATGTAAACTAGGAAATATCGCAATTTTGAGTTTGATAATTTTCATTAGCTTTTTGTTTAATCAAAATACAGTACTGTATTAACACTTACTGTTTTTACACACGAATTCAGCTATCCATTCGGAAGTATTAATTATACAGTGTACTATATATTGTACTGTTACAGCAAATTAGCGTACAATATAGAGAATGAAGTTAAATTGAAAAATAATCATAATATGGATATTTAAACACATTTTAGAAAATAGTGGCAGTTCATTTCGATACAGGCTTCAGTTCTATTGTGCATATTATCGCACTATAGAATATTGTACCTAATTCCAATTCCCAGTTTCGTCCTTCGTACGAGTAACTCATGTTGAAATAATTCTGTACCTACTCTATAAAAGAGTATCTCACGTACTGTAAATTCAATCTTCACTTCTGCCCGATCCGAAAAGATAAAATTACTCAGAAATGCTATCTACTGTCCGTTCAAGTGGTTTTGTCGCAGGTTTGTAGAAGGGGGGGGGGAAATCACGTGACAGTTAATTACTTAAGGAGGCCCTTTTATTTAAGTTATTTTAAACACTTGTATAATATTACGTAGACGTCCAATTCCTAACAGAAATTAATGTTTTCAGAAAAGAGATAAGATAGCCCAGCTACTAGACTTAACAGAGGGGCGAACAGAAGCAGGTGGGGAAAACCGGGATGCGACATAGGGAAGCGGACGACAGTACCCGTACGAAAATATGATTCAATATTGAAAGCTCTTTCGTCACTGGAAAACGCGAATATATTTCTGAAACGTACTACACTCAGTAACTCAGTACTGCTTACGCGCCCTCGGCTCTGTGTCGTGAACGGTTGGAAGTTTACTAGTAGAAGGGGTGGGAGTGAAGTACATTCAAAAACTCAGGCACAATAAAAATTGAAGTAAAAATAAAATGATGTCCCTGTATTTCGTATCATTGTTATACCATATAGACCTACTTGTAATCTTATCATTCTTTGGGTGGTACCGTAGAAGAGGGTAAAGTCGATCAAACTTTTGCGATTTTTTTAATGATATTGAGGTTATGCAATGGAGTGAAGTTCCTCAGAAAATAGCATTTTGTCGTCATATCCTTCACTTATGAAGACACGTTACAAGAATTGAATTACAATCTATAAAAAACTGTTTTTTTTTATTTGACTTGTGATCGAAGTTACCTGCTTAAATAGGGTAAAGTCGATCACCATTGAATTTTTAGTTTAAGATCGATTTTAAAATATTGCGGAGTAAAGTCGATCACTGTTTACTTTTTTAAAAAGCAAATTAAGTGTATTACATATATTTTATTTGTTATAAGGGGTGTAAAAACAATAATAATCTTCAATATATGCCTATAGCATTATATAGTGTATCTTTTGTTACTGTGATCATACTATTCGATACAATTAGGCCTATAGGTCTCCAACGTGACTATGATTGCCAACTTATAAAACATAAAAACACATTTTAATACCTCACATACCAACAAACAAAGATTTAAGAATTCAAAATTTACATTGAAATACCACCTTCAATTATAATCTAAAATGCAATTCAACAATGCTTAGGTTTATATCAGATGTTATTTGAAATCTTCCCCTCCTCATGTCACTTTAGAAACTACGTTGTTCCCATCGTCAGGTACAGAGGGATATACAAAATACGTTCCTTTGGCAGTGCTTCTCTTACGCAAGAAATTCACCATAATTTCGTCTTCCTCTTTCTCCACTATCCCATCAATATAAGCTATACTATGACACTTTTCTGTTTAGAAGTGTTAGTTGGAGGTATTTCGGTGAACAATTTATTCTTCCTGCTGGTCCTATCTGTTTCGAGTAGGTCGATGGCATGATCGACTTAACCCTACAAAGGTACAAGTTTTCTTAAAATAATAAGTTTCAATACTAACATTTACGAACTGCAAAACTATTATTTCAGGATACAATCTCAACGAAAAGTACTTACGTATACTTCCTGTCTCCTTTCCCTGCTGACTATAACTTAGAGTTTGTAAGACTTTGTTTTCATTTAAGAGAAAAAGTTGAAAATAACAGTTTTCACTTCAACGGTAATTACACAGTGTTCCCAATGTTGGCATTCGTAGGCTTTTTGTTGTCCCTCTCGCTTACATTTGCAATGTCAGGCAATGAAGTCAGCATAACAAAATTTTAACAAGTAACTGAGAAAATATGTAATTTTCAATAAAAATTGCAAATGATCGATTTTACACCCACTCATTGACTTTACTCACTTCTACGGTACCCATTGATTTTGAATAGAATTATTTGTTATTTCTGATTTCACAGGAATTTGTTTTTTTTTTTCCAATGGGGTTAAGTACCGGTACGGAAGTGGGGGGAAGCAAGCAAACATCTTGCCCAAAGGTGGGCTCTGCCTTCAAAAAGTTTCGAAATCACTGATCTATGAAGAGAACATCAAATATAAAATAGTGAAATATTCATCCACGAGAATGCATAAAAAGCAGTAATAGGCCTAATACCTATGCTTTGACCTGCTCCCTGGAAAAATACCTAAACCTTCGCAGTTATTATGCTACAGGCTGTAACGATATACTCGTACGTATGAGGGATAGATATAATAATAATAATAATAATAATAATAATAATAATAATAATAATAATAATAATAATAGCGAGGAGTGTATTATCCGAAGGGAAGAGAAGTCCTGACTTCAATGGAAAAGATTCTGTATAAAGAAGCATTTAATTTAGAATAATAATAATAATAATAATAAGAAGAAAAAAGTATAAGGGACATTATTGTATGAGCACAGTTTTTGTTAACAGCCTGTTTCTGAGACGTTACTGATACCTCCAAAGAAATCATTTTATGAGTATCCTCCCCTTCTGTGTAGACTGTCTGTAACACACGACACAGCTGTGAGCCACAGACAGGGATGCCAACGTCGAACGAGCAGCCGTATCATATCTAAATATTGATATTACATGGAGCAAATTCAAACTTATCTCAAGGGAATTAAATATTATTTGACTTTGTCGCTGATCAAATTAAGTAATAAAACCATGAGCTGACAACATAATACTCACATCAGACGTTTTCCGTACCTAGGCCTATATGGTCATCTGTTATGACAGACAGATTGTTAATTAATAAATATATATTTTTTTACAGAAATTAATGGTCTCGTAAAATAAAAAGAAATTAAAATTATTTATATTCAAATTCAAATTTATTTACAATTTATATTTGAAATGAATACATATGAATAGATACCTGAAATGAGCATATGCTCGTGCTCGGGTACAGTCCAGTAGTCTACATAAATTTTACAGGGATCAAATAATAATGCTGATGATATAAAATAATAGTAATAATAATAATAATAATAATAATAATAGTATAATCGTGACGGAGATGATACAAAGATAGTAATACAAAATAATTGATTAATAATAGTAATATTATTGTTATTATTGAAAAAATATTTACAATAATAAAATAAATACTAAGACGGATAAAATAAAATATAAAACCACTAGCGAGAGTTAATACAACTTAAATTAGCATATAATAACTGGGAAAAAATGACGAACTCGAAAATCAACAAAAAAAGTTCGTTGTATCGCAGACGACAGCAACCGCCGTATTGACATTGTGTTGTGCATTAATGGTAGTAGTGGGGAGCTGAAAGTCTACGTAACTGCCGTTCCCTTCGAGTCTTCTCGTACAATCATGGGAAGTTAATGCTGCAAAAACAAAATGTCTACGAGTCAAACTGTTCATTATTACCAGGATAAATACAAATAATACTGAAATATATTAATCGAGTTTCAGTTTGTGCAAGAGATATCATAACAATATATTTTAAGAATGGCGGGGAAAATATAAATTTCAATAACTATCTAGTGACAAGAGATAGTGACTCTGTACATTTATATTAATTATATCATTTTATCTCATATACTTTGAGCAAATGAAATTATTTCATAAGATTTTATGACACTATCAAACATATTCTACTGAAATTGAAATTCAATCCAGTTTTTATAGGTTGCGCTATTTTGGTAGGTATTTGTTTTCAGTGTCAGATTAATATAAAATTAGCACATTTAATTTTGTAACTCTCAGTAGGCCTACATGCTTTATGCCATTTCGTTATTTAGTACATAGTGGGCGGAAATTTGTATGTACAATTTTTATTTTAAAAATTCCTCCTCCTCCTCCTCCTCCTCCTCCTCCTCCTCCTCCTCCTTCTTCTTCTTCTTCTTCTTCTTCTTCTTCGACTTTTTCCCCTTTATAGATTTACCGTCTTCAGTGCCCATCTGCTCCTATCGTTTCAGTCTCCTTCTTTTAAGTCTCCGTTTTCCATTATAGATCTGACATGGATTTCACATTTCAATCTTGGTTTTCCAAGTTTATTCTTTCCTGGTGGTGACCACTGGACAATATTTTTGGGTCATCTTCTATTCCCAATTCTTTGCCTATGAACATACCTTTCAAGAGTTTGAGTTTCTATTCTTTTTGTAATGGATGTATAAATTTTCATTTCTCTCCAAATTATTTAATTTCTAATTTTTATCTTGCCGTGTCTTTCGTAAACTTCTCCTCAAATAGTCAAATTAGACAGTCCTATTTTTACTTCTATGTTGATCAGTTAAAGACCGAATTTCACTTCCGTACAATATAATATGCTGTATAATTCTCTGATAAGCTTTAATTCTGGTTTCTTCTGTAATCTTTTTATACCAAATTATTCCATAGAGGCAGCTGGTGGAATTCTTTGCCAAAGTAATTTTAGTTCGTATATCTCTTTCACATGTTCCTGTATTTGTAATAACTGACCATAAACATTTAAGACTTACACTTTCTGTTTTTTGTAAATTAATATTAAAACCTTAGTTTGTAAATTTTTCTAATAGTTTATCAACAGTAATCTCACTAGAGGTTTTGATTTATCTAGAGAAAATCAAAACTCGAGTGGGATTTAATTGACTATTACACGATTAGAAGAAAGTATATAAAGATTAGAAGTAACAAAATACTCCAATACAATAGAATATTAATTGACTTACGAAAATACAACTGTCTTCAAATGTATTATTGCACCATCTCTAAATTACAAATATTACGCTAGATGGCAGTAGTTTGTTATGCAAATCAAGCTTTCAAGTATAACTCCCTGTAAAGTTGATTTGAATAATTTCGAGGGAAAAATTGTTCCGGGGCCGGGCATCGAACCCGGGACCTTTGGTTTAACGTACCAACGCTCTCCCAACTGAGCTACCCGGGAACTCTACCAGACACCGATCCAATTCTTCCCTCTATATCCACAGACCTCAAAGAGGGCTAACAACCGTCAAGCAACCAACTTCGAGTGCACACTAACTCCGTGTGACTTAAATTGTGGTTTTCTGTTAACGAACAGTGACGTGTATTATGCAAATCAAGATCTCAGGTATAACTCCCTGTAAAGTTTATTTGAATCATTTCGAGGGAAAAATTGTTCCGGGGCCGGGCATCGAACTCGGGACCTTTGGATTAACGTACCAACGCTCTCCCAACTGAGCTACCCGGGAACTCTACCCGACACCGATCCAATTCTTCCCTCTATATCCACAGACCTCAAAGTGGGCTGACAACCGTCAAGCAATCAGCATTGAGTGCACACTAACCCTGTGTGACTTAAATTGTGGTTTTCTGTTAACGAACAGTAACGTGTATTATGCACATCAAGCTTTCAGGTATAACTCCCTGTGAAGTGTGTCGGTAAATATGCATCCATAGATAGTTGCTGACCACTAGGGTCGCTAATATCGCCTCATTACAGACAATGCGAAATAGTACAGGCACAGTCTATTGTTTCTAGCACCCTCACAACTCATGACTGTATATACTAGACTGTGGTTGAAGTAACGCCACTTGAACACTATTGGTGTTGGATGAAATGGAGTCCCATCTACAGTTGAGTACAAATTTCCTAATGTTTCGCGAGAGCCAATAACGTGCAAGCGCGACGTTGTCAAACCTACAGAGCGTGCGATGCATGCTCCACCGAAGTCTGGAGGGAGAGATGGGAGGCCGGTGTTGAAAGAGGATCCGTTCTCAATAACAAAAATAGTACAAAATAATTTATTCACACAATAATAAATAACGTATTAAGAAATCATACTTTCAAATATTGATGTTTGCAGGGGAAAAGCCAATGTTGTGTTTTCGAAGTCATTTAAATTCGTCAATCTTTTAGGTACGGTGTATTAATATGTTTCCTAGGCGAGACGAACAATTTCTTAAGACTCTTTGTTTCCGCATTTTGCACTTCTCTGCATACACGTTACACGGTTGATACATTTATTGAACACGTGTCGGCAGTTCTTCACATTTAGAAAAGTTAAGATTTATACTGTTTTCTTCGGACGAATATTTTTTGAAGAAACTGTAGATATTAAATATAATTTTCCGAACTTTGTTACTGTATTCACTGGACATAATACTTTGACTAGTACTAGCCTTGCTAAATGGCATAATGGAATTTCATATCACTAATAAAGAATTACAGTCTTACTAATAAACCGTGTATAGTTTTTATACGAGACTTATGTAGAGTTGAGACAGAAAACGTTACTAATAAACCATGTACAGGGATATCATTTTATTTTTACTTGCATTTTTATTGTACCTGCATTTCTGAATGTACTTCACTCTCACCCCTTCACTAATGTCCTTGCTCCTGCCAGACACACAAACTTACGGCCGCTGTTGCATTCCAAGTCTTCAAGCAGTGAAGTAAACACTGCAGTGTATAGTGTGTTTCATAAATATGGTTGCGTTTTCTATAGAAGAAAGAACCTATATTAATAATATCGTACTAAAAAATTATATTCAAGAAACGATAAATTCAATTTCAGAGAATATACTTCAAAATGTTTTTAATAATATGCGTACTGAATTGAAGCCTGCATTGTAATGAACGGCAACCATTTTCAGCAACTTGTTTAAAAATTCAGATTAGCTTTTTTTGAATTGAGGTGGCTAGAAGCAAAGGAATGCTAGTGACATTTGTAATAACGTGAGCTAAGTGCATCCAGTGTAAGCAAAAGTATCTAAAATTTTAGTGGCAAAGGGATATTTTAATCGCATCACACATTAAAATTTAAATACAAAATTTCACCGATTTTACGAAAGCTTAAATATTTAAACCCCATTTTCTCAAAAGTAACTTAAGTGCACTTACAGCCCTTTACTTATGACCCCCTCAATTTAAATGCACTCTCTATATTGTATGATAACATCAATAATTAATATGCTAAATAAAGTAGACATTACATAACGAACACAGCCGCCTGAAAAGTTGAGTTTTTGAAAAAAAAAATGTTACTATTCTACTGTATTTTGATAAATTCCGTAAAAGTGATGATCAAACTGAAAATCGTAATATCGTATTTCCCTACAACATAAATGGATACACTACTTTTCTCTCCTCCTATACCTAGTAAAATGATTTGTTTACATATTGCACTAGTAACATCAAACTCCTGTAATGGAAGGGGGCAACAGTGTTTCCGAGCATAGCCAGGTTAATGTTAAAAATGTTGGTAAAAATAAAGTGATGTCCCTGTATAACGCTGGATGTATAAACAGTCTGTAACTATACATGGGAATTGCTTTGCAGTAGTTATATACACGAAACCCCTTGTTTAAGTGTTGCATATAGAGAAAAAATGGCCGCCCGTCTGACATCTGTTCGTATCGATTGTCATTTTATGATGGTGGTTGCCTTGTAACCACAGAAAACAAACCAAAGAGCACAGAATAATCAGAATAATATTGCTGTAGCTCGTACTCTTTGACCAAAATATAGTGTGGTAATCGATCAGAGTCAGTTGTACTATCGATACATAACACGACACGCTAGAGCGCTCTACCGGATGCAATAGAGAACCTCGGATATTCTATTCCCTTTCGTAACGAAGTAATGACGAAACTATGACGTAGCTGTGTAACAGTTATACTGTTATACACGACGTATGTAGTGATTATTGGTAAGGAATTTACACTCGAATTATAAAGGAGCTACTCATTGTGTATGAGACAGTTAAATGTCTGTATATAGAGTTTTTATTAGTAAGACCGATAAAGTAATAAACTGATAAGAACACACAGAAAATGTTTATTACAAGCGAATTATTGATTTCACCGGCAGACACGAAGCACTTCGAATGTCTGCACACAACGCAAACAAATAATTGAGCTGTTATTTTTGGCTTTCGCTTCATAATTACTTTTATATAATGTTTATGTCGCTTAATTGATTTTTACAACCGGCGTCAACGAATATCCGTACGCGGCAACGCAGCTCTGTTGCTGTACTGGCTATGGCCGTACATGTAGACACGCCCCAAACGTCAAGAGATTTGGACCACACTGTAGTGCAGTGATGTCAAAGCAAGCGCATTTTTCTGACCTTGACGTCGTGCGCGGGCAGCAAGCGCTAAGTATGGAAAGAGGAAGGGTTGTGTATATGAATAAGCAACCTGTTGGATTAAGAAAACAGTCGTGCACAAACTTCAAACGGAATGTGAAATTTTATGTCGTTATTTTATATGGCTTCTTTCTGTTTAATATCATCTATATTGTCTGTAAAACAAAAGTACTAACACTGATTTCTTAATATTGCACGTGTGTTTTAAATCTTAATAACATAATAGAGAGTTAAGAAGGAATATTCACTTAAATTCCATAGTAGTATAATAATATACTGTATTAAGTGGATGAAACACATCCTTCATAAAGAAAGTGATATTCCAAAGAAAGAAAGTGAGTATGACATGATAAGTTGGAATTTACATTGATGGCATTTTTAGCCTTACAAAAGTAATCAATAAACTAATCAAAACAATATTACTGTACAAAGCTAAGTTACCTAGGTACTGTATCTGTTTTAAGTGTAACTAATATTACATAACAAAACTCTTATCGCATTATACTTTTAAGGTGATATTTGTGAGCAAGTTCCTATCATCAGAGTATTAAATTATTTTCTCGAAATGTGCTGAAGCTATAGAGCTGACATTTTTACAACACATGGGCACGTATCTTTCGCTTATGATGTAACAGTAGTTGCTTTGTTGATTTATTTCCTTACAAACAATTTCCATGCTAATATTTTCAAAATTTTCAATACAATATCTTCAATAATACGATTTACGTATATTAGATTTACGAAAACATATTTACGAAAAGTTGAGAAAATATTTCTTTTGAATCTATACTAATAATAAATCTGTAGCCGAAATTTTTGGTAATTTTCGATTTTCCAAAAATAATGGTCCTAACATATATAATTAACAACCCTGAAACCGAAAATCGCTTTTTTGAAATTTTTGTTTGTATGTCTGTCTGTCTGTCTGTATGTTTGTTACCTTTTCACGCGATAATGGCTGAACCGATTTATATGAAAATTGGAATATAAATTAAGTTCGTTGTAACTTATATTTTAGGCTATATGGCATTCAAAATACTTTATTTAAAAGGAGGTTATAAGGGGGCCTGAATTAAATAAATCGAAATATCTCGCTTATTATTGATTTTTGTGAAAAATGTTACATAACAAATGTTTCTTTAAAAATGTTTTCCGATACGTTTTATTATTTACAAAATTTTGATAAGACTGATATTTAATGAGATAAATGAGTTTTAAAATTAAAATAACGCCATCTAAGACGGTGCAATGAATTAAGAACAAATGACTTCGTCTATAAGGGGCCTTGGACAACAACAATCGAAACAGGGGCCTTGGACATTAACAATCGAAAGCTATTGAACATAGCCTACAGAGAATGTTTCTGTGTTTGTATGAAGTAATATCAGATGCTAAATTAACCGATTTGTATAAATAATTATTATTTCATCATTGGAAAGTGTAGTTTCTCTAGATGGACATAATGCTATAATGTTATTACAGTAACGTCTGAGTAAATCGAGCACAGATAAGATTAAAATAGCTTCTTATGCACAGAAAATTTGATAGGCTATTTTGTACATTCGTTTTCTGTATTTCTTAAAATAATATTTATGTACACTCATTTTAATCTCAGAGAATTAACGAACAACGAGATTGTATTGATTTAGTATTGAGTAATAGTACGTTAGCTTAGCAATCCATTATTTCATAATTCAAACTTTAACTATGCTCAATTGAATCGTGTTAAAATACATAAAATATATATGCAATAAATGCAATGCAAAAAAAATTGGGTAATGAGCGAAGCAGATTATCTTGCGCTGTTGTAAAAGTTGTTCCCTGGATCAAACGTCCTATTTTAATTATGTAATTACTTTATATTTATTTCTAACAGGTGCAGCGGAGCGCACGGGTACGGCTAGTAATAAAATAAAACTTGTGAAAAGTGAGCGTTAAAATTAAAACTTACATTCTTATAATGCACTTATACTTCTCAGGCAAATCTAAAAATTAACATGGATAGAGTTTTAATAAGTTCTCTTCCCTTTATCTATTGAATCAGTGCGTCCATCCCTGAATATAGCTCAACAAAGCGGCATATACTACCTCTTTCGTCTGTCTCTTTCCTTTCCGCTGTAAAGCACCCAGGCTCTCCTGGGCTCTAAAGCGCGCGCTTGCTCCTGTGGGCATCAATTGACATGCCAGCTGTAGTGTGGGGATTATCGTTGCCAATGTGCTGTTGTGTGTTGTTTTTGGTGGAGATCCGACACCATTTTAATCCTAAGTCACTGGACTCCGTGTTATTTCTCGAAACATCCGAAGTACGGACTTAAATAGTAATTCGAAGGCTGTAAGTACAATAGAAGAAAGAAAGAGAGAGCAAAATGAGAAAGAGAATATAGAAGACGGAAAGAAACAGAGAGAACGGCAGGTAAAAGCTGCAATGCATACGTCATACTTGATGAAAGAACAACCCGTCCTGTTTACGAGGCGTCATTGCCAACTGTGCGGCTGATTTACTGTGCGTAGGTTTGCTGCACTGAATTATTCAGACATGCATATCAACTGCACTGGCAGCCGTTAAAACTTTACGAGCGACCATGCGGAAGTTTATTGACGGCAAAACACGTCACAACGAGAAGACAATTAAACATAAATTTGTTAGACATTATGCAAATTGGGCCTTTGTTGGATATTTCTTTGCCGCTTTTGATCATGTGCAAAAAGCATTCATAACATCTGTTGTTCGGCCTAGCTGTCTGTCCTTTTCACACATCTTTCAATTCACCTGTCAATAGTTCGGCGTCCACCACACAGAATATCACCACAGTCTAGTATATGCAGTCACGAAGCTCAATATGTAGTAAATATGCATCCACAGATAGTTGCTGACCACTAGGATCGCTAATATCGCCTCATTACAGACAATACGAAATAGTGCTGGCACAGTCTAGTGTTCCTAGCACCCTCACAACTCAAGCTTCGTGACTGTATATACTAGACTGTGATATTACACAACTTTACATGTTGTTTCGTAAGAATTCATTCCTCTATAGCATTCATGTCAACTGATGTCCATATGGGCAAGAGCGCGCTTTAGAGCTTAGGAGAGCCTGAGCGATTTACAGCGGAAAGGAAACAGACAGACGAAAGAGGTAGTATATGCCGCTTGGTCGAGCTATATTCAGGGATGGTCAGCACTGATTCAATAGATAAAGGGAAGGGAACTTATTAAAACTGTATCCATGGTAATTTTTAGATTTGTCTGAGACTTATAAGTGCACTATAAGAATTTAAGTTTCTCTTTTATTGTAATTTTTCACGAGTTTCCTTTTTATTCAAAAGAAGTATTTTCTCAACTTAGTACAGAAAAATGAAATTTTCAGATATTATTATTTGGTAACCTTACAGGTACTGAACCAATGTTTTCGTAAATCTAATATACCGTAAATATGTATTACTGAAGATAGTGTATTGAAAGTTTTGAAATTATTCGCATGGAAAATGTTTGTAAGAGAATGAATTTAACAAAGGAACTTTTGTTACATCATAAACAAAGATATGTGCCCATGTGTTGTAAAAACGTCAGCTCTATAGCTTCAGCAGATTTCGAGATAATTTAATATTCTGATAACAGAAAGTTGGGCACCAATATCACCTTAAAAGCATAATGCGATAAGAGTTTTATTGTGTAATATTAGTTACAGTTAAAACATATACCTAGACAACTTTGCTTTGTACTATAATATTGTTTTGATTACTTTTATAAGGCTAAAGATACCATAAATATCAATTTCAACTTATCATGTCATATTCAGTGCCTTTCTTTGGGATAACACTTTCTTTAGGAATGATGTGTTTAATTCACTTAGTACAGTATAGTTGTAGTTATTATGGAATTTGTGTGAATATTCCTTCTTTACTCTTTATTATGTTATTAACGTTTAAAACACAACTGCAATATTAGGCTAAGAAATAGGTGTTAGTACTTTTGTTTTACAGACAATGTAGATAATATCAAACAGAAAGAAGGCATATAAAATAACGACATAAAATTTCACTTTCCGTTTGAAGTTTGTGCACCACTGTTTTCTTAATCGAACAGACTGCTTATTCCTCCTAGCATACCTAGCACTTAATGCCCGCGCACGACGTCAAGGTCAGAAAAATGCGCTTGCTTTGACATCACTGCTATAGACCGTCCATGGCGACTGTGAAAAGGACGGCACCCCGTATAGATTTATCGCTGTTAATATTTGTAATCTACGGCGTTAACTCTGCCAGTATAAATAAATATTATTATTATTATTATTATTATTATATTGTCTTGATTATAAATCTCCTCCTCATCAACAGTATATGTAGCACTCAGCTTCTAAGTTGAGGATCGATAACTGCCAAACCTAATCGTTCCTGACTAGCAAGGTAGATCTGGCAGTTTATCGATTCCACCCCTGAGGAAGCCAGGTGGCTTAGAGTTGAAGAAATTGTCAAGCCAATTGTGAAGAGCAGCTTCGTTAGTAAAGGAGATCCCCCGGGGATTGATGGATAGGGGAAAAGGTGAAAATCTGTTGGAGGAAGATCAGGAGAACAGGGTGGATATGGAGTAAACTCCCAAACAAGATCTTGGATAACCGGTTTTGTAATTTAAGCAGTATGCGGAGAAGCATTATCATGCTAAAAAATTACTCGATTTAGTCTTTCTTTTAATTGAGTCCCACTCAATTTATTACCGGCCATGGAAAATTCGGTTCCTACTTTGAAAGATTTAGGATCAAAAGTGCAGGAGAATCTCTGTGCATATGCAAAGAGAATCAGACTGTTGAACATTTGATTTTTCACTGTCCAGTGTTCGAAAGGAAAAGACACTTTTTAAGATATATCTCGGACTGCAATTTAAATTACTGCGCACCCCTTTACCATTTTCTTACAAAAAAATGTTGTTACAAACAATTCACAGAGTTGAATAATTTCGAGGGAAAAATTGTTCCGGAGCCGGGTATCGAACCCGGGACCTTTGGTTTAACGTACCAACGCTCTACCACTGAGCTAACCGGGAACTATAACCGACACCGATCCATTTTTTCCCTCTATATCTACAGACCTCAAAGTGGGCTGACAACCGTCAAGCAACCAACTTCGAGTGCACACTAACTCCGTGTGACTTAAATTGTGGTTTTCTGTTAACGAACAGTGACGTGTATTATGCAAATCAATATTTCAGGTATAACTCCCTGTAAAGTTGATTTGAATAATTTCGAGGGAAAAATTGTTCCGGAGCCGGGTAGAGCGTTGGTACGTTAAACCAAAGGTCCCGGGTTCGATACCCGGCTCCGGAACAATTTTTCCCTCGAAATTATTCAAATCAACTTTACAGGGAGTTATACCTGAAATCTTGATTTGCAATTCACAGAGTTTATACACCACATCCACGCAAGAGTGTAGCTATTAATTGTATGTAAATTAATGATGATATAAAAACCTAATGCACTATGTAAAACAAGGTGTCTATCTTTGGGACATAATAATAGTAATAACAACAATAACTATGTTTGTATTACAGATTTTACTATTGTTCAGTATTTGATGACAGGTATATAGTTTGTAACCATAAGTAATTTTGTTTTTATTTCTTTTTTACTATCGCAAACCAACTAGATAATAGGTGATTTATTTGTAACTAAGCCAATTCTGTGCATTATCTCATTACTATTGCCTAAAATTATGTATAAAATCACAAGTTAATGTACTAATCTTGCAATTTCTCTACATCTTCGATTATAATTTCTAATTTTATTTCATTTTGTTTTAACTGAAAGTAATTATTGCAAAACGTATTTATTATTGTTTACTGTCTCTTAATTAGTGTATTTATATATTGTAACTATGATTCAGACGTACTATTAATTCTTTAAAATTGTGTATTATCACTACATAATGTATTTCACATGTAACAAACTACAACCCTAATATACCAAAGGTAAAATAGGGTTTCAATATTTGGATAACAATAATAATAATAATAATTGAGTCCCCTAGGCAACCGAGTTGTTGGGAGCAAATATCAGCAGCGATAGTTACATTTCTCGAATTAATTTCATAATAGACGACGCCTTCTTTGCAGCATAACATTGTGTTATGTGGTTGAAGACCAGCTATTGTTTCTTGTCAGGGCTCAACCGTTCCTGTATACCAGTGGTGGGCAAAATGAACGCAATCCGCAAGACAGGATTTAAATGGCGACTACATACCGAGGAGCATCGTTTCAAATCGTATTAAGTCCACTGGTGGACAAAATTGAGTTTGATACATTTTCGTATAATTTCGGATTCAGTCTTTCACGCTGTGACCTCTGTATCAAATCGTATTCGCTAACAGTGTAAATGACTGCTTAAAACTAGCGGTTGTTTCAAATCGTATTCAGTCCTTTATAGTGTTTGTTTCATATCGTATTACGTTCAATATCCATGTTACAGAATTGGTATAAATTAAATTAACTAATTACTTTCTTATGTTAGTTATACTTACAATCCGGCCCACTTTTTTCGACAATGCTACACATTCAATACGGACAACACAGTCTTTTTCTCGTGAGCTCTGTGTAATGGAAGTTGTTTCCAGTTTGGAACAAGAATTTATTGTAGGTGAAAGTTCAGGACGACGTCGAAACCAGGCACATAAACTGAAATCTGAGGCAAGGTACGTAAAGAATAGATTTTAATGAAGAATGCAGGGATTATGAGACCCACTACAAACATTTATCACACCCCGACAATATTTTAATGAATGTTGAAATCCTATAATTTTAATTTAATTTAATACAATATTAAGTAAACATTCAAATCCTCAGGTCTTCACCTCATTCTTACGCATCAGGGTATTTACCAATTCATACGCATGGGGTTGATGTCGGAGAAGAGAAATAGGCTGAAATCTACCCTCGAATTTTTAAAATGTAAAATTACTGTTTCATTTCTTTCTATGACCTATAGTAACCTATGGCAGAAAGGAATAGTTTTAAAAACAGGCTGCTTATTTCATTTGTGTGAAGCTTTAGATTTCTATGGTAACATTATCGATGCAGTTACTATGGTAACTGGCAATGAGGATGATGGTAGTATGGCTACTTGTGGCTGCTTAGAAGAATAAGGATAATTCGAAAAAATGTGAAAAAGAATAAAACACCATGAATCCAAACAGTTGGATGTTATGAACACCCTGTAGGCCTACATAAAATTTGGTTAATGTATATATTTATGTTTTATTAATAGAATAATGTTTTATTTAGTAATAACAATAATAATGGTTTTTATGCATGTATTTATCTCGTTAAAGACATTTGACAGCAGGAAGGCGTTATGAACACTCTGTATATCAAGATGTTTATTGTGGAATTTGTAATATAATATTAAAAAACTAGCCGTACCCGTACGCTCCGCTGGACCCGTTAGAAATAAATATAAAGTAATTACATAATTAAATAGGACATTTGATCCAGGGAACATTAGTGTTTGACAGAAGGATAAATCATTTAATATGTTACTTAATTTAAATTGTATTTCAATATTAAAATGCGATCATTTTGATCCAAAGACCACCCATTTGGTGCAATGACAATTCCTTTAACATGTTTCTTAATTGTTATTACCAATTATATTTGGAAAAGCGAAAATTAACAGAAAAATTTTGATTACAGATTTATTATTATGTTCATATTATATTATATTATGAAAAAGTGTGTTGATAACGGATGTACTCGAATTAGAAAGTTTTTAATTTGTTGTGGGAGCTCTTGAATCTCAGGAGGAACAACTTTTACAACAGCGCAACATAATCTGCTTCGCTCATTACCCAATTTTTTTGCATTCCATTTATTGCATATGTATTTTATGTATTTTAACACGATTCAATTGAGCATAGTTAAAATTTGAATTATAAAATAATGGATTGCTAAGCTAACGTACTATTACTGCATACTAAATCAATACACTCTCGTTGTTCGTTAATTCTCTGAGATAAAAATGAATATGTTCATAAACATTATTATAAGAAAGACAGGAAATGAATATACACAATAACCTATCAAGTTTTCTGTGCATAAGAAGCTATTTTAATCTTACCTGTCCTCAATTCACTCAGAAGTTACTGTAATAACATTATAGCATTATGTCCATACAGAGAAACTACACTTTCCAATGATGAAATAATAATTAATTTTACAAATCGGTTAATTTAGCTTCCGATATTGCTTCATATGAACACAGAAACATTTTCTGTAGGCTATGATTCATAGCTTTCGATTGTTGTTGACCAAGGCCCCTTATAGACGAAGTCATTTCTTTATTTCATTACACGGCCTTAGATGGCAGTTATTTCAATTTTAAAATTCATTTATCTCATTAAATATCAGTTCTATCAAAATTTTTCAAAGAATAAAACTGATCAGAAATCATTTTTAAAGTAATGTTTGTTATGTAACATTTTTCATAAAAATCAATAATAAGTGAGATATTTCGATCTATTTAATTCAGGCCCCCTTATAACCCCCCTTTTAAATAATGTACTTTGAATGCCATATAGCCTATAATGTAAGTTACAACGAACTTAATTTATATTCCAATTTTCATCGAAATCGGTTCAGCCATTATCGCGTGAAAAGGTAACAAACATACAGACAGACAGACAGACAAAAATTTCAAAAAAGCGATTTTCGGTTTCAGGGTGGTTAATTATATATGTTAGGACCAATTATTTTTGGAAAATCGAAAATTACCAGAAAAATTTCGGCTACAAATTTATTATTAGTATAGATAATGTTATTCTTTAATAATAACAATAATAATTGGTTATTTTATATATTTGCCTCATTAAGAATTTTTAATTACTAACATCTGTACAATTATTGGATCAAAACGTATTATGTCCAACACATTTTCCTTCAATTTGAAGAAAACAGTTGAAAAGTGATTTAATTTTTTCAAGTTCCTTGAAGTACGCCTCAAGCATAATAACTTTTTTCATTTTGTGAAAATTTACCCTGTTTTTCGTTATTCCTGTAAAATTTTGTTTTTTGGACATAATATGATTTGAAACGATGCTCCTCTGTGGGAGGGGTTGCACTCTACAGTGCAGTGACGGATTTAGACAGTTGCGCCACTACACTCCTACCTACCATATGTAATTAGAATAGTCCGTTCACGTGATATTTAATTAACCATTTTTCAAAGCAATTTCTTCGAAATTGGGATTTATATCTGTGCATGCTATTTTCAGTTGCGCAAGGAGATGAGCATCGCTTAAGCGGGATCTGTGGCTGGACTTTATAAATTTCATTTTAGAAAACAGCTGTTCGCATTGGTAGGTTGATGAATACATACAGTAATTTCCCATAACTATGGTCCGGGAACACAAATATGGTCCAAGATACAACCATTCAAAGATCATTGTAGAAGTAACATAGATCGTTCGTAGATAGCTGCAGTGACTTGAATTCAAACTACAGTACAGCAAGAATTTAGATAAACGAGGTACTACGTTATGGAGTACAAAATTTGAGTGGTTGTATCGTGGACAATAGTTATGTTCCAGGACCATATTTATGGGAAATGACAGTACTCATTATTTTTGAAGCAAACTGTCTAAGCAGTGGATATGTAGTATTGGACATCTTTTAAAACAGTTTAGTCCCTAGTAGACCTTCACATTCTGCTTTCAAGAAGCCATCATTCTGCAAATCCAGTACCTCTAACTGCAATTCTGGGATAACATTTTCATTTTAAACATGAAAAGGAATGGCAAAAATATTTAAATCTTTCTCCATCCTTTGAAAATCATTGAATCTCTGTTCTTTGAACTCGTATAACAGATATCTATTTTAAGAATGTACATATTTAAGTTCGCG